>NC_041215.1:45912619-45964524 GCF_002837175.3 Physeter macrocephalus | reverse complement strand
GAGAGAGAGAGAGAGAGAGAGAGAGAGAGAGAGAGAGAGAGAGAGAGACTTTCCAAGTAGTAGACATTGAGAGACATTAGGTCAAAGAAGATGGTAAGTCAAAGAAAACTTTAATCATAATCTTTAATACTTAACTTTCTATAAGAAGATGCTAATTTAATACTAATAAAATAAATAAAATATAAGTTTAAAGAATCTAGAGTAAAAAACAAAAGTTCTTTAATGCCTCTACAAGAGTTTTTACCTTGCTCAAGTGTAACTCACAACAAAATCCATATATAAATATAAATATACATATATATGTATATATATACACACACATATATACACACATATGTACACACACATATACACACAGAACCAAGTAAAAGGTTACAAAGATATTTGTCTTTTTTTCCAACTACTTCAAATGATGTAGTTATGTGATGGGGGTATGAAGAATGCTAGTGAGCAGACTGCATTTGTGCATACTTATAAGACATTATGTACCTTGTTTACTCCTCCACAACTCTATGAGATGGATGTTAATAACCCCATCTTAACCATGAGAAAATGACTAGACAAGTTAGAAAGCTTACTTTAGACTTTATTAACCAGAAAGTGGCTGAACACAAATTTGCCTGGCTCCAAAGTCTATACTCTTTCCATAGAATAATGCTGCTGCTCCTGATATTATAGAGCTGAAACAGCCCTTAACCTGTCTGGTCCAACTCTTATTTTACAGTTGAGGAGCAAGATGAGAGAAATAGACTAGACTAGAAAAATAAACTGCCCACGTTTACATTGCTGGATAAATATCAGAAGAAGGACAAAGACAAAGATCTCCTAATGTCCATTTCAGTGCTACTGCCAGTATTCTATTTTCTTTTTCTTCTCTTCAAACGTTTAAAAAAAAAAAAAAAAAAAGATAGTAGACCATCAACTACATTCAAGACCTTCAGGACTTCCTATTCTTGGTCTTGCAGAAAGAGCACAACTAATATAAAATCTAGAGAATAACTGTAGACAATCTACACAAATGAACAAATAAAGGTTTCATCCATATTCTAAATGTTTCTTTTAAAAATTTTAAGTGTGATGTTTTATAGCTTTATTTTAAAAAGCAAGACTTATTAGAATAAACACATATGTAATTTTCTACTTAAAAAAAATGTTTGAGTGCCAGACTTAATGTTCCATTATAGCGGTCCCCAAGCTTTTTGGCACCAGGGACTGCTTTCATGGAAGACAATTTTTCCACGGAGGGGGGTGGGGGGTGGTGATATGGTTCAGGCGTTAATGTGAGTGATGGGGAGCGGCAGATGAAGCTTTGCTTGCTTGCCTGTTGCTCACCTCCTGCTGTGTGGCCCAGTTCCTAACAGGCCATGGACCGGGGGTTGAGGACCCCTGTTCTATTAGGCATACGTAACAGACACACACTCAGCTACATAGATTGACCATAAAGAATGTCAAATATCCAGAATATATATAAAGAACCATATGTCAAACAACCATCTTCCTACCACCAAACCTCTTCTTCCTACCAGAAGTTATCTGCATCTTAAAGTTCTAGCATAGCAAAGAATTTCTTCACATTCTTGTGTATCTGTGAATCCCTAAACTATATAGATAGAAATTTACAGATGTAGTAAAGTATATGCATATAGACCTCACTGAAAATGGCAAAGTGGGGTGTGCTTTGTGCAGGCTGGTAACCTTCCTGAAGGATCAGCTTAAGGGCTTGCCTTTGTCTCACCTGCCTTGGAGCTTCTGCAGGGTAGAAGCAGCATTCTGGGTGGCAGCATTTGTCAAAACCATTTAAAAGCAAATGTATTACTGTACCTGTCTGGAACAGGGGTAAGTGTTGGGGCCATCAACAGCCAGATAGGAAAGCCTGGGGAGAAAGAAACTAAGAAAGATACTTGGGAGAAAAGGGCTTTTAAAAGCTCTCACACATACAGGGGAAGTTAGAAGGTCATGTGCATAACTGAGTCCAAACACATCCTTGGAAAAAATGTGAGAAGACCCTAAGCTATCAACTCTGGCTGACGTTTAGGTGTCACGCAAGCAGAAAGTGAAGACTAAGGCAGAGCTGTAAATTGTGAAGTGTTGAAGGAGTGCTCAAAAGAAAAAGCCAATTTCTACAAAACTAAAAAAGTATGTTTTTGGCTCAGTGTATTTATGGAAATCAAAAATAAGTTGAAAGTAAAAAGATGAAAAAAGATATTCCATGTGAAGAACCAAAAGAGAGCTGGGTAGCTATAGTAATAAGACAAATGGACTTTAGTCAAAAGTTATCACAGGAGACAAAGTAGTACAGTACATATTGATAAAAAGGTGAACCATGAAGAAGACATAACAACTATAAACATATATGCAAACAGAGCTCCAAACTATATCAAGCAAGAACTAATGAAATTGGAAACAGACAATTCCTCAATAATAGTTGGAAATATCAATACCTGACTTTCAATAATATATAGGACACCCAGGAAGATGATCAATAAAGAAACCGAGGACTTGAACAACATCACAAAACAACTAAACCTAACAGACATTCACATGTCTACAGCAGAATACAAATACACATTCTTTTCAAGTGCACATGGAATATTCTCCACTTAGACTGTATGCTAGGCCACAAAACAAGTCTCTGACAAATTTTAAAAAACTGAAAAAGTATCTTCTCTGATTGCGCTCCCTCTTCCCCTTTGGGGATTAGGTATCCGTCTTACTGGGAAGAGCAGGATGTCAACACTTCCCATTCTATTGCTGAAGCTAAGTTCCCAAGTGAATGTGGCCAAGAGATGGCGGGGGTTGGGGGGCGGGGGGCAATGTTGGATTTACCTTGGGTGTGGTGCTGCTGTAGCACTGACTGCTACTGTTGCAGCCTGTAAGGTGGGAGTCCCATACTGGGAGGACCAAGCCAGGAAGACCTGAGGGTGCCATTCCCCTCCTCTACCCCCATTCCACCAAGTGCTTAGCTCCTAGAGCAGAGATATCACTGGGAGAGAAATACATCACTGTACTCACTCCAGACTCCAGAGACCTGACCTGGAGATACTGCCTGTGGGGCAAGGAGGCCATAAAACTGATAGCTTCAAATCTTTTCCTAGAGAAATAGCAATTCATTTGCAAGGGAATGAGCAAGGGTGCTCTGGAAAACAGTAGAGGTCCTGGTGAAAGGCAATTGAGAGGAGATTGGAGGAATCTTGGGACGTAAAAGCTAAACTGTAGGCCGGTTTGTTTGCCAGAGAGCAATGGAAACAACTAGGAGGAGCCTTCCTGGGGTCAGAACATATCTCAAGCACTGATTTAGGAAACTTTTCCTCCAAAGGAACTCAAATTTGATTAGTACGTGCAGCAATTAATGCCTCAGGCCATTGCTAAAAATTATAGTGCAATTAGCCTTAGATTAGTGGACCATAACAGTTCTAAGTTGTCAGGGAAAGAGACAGTCAAGAACCCTGCCAATACCATTGTCATCCCAGCGTTAACTGTTGGAAAACGTAGGGCTATAACCCTAGAGAAGTAACATCAGAGGCTGTGTGTGTGCGCGCACATGTGTGCGTGTGTGTGTGTACGTGTTGGGGGGTGGGGTGGGGGAGTGGGGTGGATGGAAGGAGAGGAAAACGAACTCCACTAAAATAACCCTGCAAGTCACTGAACAAATAAGCAAGTAACAATAATATGCACCGGAAGGGAGAAACCAGCTCCAAGAATTTCTAACATTATATAAAATGTCTAGTTTCAAACATAAAATTATGCAGATTTTCTTTGCAAAAAACATGCAAAGAAACAAGAAAGCATGACCCATATAATGGGGAAAAAGTAGGTAATAAAAACTGTCTATGTAGAAGATGTTGTATACACACGTGAAGAACTAAAGGAAACCATGATTAAATAAGTAAAGTATGTTGACAATGTCACAAAAAATAGAGCATATCAATGTAGAGGTAAAAATTATTATTATTTTTCTTAAAGGAAACTCTGGACTTGAAAAGTACAATAATTGAAATGGAAGAATGACATAAGGGGCCATGTTCATATACAGCAGATATGAACTGGTAGAAGAATTACTGAACCTGCTGAGAGATCAATAGAGATGATGCAATCCATAGATGAAAGAATGAAGAAAAATAAACAGAGCCTAAGAGAAGTGTGGGACTCTATTAAGTACACTGACATACATATAATGGGATAAAAAGACAAAATGGAGCAGAAGAAAAAAATATCCTAAGAAACACTGAAAACTTCCCAAATTTATTGAAAAACAACAATATATACACATTTAGGGAGCTCAACTAACTCCATGTAGGATACACTCAAAGAGATCCATAGACACTTCACAGTAAAAATGATGAAAGCCAAAGACAAGGAAAAAATAGTCACTAGGATGGTTACGCTACAATTAAAAAATGGAAAATTACCAGCATTGGTGAGACTGTGGAGGAATTAGAAACCTTGCATATTGCTGGTGGAAACAAAATGGTTCATTTCAGCTGCTGTGGTATATCTGGCAGTTCCTCAAAAAGTAATTCCATTCCTAATTATACATCCAAAATAACTGAAGACAGGTGTTCGAACAAAAACTTGTACATCGATGTTCACAGCAGCACTATTCAAAATAGCCAAAAGTTTATTGGCTAATAATCCAAATCATCAACTGATGAACTGATAAACAAAATGTATATCCACGCAATGGAATATCATATAGCCAGAAAAAGTAATGAAGTATGTGCTATAACATGGATGAACCTCAAAATATCATGCTAAATGAAAAAAGCCAAACACGAAAGGCCACACACTGTATGATTTCATTTACATGAAATATCCAGAATATGATATGACATATGGACAGAAGCAGATTAGTGGTTGCCAGGGGCTAGAGGGAGGGTGAGACATGGGGAGTGACTGCTCAGTTGGTATGGGGTTTCCTTTTGGAGTAATAAAAATGTTCTGGAACTAGATAGTGGTGCTGGTTACACAATACTGTGAATGTACTATAAACACCAATGAACTGTATACTTTAAAACTGTTAAGGGACTTCCCTGGTGGTCCAGTGGGTAAGAATCGGCACTCCCAAAGCAGGGGACCCGAGTTCAATCCCTGGTCGGGGAACTAGATCCCACATGCATGCCGTAACTAAGAAGTCTGCATGCTGCAACTAAGAGCCCACATGCTGCAATGAAGATCCTGCATGCCACAAATAAGACCCGGCACAGCCATAAATAAATAAATAAATAAATATTTTTGGACTTCCCTGGTGGCAAAGTGGATAAGACTCCATGCTCCCAATGCAGGGGACCCGTGTTCGATCTCTGGTCAGGGAACTAGATCCCACATGCAGGCTGCAACTAAGAGTTCACATGCTGCAACTAAAGAGCCTGTGTGCTGCAACTAAGGAGCTGGCAAGCCACACCTAAGGAGCCCACTTGCCACAACTAAGGACCCCGCGAGCCACAACTAAGACCTGGTGCAACCCAATAAATAAATATAAAAAAAAAAACTGTTAAAATGGTGACTTTTATGTTATATGTATTTTACCTCATTTAAAAAATATATGCACATACATGTTCATATCTACATATACACACATATTTCTTTTGTCATTAAAAATATTGGAAGTAATTATAAAGTCTCTTCTGTAACTGTTGAGAATAAATTAGCCACTATTAGAGAATAAAGTACTAAAGAGATTTTTTTTTTTTTTTTTTTTGCAGTATGAGGGCCTCTCACTGTTGTGGCCTCTCCCTTTGCAGAGCACAGGCTCTGGACACACAGGCTCAGAGGCCATGGCTCACGGGCCCAGCCGCTCCGCGGCATGTGGGATCTTCCCAAACCGGGGCACGACCCCGTGTCCCCTGCATCGGCAGGCGGACTCTCAACCACTGCGCCACCAGGGAAGCCCAAGAGATTATTTTTAATAACTCTCAAGAGAGACATTTTCAACAGCTGTGTACTATTCCTAGTGTGTTAGCTATCAAGCTTCCAGGCTAATGGAATATATGAATTATCCAGCAAAGTTCAGGTTTTTTTTTTTAAAGCCATACTGTCTGAAGAATATTATCGAAATTCTATCCAGTTATAAAATGTGACTAGCATATTTACAAGGTACCTCTTTTGTACTGTCATCTGTAATCAGCACAAGTCTTCTAGGAGCTATCTTAACCAAATGTGATGTTAATCATAACATTTTTGTGTATTAATTTTTCATCTAACAAAATGTAAATTATGCTGCAACTGTGAAATACTACCATATTTATCCTAAAAGTTATAGAATTGCTTCATGAAGTTATAACTGAAAATACTGTCTGAGGTCAAGGCAATTTTATATATATCAACTATAATTACATAATGAAATAAGTTAGTATGTAACAATATATAATAATATATAATGTTCAACAGTTTTGTTAAGACTTATCAGGAAGAATAAAGATAATAAAATAACAATACATGTATCATAAACTTCTTAAATCTCTTTAAATTAAGCATATGGGGACTTACCTGGCTGTGCAGTGGTAAAGAATCCACGTGCCAACGCAGGGGACATGGGTTCGAGCCCTGGTCTGGGAAGATCCCACATGCTGCGGAGCAACTAAGCCCATGTGCTACAACTACTGAGCCAGGGCTCTAGAGCCCGTGAGCCACAATTACTGAGCCCGTGTGCCACAACTACTGAAGCCCGTGTGCCTAGAGCCCATGCTCCGCAACAAGAGAAGCCACCGCAATGAGAAGTCCGCGCACTGCAACGAAGAGTAGCCCCCACTTGCCTCAACTAGAGAAAGGCCGCGCGGAGCAATGAAGACCCAACGCAGCCAAAAATAAATAAATAAATAAATGTCCCTTAAAAAAAAAAAAAAAAAGCATATGACGACTTCATGGAAGTGCCATAAACATTTATTATATGCTTAGATATATCGCGCACACTAATGGACCTAGAAGTACTACAAAGATGAATAATATATATAGTCCCTGCCTTGGGGAAGACTATAATATAGTAGGAGAGATAGATACATTCTAGATTACTTTCAATATGGTCATATGATAGAGGAATGTACAGAGTAATAATGAAGCACTTTCAGGACAGCAAGAATGTCCTGAAGATGGTCCCTGGGCTGGATTCTAAAGGAAGCAAATTATAGGGAGATCACAAACTGCAGCACAGATCTTAATAGCAAGGGTTCAGTTCCAGACCCCTGAAATAAAGTGAATAATGCAGTAAAGTGACTCACATGAATTTTTTTATTTCTCAGTGCATATACAAGTTATGTTTACACTATACTATAGTCTACTAAGTGTGCAGTAGTATTATGTCTAAAAAAATGTACATACATTAATTAAAAAATATTTTCTTGCTAAAAATGCTGACCATCATCTGACAACACAGGGTTGCCACAAACCTTCAATTTGTAAAGACACATTATCTGTGAAGCACAATAAAGCAAAATGCAATAAAAGTTGTGCCTGTATAAGGGTAAAGAAAGGTTTAGGTTAAAAATAATGAGAATAAATATATAACTGACAAATTCTATCCAAAACAAAGCAGGTACAGCTACATTAGCTAAATTTAAAATTTAAAAGAAATTTTAAAGCAAGAAGCATTCAGAGACATAAAAAGGAAAATAATAAAATGAGAAAAAAGGTCAATCATAAAAACATAATACTAAATGTGTCTGTATGCAATAGGATGATTCCAAAAATCACAGTGGGAGACTTTAATTCATGTCTCTCAGTAAGTGAAAGAACAATCTTAATGACATATATAGGTAAATATACATACACATATCCATATATATATATATATGAGGGGCCAGAGGGAGGGAGAGAGGCAGGAGTTGAGGGGAGAGATATGGCACCCAACAGCAAAAGAATGCAAATTATTTTCAATGGCACAGGAATCATTTGCCAAAACTGACCATATTACTGCAAGATAAAGAAAGCCTTACAAACAAATACTGGTCATTGAAATCATTCAAAGTATAAATCTTAATCACAGTGGGATTAAGTTAAAAATCAATAAGCAAAAAGATAACTAGAAAATACCTAATCTCCAAAAATTAAATAACAGCTTTCTAAATCTATGGGTGAAAAAAGAAATCACAATGAGAATTAGAAAACATTTTGAACTGAATATTAAAGATAAGAAATTTCCAAACTTGTAAGATGTAGTTATATCAATGCTTAAGAAATTTATACCTTTCATGCATATATCAGATAAGGAAGGCTGAAAATCAATGACAAGCTTCTATCTAAGGAAGCTAGAAAAGAGTATGTCAAACCCAAAGAAAGTAGAAGAAATAATAAAAGTATGAGCAGAAAGCAATGACTAGGAAAAAAAATGTACAACAGAAAAAAAATGCAAAGCCAAATGCTTTGAAAAAAATAATAAAATTGACAGCTTTAGACTAATCAAGGGAAATGAGAGAGGACACAAATTTACAACACCTAAAATGATGCTCTGAAGGATAATGAGGCTATCATGAAAACATTACACCAACTTAATTGATAATTTAAGTAAAATGAGAAAATTACCTGAAAAAATCACTTTCCAAAACTGACATACAATATGAAAGAGAAAATTATAAAGTCCTATTTTTATTAATCTTTAATTATTAAAAACCCTCTCACAAGGAAAACTTATAGGAATGGCTTCACTGCACAAGCTCTTCCACAAAATGGAAAACAAAAACAAACTTCGCAGCTTGTCTGATGAAAGCAGTGTAACTTTTATACCAAAACCTGTCAAGCACATTACAAGAAGGAAAAATATAGGAAAGCCTGTCTCGTGAACATACATATAAAAATCCTAAGCAAACTAATAGCAAGTCAAACCTAGGATTGCATAAAAAGTATATTTCATGACCAATGAAGTTTTATTTGAGTAATGCAAGGGTGATTAACATCAGAATCTATTAGTTTTTTCTATTAACCAAAAAAGGGGGAAAACAGATCACCCTGACAGATGCAGAAAAAGCATTTGATAAAATTTAATACCCATTTGGGATAAAAACTCTTTAAAAAACTGCGAATAAAAGAGAACTTCCAAAAATAAAAGAACTTCTTTAATTTTACAAAAAGTGTCTTAAAACACATACCCACACCCCTACAGTAAGAGTTCCAGGTGAGATGAGACAAGAAAGACCACTATCAGCACTTCCACTCAACACTGCACTTGAAGTCCCAGGCAGTACCTTAAAGCAGGAAAAATATAAAGGCATAAGAATTGAAAAAGAAAAAAAGAAAATCATCATCATTCCCAGATAACACACATGACTGTGTACAAACTAATAGAATTAACAAGGAATTTTGTACAAGTTGCTGTATAACATATAAAAATCTATTGTATTTCTATATGCTAGCAACAATTAGAAAATAGAAAATTTAAAAGATACCATTTATAATATAATTTAAAAATCCACTTTTCCTAGAAGTAAATCTAATGAAAGATGCTCACAAACTCTATACTGAAAACCACAAAATGGTACTGAGAGAAAAGTAAAAAGAAATATGCCATGGTTCATGAAATGTAAAATAAATCTTATAAAGAATTCTCCCCAGATTGACATATAAATTCAGTGCAATCACTATCAAAATCCCAATTTTGCTTTTTGAGGAAATTGACAGATGAATTCTAAAATTTATATGGATATGCAAAAGCATTCTTGAAGAACAACAAAGCTAAAGGACTATAAGTACGTCAAGTGTATGACATCAAGACTTAAGTATAAAAAATAACTATAAAATTTCAAGACTTAAAATATAGCTACTGAAATTAAGACAGAGTGGTACTGGTGAAAAAATTAGAGAAACTGATCAATGGAAGAAAACAGAATCCGGAAACAGATGTACATATATTTAGCATATTTATGACAAATAATGAAATGCAGTACAGAAATGATGGTCTTTATGGTCCTGGGTCAAATGGACGGTCATATAGAAAAATAAAATCTTGACGCCTACCTCACATCATATACAATGATCAATTCCAGATTTAGTTCAGATATAAATATGAAAGTAAAGCAATAAAACTTGGAGGGGGCGGGGAATGGGAGAATATCTTTACAACTCTGGGGTAGGCAAATATTTCTTAAGCAGGACACAGGGTAGAAAAAGATATTTGCAATACAAGGATCTGATACAGGGATTATATCCAGAGTATACAGAGAATTCCTATAAATTATTATAAAAAGTGCAGGGAATTGAACAGAAAAATTGGCCAAAGACTTAAATACTTCATAATACTACATAAATACTTAATAAAAAGTAAAAAAAAAAAAAAAAAAGATATCCAAAAGGTCAGTCAACATATGAAAAGGTGTTCAACTTCATTAGTCATCAGACAAATATATTAAGACAACAGTGTGATAACCACTACTCACACAACAGGATGGCTAAAATTAAAATAAAAAAAGACAATACATGTTGCCAGAGAGGGAGAAATGAATCTCTAAAATTACACTGATGGTGAAAGTATAAATTAGTCTAGCCACTTTGAAAAACTGTTTGCAATATCTATTAAAGCCAAACAACTGAATACCTTGAAACCCATCAATTCCATTCCTGGGTATACAGCCAGAAGCATACATTCATGTTCTTCAAAATACATGTACAAGATTGCTCACTGATGGGCTCTACATATAAATATAAAAACAAAGCAGTAAAGCTCTTGTGATTGTCAAAAACTGAAAACTACCCAATTATTCCTAAGTAATAGAATGGATAAACTATGGTACATTCATATAGTGAAATATTATACAGCAATGAGAATGAAGTCAGAAGAACAGAGGTATAAGTGACAAGGTTTTGAGGAATTATAGATATCCAGGTTTGTAGTTTAGAAAACAGACTTAAGTCAATGTTAAGGTGATTCATGTAAGAGACAATAAGAAGCTGCGTTTTTGGACAATTTAAGAGTTTGGGGGTAGGAGAGGAAGTGGAATTATCACATTCAAGAAGACCATAAAAATATACATATTTATTATAACTTTACAGAAGTACACACACAGAAAAATGATACAATGAGATGAGTGTTATTTATTAGCTTCCTATGAGTCCAATCATGCAAAGAACCTGATTACTATTCCAGTAGGTGCTTACTAAGAGGGAACAAAAATCTCTAGCAGTTACTGCAAGTATGTTTGCTACTGATTCCAGCAAGTCACCAACAGACTTCTTCATCCAAGGTTTTCAACTCATGGAATTGAGGAAGTTTTCTCTGCAAATGCATCTTCAGTATTATACAAAGAATCATTGTGAAAATTTATTTTATAATAATCAACTTCATAGCCAACTTTACAGAAACTTATCTGTTCTATAAGGAAAGAGTTATCTAAAATGTGTAACTTTTTCCAGAATAGAAGCAATCTAACAATATCAAGAATAAATATTTTGTAAAGGCTTTCTATATGCCAGGCCTAAGTATTTGTCTAATTTGATTCCCAAAATAACTCTATGAGGAGAGTAATCACTGCTTCTGCCAATGTTACAGGGGAGTAAACTAGAGTGCAAAAAGGCTACATAATCTACCCAGGATTATAATGCTAAAATTTGGCAGTGTCTGCCTGCCTGCCTGGATGCAGCCTAAGCTTATAATAAATTCTTAAAGACGACCTTTCTAGCATGTTAGTAACAGAAAAAAACAACAAAAACCAAAACAAACAAACAAAGGGGTTTCATACTCTCTTCCAAACTCATGTGACAGATTATATGGCCTTCCATCAACTTTCTAATTTCTAGATGTCTGGATCAGATATTGTACCCAAGATGGAACTTTGAAAGCAGTGCATAGTTCAAGGCAGTCAAGTGAGCACATTTATGTCTTTTTTATTTCCCAACATACGAATGAGATGAAAACAAACTTTTGCAAAAGAATGAAGTCATAACTGGGCTGGAAAATACAAAAGGATGATATTGGTGGATAAGAAATTTTGAGAAATTTAAGGCAGATAAATGGGAACAAATTAGCAGAGAAATCAATTAGATAGGAACAAGTTAGCAGAGAAACTTAAAGGAGAAAATCACAACAGACAATTGGGAAAAGGTCCAAAACTGTAAAATAAAACAAAATAAAACAAAATAACCCTTGTAGAAATGGAGACAATTTAGGGGACAGAATGGTACACTTAAATAAAACAGGAATAAGCTGCTTTGAACAAGTGGTCAGAAAACAAGAATTCTTGTTAATTAAAAACATAAATGGGGGACTTCCCTGGTGGTCCAGTGGTTAAGAATCCGCCTTCCAACGCAGGGGACGCTGGTTCAATCCCTGGTCAGGGAACTAAGATCCCACATGCTGGGGGGCAACTAAGCCCACGTGCCACAACCAGAGAGAAGCCTGCACTCCACAACTAGAGAAAAGCCTGCACACTGCAAAGAAGAGCCCATGTGCCGCAACTAAGACCTGACGCAGCCAAAAATAATAAATATTTAAAAATATATATATTTAAATGATAATTCCAATGGGTAAGATAAACAATAAAATGTTTATAATTAATGGAGAATAAAAGATAAAGACTACTTTTGAAGACTAAATACACAAAGACAAACTAAATACACGAAGAATATAGGAAATAAGAGAAGTTAGGGACATGAAGGTCAGACAGAAGAGATCCAGTATCCCAACAGGAGAGCCATTAAATGCTCGTGAAGGGGATTAAGACAGAAATAACAGAGATATATCAAGAGAAAAAACCAGAAGACTATTACCACGATCTGAAGGAAGACACAAGTTCCCAGTCAGGCCTCATCAAGTACCAAGAATGCTTACTGAAAAAAGATCTAAACCTAGACACATCCTGGCAAAATTTCAAAGTTCCACCAAAAAAGAGAAAATCCTAAAACTTCTCATGTTATCTACAAAGGAACCAGTCACACTGAAATCTAAATGCTGTTAAGATATAAGGAGAAATGCTTTTAAGGTTTTTAAGAAAAATTTTGAATTTAGAATTTCATACTCAAAATTCTTCAGGAATGCAAGCTGAAGAAAGGACATTTTCAAACAGCAAATACTTGAAAAGTTTGCCATTCTATATCGAAAATTACTCAATGAACCCAATGAACTCCAAACTTTTTTGTATGACATGCCTTTATGAGTAAAAAACCATTTGCTCTCAGCATGCATGTCTATTTATAAATTAACATATTATTATACTAATATATTTATGTATATTATAAAGCATATCAAAATTAAAATTTAAAATAATCAGATAAAAATTAAATAATTTTTAATATATTCTGATGCCCCCCCAAATTATCTTGTGTAACCCGTTTATGTGGATGCTTCATTTTGAAGACCACAGCTCTAACCAAATGAAAACGAACCCTAAAGAAAGAAACCACGGGCTTGAAAAAACAAGAGAATTGAACAGGTCTCAGTAGAGAAGGAAACTAAAAAAGAACTAGGAGAATTCACTACAATTTGACACTTAGAAAATTTTCCATTGGTAAAGTTTTTATGTACATAGGATTACATTTCATTTTCTGTGAGGCCACCCTACTTTGTTTTATAGTAAGTATTTATATAATCACATTATAAATATTTCCAGGTTTAAAATTTTTAGAATTGGTCTGCAAATAAAACAAAAAAGAAATTAAAATGCAAACACATTGATGATGTAGCCTTAACAACGAATAATAATTGGGAGATTGACGGAGTGAAGAGAGAAACAAGACTATCATTCACAGAGGTAGGCAATACTGTCTAGAACTAAAAGCAGGCACAATTTACAGTGGGAAGTGGAACTGGGGGTGGGAAGGTGACTTCCTATTCTTTTTACTCTTATGTAATATGAATCGCAATATAATTACGACTTCTATTTTTAAAAAGCATTATAAGCAGGAGGGAAAGCAGTACATAACACAGTATGCCCATTTAGAAAACTGAAATTGGTTACTGATTGCCATAGTCAGCTCCCATTAAATACACCTACCACCTCCATCACCCTCCGTTCATTTACTGCCTTTTACTACTGAGTTTTACGTGCACACAACAGCTGTGTTTTTACCTAAACTATGATCTTCTTGAAGGTTTTCCTGTTTTATTCATTTCTGCAATGCAAAGCCTAGCACAATGCTCAGTGTTTATATTTTAAAGAGGGAGGGGACTAATTAAATGGTCTGAGGAAAATAATGGAGAAAAGCCATCTTGTAGTTCTAGTTCCAATCACTTAAAACCAGTTTATCTCACGTTTACTAAAGTTCACTAAAATGCATATAACACGGAGAGAAAGGCTCCTCTTTGAAACAGAAACAGCTGCGACTCTCAGGAGGGTGATTCAACTCAGTGGCAGCACATCTAGACACAGGTCCTAGTAAAAATCTTAGGGGGCAGGAACAGGTATGATGAAGGATATAGCAACGGAAATATTCTGAACCCTCAAGAAAAAAAATGGCTGGGGGTGGGAAGACCATTCCTCTTTCCTGACTTATATATACTCCTATAGAAGAGGAAAGCTAAAAGAGCTGGGGGTGGGGGGAGGGAACGGGCACCCAGGAGTCACGGCTTACGATGAAATTACCCAGGGTGTGCGTGCGCGCGCGCGCGCACACACACACACACACACACACACACACACACACGTTGCGCAAATGCTTCCGTTTACCTTATAGTCTCTTCCTGGGGCCCTTAATTTTTTCCTACTTTGGTTATTGAGAGGCCTAAGTGAAATAGCAGTTTTACAGTTTGAACTCTCTGTCTCAAATAAAAGGTGACTTTTCTTTAAAACTTGGTAATTTGAAATTTTGGTAAATCAAAAGCAGGAGACTATGGGTAATTTGATACGGTCCAACCAAGTAGTGCCAGCCTCTAAGTGATTACAAATGGTAGACTCACAGGTTTATATTTCTCTAGGGCAGTGATTCTCAAATTTAACTGTGCATTAGAGTCACCTGGAAGCCTTGTGAAACCAGAATACTGAGCCCCAACCCAGGATTAATGATTCAGTAGGTCTGGGCCAGGCCCCAGAATTTGCATTTCTAACAAGTCTCAGATGGTGCTGATGCTGCTTGTCTAGGGATCTCACACTGAGAATCACATTTCTAGTGTGAGGATTAGACCAGAACAGCTCTTATTACCAATAATACAAAAATCTCATCATCCCTGCTGCAGCTATCCATCTGTCCTCTATTTAGGACTAAGTCTTCCATTTTACCTGAGTATTATCCTGAGAGGTAGACCTCTTGGGCTAGTTTTCAACTTCTTTGTTTCAGGGTCTTATTCCAGGGTTATGGAATCTGTTTTGAAATCTACAACATCCTCTAACACCAACAGTAAGGAGGTAGTTCTAATAACATATATATGGAAACTTTATTAGTATAGGCAAAATTCAGACATTTTAAGACGAACTCTTTCTCTATTTGATAAATCCTAAAAGCCATTAATACATGTTGGTGAAGGTTTGTACACAAGCAGGGATTTAAAGCCTCTGCTTACTGTTGCCTTGTCATTCAATGCCAAGGTTCTCCCTTAAAAAAAAGAACAAAAAACTAAAAGTCAACTCCCGTGTACACACACTGTAACCCCAAAAAATCACTCCATTTCTGTCGCTTTCACGTATTTTTTTTAAAAAAGATTAAAACTAAAAGTTATTTAACATTTCTTGACATAGACGCAATGTCATTTTCCTTAACAAAAGTAAAAATGGAAAAAAGCCCTGGGGTCCATGTGTTGAGAGACCTGGATTCTATCCCTGGCCCTTTTTGGTTTCAGAACACACGCCCTTTTGCACATCACTGAGCTGTTGGCTAAACAAAGCATTCAGGGCAAGAATCACTAAATCCTATCCAGTTCTAACATAAGCTTATACAGTAAGACTCATACACTGTAGACTAAGATGTACTCGATATCACTACGTGATTTCCTCACAGTGCCGTGAACTTCTTGGGAAAAAAAAAATCGACTACAGATCACTTCAGAACCTGATTGCGTTTCCTGTAGCGTTACATATTAAGGACAGTTTGGCTCTTTGGCAACCATTAAAAAAAAATCATCATTTAAAAACAACTAGATTTATATGTCATGCTTGTTGCTACAAGTTCAATTGTTTTCGTATTACTTGTGTAATAACATATACATGGCAGAATAAGAAAATTATAAGCCTATCTGTATCTATATTAATAGTCATATCCCCTTAAAATGTATGAAGCAAATATTTCACTTTTTAAAAGGAGGCTATTTCCAGAGGAGGGTGAAGGAAAAAATATAAGTAAAAGGAGGCTATTTCCAGAAATCTTATAAAGACAGTATTGGGATTTAAAAAAATCAACCTTATTTAAATGCTTAGCATGGCGGTTTATGACTATGGTCATTAAACTTCATGAGATAAGATTTTTAATTATAGTGATATATAAACTGTGGTGAACCAAAACAGGGCAAGACTCGCAGTCAGGAGACTACTCACTATGGCCAAGCTGCAAGACCCCACCCCCCCCCCACCCCACCCCCGTTCCTCTGGTTTTTTTTTACTCATTCATTTGTTCCTTTATAGTCTCTCTCTCTCTTATTCACTGACCTGTTTGAGTATCTTGGGAGGTTCTACGCTGAGCTAAGCCCTGTGGAGACAAGGAAGGATGGCATTATTTGAACTAGATCTCAGGGGTCCCTTCAGGTAGACTCTTTATTCAAGATCTAATTTATAAATTATAGCAACACACTCTTTATCAAACACAAGAGGAGTAAGTTATCTCAATCAACAAACACTAGATAACCTTATTCCTTCTTTAAGCACCAACAGTGTTTTAATCTGTTGATCTTGATTGCCACTTCTTCTGTAAAATGTTTACTAACCGTTTACTCCCATACCATTTTCTTCAGTAAAATGAATTACTCCTTAGCTACCCAAGCACTTTCATAACCAATGCCTCTCATATAGAATTAATCAAATTTATTGTAATTATTAGTACAATAATCTGTAAGATTTTACTTCACACTTTAGAATTTTACTCCTATACATATTATCTCATTTGATCCTCTAAACAACCCTGTGAAGTAGTTACTTCTATTTTACAGACAGGGAAACTGAAACAGAAGCAATATGATCTAAGGTCATGGAGTTTAAAAAAAAAAACCAAAAAGACAAAAAAAAATTCAGAAATTGAATCCAGGATTTGTTTTGTTTTTTGTTTTTCACTTTTTGGCCATGCCCCACAGCGTGTGGGATCTTAGTGCCCTGACCAGGGATTGAACCTGAGCCCCCTACATTGGAAGCACGGAGTCTTAACCATGGGACCACCAGGGAAGTCCCTGAATCCAGGATTTTTAACTGAAAATACTGTTTTTTTTTTCAATTCATCAAATATGCTGAACTCCTTGAGATTATATTTTCACCTTTATGTAACCACTGCCTAGTGTATACGATGGCAGATACTAAGCAAAGGCATATTGACTAGATTTGAAGTCAACTACTGGAAAGGTATATTTACTAGACAGTACATAATTTATTGCCTCCTAAAAAACAAAGTACCAGATATAATTTAGTATTACAGAATGATCCATGGAACACCATCAGGGTTGAGAATTTGGTTTCTGAATTTAGAGTTAGGTGCAGATCCTGAAGCTGTGTAAGCTCTGTGGGCCTCAATTTTGTTTGTAAAATGGGAATAATAAATGATAATTATCTCAAATGACTGGTGTACTGAATGGGAATGTATAGAAGATGCCTAGTATAGTGTCTGGTACATAGAAAGCACTCAATAAATTAGTTTAATGTGTATGAGTATTAATATGAGACTGAAAAGTAGAACTAGTTTACAAAACAGTAATAATCTCATGAACTATGAAGAAGAAGAGTTAAATTTGCCTAAGTATGTTTTTGAGGTTTTGTTTCTACTTTTTCAACCTTTATCACTTGGCTCTCCATAAGCTATTTGCATGAGCTATGAACACTGCCCTCACGCTGCTGCTCTCACACTGCGTATCTCTAACAACTCCCATCTTCCTTTTAATGCAAGTAATGTGGAGGTGTAGTTGTAAAAAGACACACTAACATCCAAAGTGTCTCTCAGGAATTGTGTAACCTTCTAGAGAACTTCCTGGAGTAATGCAAATGATCTGTCTCTTGACTGGGCTGTTGTTACACAGGTGAACGTATCTGTCAAAACTCACTGAAATGTACACGTAAGAAAAGATGTGTATATGAAACAGTGCAAGTTAAAAAAAAAACCAAGTTTTTTTAGATTTTATAACCCTTGAACAAGTTACTTCCCCTTTTTGGCCCTTAGCTTTCTCATCTTCAGAAAGGGGATAATTTCTCATACAGAAAGAATATAGTGAGTGTTAAAGGAGATAAGTTCTATAAAGTACTTAGTTTCTGCACAGTTAGTTGCCAATTCTGGATCCACTTAACATTAACCCTAGGCATTTTTCAGATTTATTTGAGTCCTAAAGCATTCCTCCAAAATAAAACCTATATTCTCTCCCTCTCCCTTCTCCTACTCTTCCCCTCATTTCTTTTATTTTAGGAAAATATGAGTAAACATTTGATTAAAGCTTTTGCCTCCATAGTTTTTTTTTAACAAATCATAATACAGTCTTTTGCCTTCATATTTCTCTTCCTTCTCATTCAATTGTAGTCAAAAAAGTGAGGGCTTCCCTGGTGGCGCGGTGGTTGCGAGTCCGCCTGCCGATGCAGGGGACATGGGTTTGTGCGCCGGTCCGGGAAGATCCCACATGCCGCAGAGCGGATAGGCCCGTGAGCAATGGCCGCTGAGCCTGTGCGTCCGGAGCCTGTGCTCCGCAACGGGAGAGGCCACAACAGTGAGAGGCCCGCGTACCACCAAAAAAAAAAAAAAAAAAAAAAAGTGAGAATTCCCTGGGGGGTCTAGTGATTAAGACTCCGCGCTTTCACTGCCGAGAGTCTGGGTTCGGATCCCTGGTCAGGGAACTAAGATCCCGCAAACCACCCGGTGCTGCCAAAAACAAAACAAAGTAACAATTCCTGTTACTAGTTTTCAAATCACTTTTTAAAAGTGTCTAAGCAATGCTCTTTGTTCTAGAATTCCAGGACACTGGAACAATTTCACATTCATCTAGCATTTACTGAGCAAACATTTATCAAGAACCTAAATCGGTCAGGCAATGGAGAAACAAAGATAAGGTCAGAGAGGCAAATACCTAACTAAAGCAGATCAAATAGAAATGCTAAAATCACATCCTTTTCTTACACCTGTGAAGGATCTATTGGGTTGGCCAAAAAGTTCCTTTGGTTTTTAAGTAAAAATAAAAGACACATTTTTCATTTTCACTAAGAACTTTACTGAACTTAACGTATTCACCATTTTGTTCCACTACTTTCTGCCATTTTTCAGGCAACTTCATAATTCCATCTTCCCAAAACTTTTTATCATTTTGAGCAAAGAACTGTTCCAGGTGCCTTTTGCAGTCTTCCAGGGAATTGAAATTTTTTCCATTAAGAGAATTTTGTAAAGACCGAAATAAATGGAAATCCGAAGGTGTAATGTCTGGTGAATACGGTGGATGATCAGAACTTCCCAGTGAAGCTGAAACAGTTTTTGCCTGGTCATCAAAGAAACGTGCGGTCTTGCGTTACCCTGATGGAAGATTATGTGTTTTCTGTTGACTAATTCCGGACTCTTTTCGTTGAGTGATGCTTTCAGTTGGTCTAATTGGGGTTCAGTGGAACTTACTACCTAGGATAGCTTGACCAACTACGAAAATAAACTTGAATATATTATTTTAATAACAGAACTTGTTGGAATTAATCATTTAGTTTTCTGGAAGGAGCTCATAATAAAGGACTCCCTTCCAATCCCACCATATACACAACATCATCTTCTTTGGATAAAGACCGGCCTTTGGTGTGGTTGGTGGTGGTTCATTTCACTTGCCCCATGACCATTCCCCATTATTGTACAGTATCCACTTTTCATTGCCTGTCACAATTTGTTTTAAAAACGGAACATTTTTGTTACGTTTAAATAAAGAATTGAATGCGGAAATATGGTCAAGAAGTTTTTTTTTCACTTATGTGGAACCCAAACATTAAAGCAATTCACATATCCAAGTTGGTGCCAATAATTTTCAATGCTTGATTTGGATATTTTGTTTGTCAGCTATCTCCCATGGTATAATGCTGATTGTTCTCAATTAATGTCTCAATTTGATCATTATCAACTTCAACTGGTCTACCCAACAATGGAGCATCGTCCGCAAGAAATCTCCAGCATGAAACTTCGCAAACCATTTTTGACATGTTTGATCAGTCATAGCACCTTTTCCATACACTGCACAAATCTTTTTTTGCATTTCAGTTGTGTTTTTACCTTCCTTGAAATAATAAAGCATACTATGCTGAAAATGTTGTTCTTCTTCCATCTTCAATATTAAAATGGCTACACAAAAATTCACCAATTTGATAAGTTTTTTTTAATGCACGCTGATATGACAGCTGTCACAATACAATCTAACAAAATTGTTTCGAATGAAGTTAAAGACAACTAAGCACCACTAGAGTCATCTTAGAGAAAAAACCAAATGAACTTTTTGGCGAACCTCATAGTAAAAGGAGTTGGAAGTAGTTAAAGAGTTCTGCTGACTCACCACTGTTGCTTCCAGACTACTTTTCCAACCTAACAAAACTGTATGGCAACTGCATGAGTCCATTCTTACAAAATTCTCTTACATTCTTCTCTCTTGCAATCACCTACTCACCTCTCTGAGTTAGACTCCTTTATGGAGGACTTCAACCACTGTCTCCATTGTCTTCTTCACTATTCCTGCCACCACCCTGGATGACTGCACTCCAGTGGATTTCTTCGCTATCAGCATCAAAGTTCTTTTACCTTCCTGAATGATCTCACCCACTTAAAATTTTAGCAATCTTTTTCAGAGATTGTGACTTGGAACTTACTACCTAGGATAGCTTGACCAACCATGGAAATAAACTTGAATATATCATTTTAATAACAGAACTTATTCCTATTCTGTCATCAGTTTAATCCCCCAACAGCTCTTATTACCAACAGTTCACTGAGTCCATACCATTCTACTTAAGTCATTACCCCCTTATGGCCTCCCTTCCTTATCAAACTCAAAACCCACAGTGCATCACTTCAAAAACTCTCTAGTAAGCATGCTTAACATTTCACTCCTTTGTTCTTTTATCACAACAATTCTGTAAACCCTCCATTCTGTATCAGTCTAACCACCCACTGTATGATGTTATTTGGGTTGCTGAGCAATGGTGTAGAAAATCTTTTAAAAAAGCAGAATAACAGCTTCTGAAGTGTACGCTTTCATTAAATACATACTTCTGTTTTTAACTAATTGATTTCAAGAGGATTTGTTGCAAAATAAAAGTCTTACCAAATGATGAAATAATTAAACTAGAAATTCAGCTCCTTGGTTGTACTAGACTCATTTTCAGGGCTCAACATATACAAGTGGCGAATGGCTACCATAATGGAAAGTGGGAATCATAGAACATTCTATCATCACACAAAGCTTTACTAAACAATGCTGCTTACTCATTCTATGGCAGAACTGCTCAACCACTATTTCAGCTTACATAACCTACAATTTCTCACTGACACCACTTATTGCTATCCTTGTGACTTCATGAATCTTGCAAGCTGCATGAACATGGAACAGGCTGGTACCCAAAGCAGTCAATGAAGGCGGAGGCATCAAATCTCTTACCATCACCTGAGACCAACAGGAGTTAGTTACTCCTAATCATTTATGTCCCAGCCCACTTCTAATCATGGAGATCCCCACCTTGATACTGTCACTGGTTACACTGTATCTGAGAGGGGATAGGGAAAGAGAGGTGTACTTAAGATTCCTTTCAGATTTTACCACGTGTTAAAGGCAGAACTCATTATTACACGTCTCTCACCTATCACTAGACAAGACCATGGCAGCAGCTGGAAATAAAAATTCTACCAAACCCACTAAGGCTTATTTTAATGCAACTATTAATAATAGTATTTCATTACAAATTAAACAGTCATTACAAATGTTAAATTGGACAAGATGCTGGGACAAAAGACATAAACTAGTACTATCCTAGACAAAAGCAGGAAAAACCACCATCCTTGAAAAAGATAAGAGGAACTACCACTTTTGGGAACTCTAAATTATAAAATCTAGGGGAAAGAAATGGGCAGAACAGCATGCCTTAGGATACAGGGTTGTAGGGATCTATATGTCTCTATCATTACACCCTGCATGTCTATAACCATTAAAATGGCTTAATCCTCCTTAAGGAATCACACTTTCCTAAAGAAAAACATTTCATATAGTTGCTTAGTTTACAGGGGAAGAAAAGAAGAAAAAAAGGAAAGAAAGAGAGAGAAGTTGAAAGAGAAAGAAATGAAGCAAAATGATCCATGAAGAGCAATGTGTTAGGAGACCCTGGATTTTAATCCAGTCTTTTCTGAAATAATGTAACACATGGTCAAGCTAGACTAAATAAAAGGAAGCTATTGCCATCCACCTACCAGCCCTGCCTCTCAAGGAAGTGCTTTGCAAAAAAATAAACCGAGTTGTTCTTATACCTCAAGAGAACACTTTAAGTACATGAATGCCATCTCAGCTCTTCTAATGATGAGCTAATAATCCCAAGATTCTTATGACTAGCAATAATCAGTTAACTACTTATGAATATGTAGAGCACAAGTATTTATGAAACAGCTGTGCTACCCACGAACAGTACTTTGCAGCAGTAAGAAATAAAGTCAGATATTAAAATATTAGCTCTAGGGCTTCCCTGGTGGCGCAGTGGTTGCGCGTCCGCCTGCCGATGCAGGGGAACCGGGTTTGCGCCCTGGTCTGGGAGGATCCCACATGCTGCGGAGCGGCTGGGCCTGTGGGCCATGACCGCTGGGCCTGCGCGTCCGGAGCCTGTGCTCCGTAACGGGAGAGGCCACAGCAGAGGGAGGCCCGCATACCACAAAAAAATAAAATAAAATAAAATAAAAATTAAAAAAAATATTAGCTCTAAAAAGGCATAAGACAACGTTAAAAAGGGAAAACTATGAGCTTATCTTCAGTTATGAGTCTGTATGTGTGACTTAACAGAAGAAATCAACAACTAATTATGATTCACAAAAGGTACAGGAATGGTGCATCCCTACATATGACTCTAACATGATCTACATTGACTGGGGAATGAGAAGAGAGTAACCACAATCCTAACCCTGAAAAAGATACACAGGCAAAAGTATTTTTCACATCCTTGGTATTCACTACACAATTCGATAATTAAAAAAAAAAAAAGTAGCAACACTGCCTTCTGTGACACAAGAAAAACTCCATAAATAACAAGAAATTAAGTCTAAAACAATACGTAGCATGCTGTGGGCATTTGGTAAAATTTGCTCAACTTTCAAGTTCTGAAAATTGAGTCAACTCTGCTGGGTAGACAGCACTTCCCTTATTTAAGGGGTAGCAAAACCTCACGAAATAATGAATGAACACAACCTACAATCTGGGTAGATAGTCAAGTTAAGAGCAAGTGCATTCCAGTATTGTGTAATTAGAGCTTTGGGGAAATGTTGCAGACTCACTCAATACAAGGGCCTACAAAACTTTTCACCAGCTTGCAAAATCTTAAAACCTGTCCCATGTTTAGCAATAGTTAGGCAGAAATGCACCATTTGTAAGAAAGTCAGTAAACTATACAGTGAAGTTGTAATTTTCATGACAGTCTCATTGTCCTTAAATTATACTTACATTTGTTTTATATTCTGCATCTTATCCACTGACAAGGCAACCAGAATCATTTGATGGGTTTTATGAAAATATACATGTCTCTATTCCACTTTCCCTTGGTGTGCACATGGGAGGGGTATGTGGCTATGAGTGAAGAAAGGAATCGTGTATATTTTGAAAAACTAGCCATACCACTTTACACCCACCAGAATAGCTAAATAAATGAAACAATATCAAGCAAACGTTGCAGAGTATGTGGAACAAATAAAACTCTCATTCACTACTGAAAAGACACTTTGGAAAACACTGGGTAATGTATACTAAAACTGAACAAAAGCACACACGGTCCAAAAAATTCTACTACAGCAATATGTGCAGATGTGCAGCAAAAGATATGTACTGATACAAGAATATTCTATAAGGGGCACTATTCATTGTGACTCAAAACTGGAAACAACCTATATGTTCATCAACAATAAAATGGATAAATTACGGTACATATACATAGTCATACAATGGGATGGAATACAATAGAATGAGAATGAAGAAGCTACCACTACACACTACGTAAGAAGCCATACACAAGGGTGTTGATGCTGTATGATGTTACATGCTTGTCTCTGAATATATGTTATACTCCATAAAAGTTTATGTAAAATAAACTTATGAATATGTAGAGCACAAGTATTTATGAAACAGCTGTGCTACCCACGAACAGTACTTTGCAGCAGTAAGAAATAAAGTCAGATATTAAAATATTAGCTCTAGGGCTTCCCTGGTGGCGCAGTGGTTGCGCGTCCGCCTGCCCATGCAGGGGAACCGGGTTCGCGCCCCGGTCTGGGAGGATCCCACATGCCGCGGAGCGGCTGGGCCCGTGAGCCATGGCCGCTGAGCCTGCGCGTCCGGAGCCTGTGCTCCGCAACGGGAGGGGCCACAGCAGAGAGAGGCCCGCATACCACAAAAAAAAAAAAAAAAAAAAAAAAAGCAATTAAATATTTAATAAATAAGCAACCTTGATGCCTAAATGTTTATAATACAATCCTATTCCCAGTGCCATGTTCCCTCCACCCTAAAACTGGGACAGAACACTTTTTAAAATCTTCCCTCATGCTAATCTAATACATTTTTATATTAATACAAAGAAGGCTATATTAGGGTAACAGAATGCAAACGTCATATCCTTTTTATGAGAGAAAATACTAATCTGAAAAGAATTTTAACACCAAAGCTCTCCCTCTCGACTTTACCTTGACCACACTCAGATCTTCACCACCCTTCCATCTACCAAAAGTTCACTCTTCTCTGCCATTTATTTAGTGGAAATATTTTTAAAGTAATGAACTACCCTAGAAAGGTAGTTATGAGGATTGAAACAAAAAGAGCAGATATATGAAGTCTTCAGCACTGTGCTTATGCACTAAATGACTAAACAGTATTAAAAAATCCCAAATAGTGAGTCTTACAGGTCAAGGGCTATTTCCAATTCATCACTGTAAACACAGAACCCAGCATTTAACAGTTGGTCAATTTATGGAGTAAATGAGTGATATGAGCTCAAAACAAAAAGAATAAAATAAAAACAAGGCAAAAGTGGGAAAAAGGGAAATATCAAGAAGTTCAAAGGAAGGTCTTATTTTTATATCAGGGTAAATGACAAGATTTTAAATCTCAAATGAAGCAACAGAATCAGGTACATATTAAAACCTTTAAAATAAATAAAAACTGCCTCAGCATTACTTTTCCTCCATATACTTCAAAATGAAGAAGTCAGATGTCTTAACTAAAATTTAAAAATGGTTCTTTAATATTGAAATCCTTTAAAAATATTTCTGAATGAATTTCTTATGAGTTTGACAGGAATCATAAGTATATAACAGGTTATTTTTAAGACATCTATCATAGCACATCAATATTCTGACTAAATATGTCATAACAGAAATGAAAGGAAAGCGGATTTCAGTTGAACCTTTATACAGTGGTATTATTTTTATGAATTTAGATATCAAAATCATCAAGACTGCAATCTTACATTAGACTTAAAAGACAAATTAATAAGATACTTTAATCTCCATCGTGTGCACAAAACACCAATGAACCATTAGATAAGGTTCTAATGGTTCCCTTTTTCCCTTCCTTTTAAGCACATCGTCTACTTGTATATCTTAGATCAGAAATAGCATCACTGTTTTAATTAACCGACATTTACACAAAGCAACTTATGTGGAAAGCACTATTCTAAATGTAAATATAACTCATTTGGTTCTTGTAACAACTCTTACAAGGGAGGTACAGTTATCCTTTCCATTTTACAGATGAGAACACTGAGGCAGAGATGCTAAGTAACTTACCTAAAGTCACAAAGCTACTAAAAAGCAGACTGGATGCACTCTATTAACCTCTATGCTATACTGCCCAGAGATCTCTGAAGTTAAGCAAAACTAAATTTATCCTGACTTCACTTGATGTTGGGAGGTTAGTTATTTTGAAGACCTTGGGTGATAACCATAAAATGAAGCAGCACTAATGGCACAGTTAATAAATTCTAAGATACCCATTTATTTTTCATATTTTAACATATCTAAAATTGATGGCATTTTACAATTTTAACTGACAGTGCTGTCTCTCTGTGGAGTACATAAACCAGTGGTGCATCTGGTAATTGCAGGCAAGTACTATTCAAACACTTATGGTATGACCCTCATGGGTTAGTGATAAGAAGTAAATGAGATAAAATATCTAAAGTACTTGACAACTCTGGTACAAATGCTTTAAAAAAGGGCATTTTTTCCCTTTAAACCAAAATGATCTATGAGGAAATTCCATTTACACTGTAGTAAGTTGTCAGTTTCTCAGGCCCATGTTCAACTAAACCTGGTTATATTCTACTAGGGAAAAATAACTGGTTTCATTATACAATTTGATGAACAAATAAAGGACTTAGGCTGGAGAGAAGGCAGGCAGACAAAACAACAGTGAAAATGAGACACCTGAGAAAATAAAAATTATCAACAGTGAAGCATGACTCAAGATACCTCCCAAGTACCACTTGATTCAAGCCAGTTCTCAAATGCCACTGATACAATGCTCAAATGAAAAAGTATCTTCACTTTTTAAAAAATACACTTTGAATGCAAACAACTAAATATGCTTGGTGTGTGCCCATGCCCTACTTGAGCTTTTCTAACAAAACTGGACATATTGAACTTAACCACCATGTTAAATAACTGGTTAACAAAGGTTTAAACTGATCCTAAGAGTGGCCACCAAAAAAATTTAATTAAATAAAATTCAATTCATTTAAACATTCCTGTGTCAATAATTGCCTTGGTAATTTCAGGATGACTTAATTAATATTCAATTTTTTTTGTTTGTTTGTTTGCCTTTGTCTTATTGGATGAAAACTACCTTTCAGAGTAATTTCCCACTAAAACACCAAAAATTGCACCCAAATTACAGCAACGAAAAAACCACCTTGAGCACGCTTTACCTTAAAAATCACTTAATTTTGATGGGGCAGAAGAGAGGGGATTAAAATGCATTTTCACAAGGAAAAACTGTGAAATTTGCTTCAGAAAACATACCCAAACAGGAAACAACAGTATCTTCTTTTAACATATCTCAAATAATATTTTAAAAGCCTCATACTACTTTTCAGTTACACTACAACCTTTGAGACCTTGCATTACCTAATATCAGAGTAAAACCTCTTTCTTTTGTATTTATTACTAATTATTTTTATTACTATATTACTTTCCTCCAAGTGTATAAACAACATACCCCAACCAAAGTCTGAGGTAATGCAATTTTATATTTGTAGGTCAAATTTTTTAAAGACTGCTATTTTTTATGTATGTAAAGTTTTGTCTGTTTCACAGAGTTATATAATTCAGATTTTAATGCTAATAATTATTCTGTCCTTTAGAACATGTAGGCAAGTCTGAAGAACATCAGAAGAATTCTACTTATGCATATAAACAAAAGGCCTGGGAAAGTATACCTATAAGAACCATAATATATGAAAAATATATAGTTGTCATACAAGAATTTATTAAGATTTTTTTAAAAACCAGGAAGAAGACAAGAGCAAAAGCCAGTAGGAACTAATAAAAACAAAATTTTTAAGTTACAACTTTCTTAATATAAAATATAAGGAAGACTGTGTTAGATCAGAATAATACAATGATGTTTTTACAAAAACTCAAGAAGGTATTTCAGAAGCAAAAAAAAATTTTTTTAATTATTTATTTATTTATTTATTTATTTTTGGCTGCGTTGGGTCTTTATTTCTGTGCGAGAGCTTTCTCTAGTTGTGGCAAGCAGGGGCCACTCTTCATCGCGTTGCGTGGGCCTCTCACTATCTTGGCCTCTCTTGTTGCGGAGCACAGGCTCCAGACGCGCAGGCTCAGTAGTTGTGGCTCACGGGCCTAGTTGCTCCGTGGCATGTGGGACCTTCCCAGACCAGGGGTCGAACCCGTGTCCCCTGCATTAGCAGGCAGATTCTCAACCACTGCGCCACCAGGGAAGCCCCAGAAGCAAAAATTTTGATTGACCCTATCTTCCTGTTATTTTAAAGCAGATGTCTTCTAGAACCTTTATTTACTGTGTTTTTTAAAATCCATTTTAACATCATTTACCCTTCTAATACACTATTTTCTTGTCAATTAAGGTTTTGCCAACTACAGTATTCTTCATAAAGTAATTCCTGAAGATGAACTGTGTTCTACTATGATGTAAGACTTAAGTCTAGGGACATTTAGACAACTATCTAAAATAGCATTTAAGGTATCAGGGGAGTGTTATTATACCACTGAGCCCAAAAGCACCATCACTGACCATATAACTGATATTTAGCAGTAAACTCTTAGCAATCCTTACCAAGGCTTTAATTTTAATTCTCTAAATCTGAGAAAAAGTTGTATGTATAAAATTTCTACCATTCAGAAAAAAAAATAATTAAAGCATAACCAAAATATTTACATTCTGCTATTACTTAATGATTCCATAAGTATAGATATAATAAATAAAATATAAAGCTAACCAGCAAAAACAGAACACCACCTTGGACAATAACAAAGAAAATCTTTAAATCTTGAAGACAGTCCGAAGATATCTCCATGTTTGGTGACTAAATGGGTAGTGATGACATTAATCAAAACAGCAAACTTGCATGCTTTCAAATTAAACTCCTCTACCATTGCATTGCCCTTTCCATCTCTCCACTTGTCCTTCGGAAACACTCTGCCCAACACTCTACTTTCCTTAGAAAGCCTTCCTTAAGGCTCCTCTTCTGTGCTTACAAGGCAACCTGAATAAACTGCTATGACAGCACTAATCACACTAAACAATATTTAATTGTCTATTGCCCCTGGACTCTGAGGTCTGATTGCATTCCTAAAAGTCTAATAGTTACTGCCTGATAAACAGTATTTAAAAAACATATTCTATTTGAGTATGTTCTGAATGAATGAGTTGTAGAGTCTGAGATGCTTATAGAATACCCAGATGGTGATAAATAGAAACATGGGTCTGAGCTCAGAAAGGAAGACATGGTTCATGTTACAGATAAAATTCTACCCTAAATTTAGAATTGTTGCTTTGGCAGATTAAAACAAAAATCATCAAATAGTTTATGGATGGACTGACGACTGAGACATAAAATTTTCTCCCTGTCACTAAATGCAATGTGTACTCCTTAGTACAACTTAATTGATTTCTCAGCTTCAATCAACATAGCAGATTAGCCATGCCCTCCTTTTTCAGTCTATTGCCTTGACATCAGTGACGCTAAGGAAATTTTCCTCCAACCTCTGGCTATATCTTCTCAGTCTCCTTTGCTCCATTTCTTTTCCTCAATATTAAATGTTGAAGAATCATAGGGGACCACGTCCCTTTATCTTCTCTCTATATACTCTCTCCTTAGACAATCTCATCTCCCACCTTCCATACTAAAACATCCATTATCAGCTATGTACTGATTATTCCCAACTGAATTATGATCAATACTCCCCCCGTCTCCATAAACTAACAAAAAACTGCTCCTCCCCCAATATTCCCCTAGGTTAAGCACAAGAACCACTAACCCTGGAAATCGGCCTTCTCCTCTCCCTAGACCCTCAAATCAAATCCATCACCAAATCCTAAATTTTACTTCCCAAATATTTGTCAAATCCAGCTGCTTTATCTCTATCACCACCAGTCTGGACTGAGATTCTATCATCTCTTGCCTAAATGACTATTATATGTGAATTCAATTCTACTCAAAGTGTGAGCTGTGGACCAATACCGACCCATGAACTACTGTTGCTGGTGTGAGACAAGGTAAATACAGAAACTGAGAGGCAGCATTTAGAAATTTTTATAGCAATTTGACAGACACTGCCACAACATCCATTTTACTGTGTATTACTAAAGAACCAGCACAAACTAGAAAGTAAAACAAAACAAAACATGTCCTTCGCCACAGATAAGTTTGAGGAGCCCTGGCCTAACTCGTCTCCTTGCTTTTACACTTGCCTCTCCAATCTGTCCTCCACAGAGCAGCCAAGTGATGTTTTTAAAACAAAAATTTAAGTAACTAACTCAGCTGTTTAACATTCTCCAGTGGCTTCCCACTGCTCTTAGGATTAAGTACAAAGAGCTTAGCAATAATTGACCATTGTGATCTGCTCCTGTCTCATTTCATATCACCCAGCCTCATGTGCTAAGGTCCAGTCTCCACAGGACTTTTCAGTCCTAGAAAGTTGAAATCGCCAGCATCGCTTGGGTAACTCCAGTTCATCCTTCAGACTTTGGCCTGAAAGTCATTTCTTCAGACAAACATTCTCTGATACATTAGTGAGCTTTTGTTGTTTACAATAATTTTCCTTTGTGGCAGTTATCCTAACTGTAATTATTATTTTTGTAATAATTTGCTTAGTTTCTCTATTCCCCAACAGAGTTTTGCCATCATGAATACAGGTACACTCTTTCCATAACGTGTGTCACCACAGCCTAGCAAGTGCCTGGCACAGATCAGATGTTCAATAAACTTTTGCTAAGTGAATAAATCTAAGTCAGGAAACAAAATGGTGACCAGGACCACCGAAATGCAAATGCCTGCGATATCTAGTCATATATAAGACTTGGGATACATCTGTAAACCAGGTGTTTTACAAAGTTAAATTTTCTTTACTCCCTTAAACAATCTAAAAGACAGGGAAATCTCACTGTTAAGATTTAAAAAAAAAAAGATTTTTCAGAAAGGTGAAGAATCTTGTCTAAAGTAACCAACAAAAAATTGGAAGGCTGGAAGGTCTGAGAGACAACAAAGGGTAACAGTCTCTACAACCATACTGTCTGGCTCCATTGCTTACTTAGCTGTGTGATTTTGTGGAAGTTAAGTAATCTGATTCTCAGGTTCCTCATTTGTAAAATGGAGATATAATAAAGCCTTCTTCAATGGATTGTTGAGAGGTTTAAACAAGTTAATATATATAAATCATTTGAAAGAGTGGCTGGCATAGTGCTTTATAAGTATTAGCGATTATCATTGTTTTTAACATTACCAGTGCTCTTATAAGATAATTTTATCTTCTTACTTCCTTATTGTCTGCCAGTGCCACACTGATATAAATTACAAAAAAAAAGCAGAGTCTGTGTTATTATTCTCTGGTGGAGCTTTTCTCAAAGACTTAAACCCTACAGAAACTGAGTTAAGTGACTATTTCCTCAGTTCTCTCTCTCAAGGATGGGACATAGGACCATTTTAGGTGCACAGGGGAGTAGTTATTACATACCCTGGATACTTTAGAGCATTAGGGCTTGATATTTACTGGAATCCCAGTTGGGAAGGGCTGCTCTTGTGTATCCCCAATGCCTGGCATGAAGTAGGTGCTCATTAAATATTTTTGTAAAGAATCAATATTTACAAAACCAAAGGAATAGTGCTCAGCACAGGGCAGATACTAATTATCAATTTTATTCCACCCCTTCAAAGTTTCTACAAACTTTAAAAGTATGATTCTATGGGAGTCATTTTTCTTGAACTTGGGGCAGTCTGTATTATTCAAAGCCAAATGCAGAATACAGACAGTAGGAAAGCCAAGGAATAGAAACCAATGTTGGCAAGAACTATGAAAATAGTAAGAGGTGAAAGATAAGTAGAATTTGGATATGCAGGGGAAAGAGCAAAGGTTATTCTAGGCCAGGGAATAGCATAGCAAAGGCAGCGTTACCCAAAGTTTAATGAACATTCCATTGGTGACACAAAAAAAAGATTTTAAGCTATACACAGGCAAACAACTTTATTTTGATAGTTCCATATGCACACATTTTTACGTGTAATTGGGACAGCAAATTGTGATTTCAAACTTTTTACTACTTATAACAACATTGAGTTAACGGTCCCTATTTGGATGTTTTTTGTGAGTTGTTTAAAAAATGTATCAAGAAAATAATAATGCACAGGAGGTAAGCAAATATGACAGAAATTGTCAGGGTTTTCAAGAGTAAACTTTTGGACACATCAAGGCATGGTCATGTTAATAAAACATAACATGTTAGTAAGAGAAAAGCCACCAGTCTTCGGAATGAAGCCAAAGCTCTATCCTGAGTAGCAATTCAACATAAAGAACAGGTAGGTGTGAAGTATCCAACCAGGTTTGAGTATTTAATTGTAGTACTAAAATTCTCATCAGTAAAATCCTCATTTTTCCCTATTATAAATCTGCTACATAATTCAACTTCAGTTATTCTCAAAACAAAGATAAAAATTTAAAATTTCCAAACAGGTACCTAAAAATGGGACTGCGTGTAGCCTGGTAACTTACCTGAAAATAGGGAGCTAAAACTGTACTTTTCACACCAGAAGGAACTAATTTATACAGTAACAAAATGTGAATCATAGCTACCTCAAAAAAGGTGTTAAATAAAAAAGAGCAAAAAGACAGTTTTCCATTCCCCCCTTCCTCTCTCAAAATTATCCTACCAATAGCCAAACCAAGTCAAGCTAAGAGATGATGATAAAGAACATTTAGTGAACTCTTACCAGGCACTGTTGTATTTTACCTGCATTAAGTTATGCAATTATCACCACCATCTTATGAAGTACATCACTAACCCCATTCTACAGCTGTAAGAATACTGAGGCACAGAGAGATTAAATAACTTGCCCAAAGCCAGACCTGGTCGACAGAAAGGCAGGGATTTAGATCCTGGCAGTTCAGCTACAGAGTCTGAGCTCTTAACCACTAGGACCATTTCTCTCAAGAATAATAGAATGATAATTTGAAATATTCCACCTTTCCCATTATGGCAGGAGAGATGTAATTTTCCAAGGTATGAACCTTTTATTCTTAAGTTTCCAGTCTAAGAAACAGGAGGTTCAGCTATATGGAAAAACTGGGAAGATGAGCACTATAATAAAACAATCTAGGCCCAGGAGTATTCAAATACAGACAAATCATCAGAAGCCTCAAAAGTATGGCTGAATGGCACTATTCACAGAGAAAGATGCCAAAAGTTGGGCTAAGCGGAAGGTGAATCCTATTTCTACTGGATCTACTGCTTTGAGAGAGAAAATCCCACCCATCTCCTCCCCTTTCTGTGATTCAGTACACAAATGCATCTATTCAAGAAGAACTGTAAGGGGAAAAGACAGCAGAAGGGAGCAGAAAGGGGTAAGTCAGGACTTGTACCCTGAACTGCAGAGTGAGCTTGATGTACCTGAGGAGAGAGAACGGATGAGAGGGCAATGTGTGCCGGGAGGTAGGCAGGTTGAGGGCATGACCACTGGGGTGGAGGCACCGAGTGGCCTGGCTGGAGAGCTGAGAATTCAACCTAAAATGGGCTAATGGGCACAGTTTCAGGCGTATACGTTTGGGTTTGAGATAAGGAGGGATGGACGTGAACGCGGGGGTGGCGTGCAGTTTCTCGCTTTGGGCAGTACTCAAGGTGGGAAGAAGGGACAAGGTATCAAGGTGCGAGCGAGGAGGTCTAAAGGTACAAAGGGGGTAGAATGGAAAAGAAAAAAGGCGCAAGGCTTGTGGAGGAAAGTCGGGGGGATCCTGGTAGACGGAAGCTGGGAGATCAATGGGGGAGGGGTAATTCCCAGGGGAAGTAGAGACGCGCGAGGTTAGGGAGGTCAGGGGGGCGGAGGTGGGGCTGAAGGGCTGGGGCGGAAGGCACGCCTCAGGAGCCGGGGTCCCGGGCCGAGAGCGATGGGGGCGCCGAAATGGGGGAGGAGGAGGTCGCTGGGTTTTAGTGCAGGTGAGTCCCGGGAAAGAGGGGGCAGCCAGCGGCCAAGGCTGCAGCCGGGACCCCGGAGAGGGAGGGGCACCTACCCGGACGTGCGGGGCGGCGGCGGGCAGCCCCGGCGGCGGCTCCTCTCCGGCTGAGGCGGCTGAGGTGATGGCGGCGAGTCCCTGTGGCGGCCGCCTCCGCCGAACCGCATCCCTCCTCCCCGGCCCGCCCTCCTTCCCTATCTCCCGCTCCTAAACTTCTTCCCCGGGATAAACAAACCCGCCGCCAGGGGCGGCCGTCTCCGCCGCTCCCGCCCCCGCGCAGGGTTCCCCCCCCTCCCGCCCCGGGCCCGTCTGGGCTGCGGCTTCGGAGTTGCGACTCCAGCCCCCAGCCCGCGAGGGCGCGTGCGCGCGGCGGCGTCTGCTCGCAAGGCCTTTCCTCCCTCCCTCCCTCCGGCGCTGGGCACTTCCGGGCTGGGCCGGATCAGCCGCCGGGGGTTGAGTGTAGCCGCCGCCGTCTGCGCCGGGCCCTGGGCTCCCAGCCCGGTGGGCTCCGCATCCCGGGCCGAACCTTGCCTGGTGGGGACGCCCCCCCCTCTGCCCACTCCGCCTCCTCGGCCCAGCGTCAAACTTTCCTTAACTAAAAAGCCCACTGAATAGTTCCTCCTAACTGGTCTGATTGATTACGTCGGGTGAGAGGCGACTGCCGTTTCTGTGCACGGTTTCTTTAGGGCTGGACCAGGCTAGAAAGCCAAGGTACAACTTGTACCGAGCTCCTGTTGCGAGCCAAGAGCCATATGAACTGCCCAAACAAAACAGCAGTATACAGTCTCCAAAGAGGATAAAGATAAAGACAGCAGTGTGGTAGACAAAATGAAGTGCCACGGTGGAGCAGTTTTCGGTTGGAGATGAACCTGAAATGTCAGGCTTAGGAGGGGAGGGGTCTGCCGAGGGGCGGCTGAGGATGCTGGTGAAGCACAGAGGAGCAGGCTCCCGAGACTGGACGTTGGTGGTAAATAGGGCTATATCTAAGCAGATGTCTTAAAAGATGAGGGGACTGCCTCACGGAGTTCAGAGAAAGGTGACCAGGATACTACATTGGCAATCTTATTCACGTGTTTTAACACAGAAAAACGTGCGTGGAATACAAGCAACTCCAGCCAGATTTTCAAGAAGGAGATAGGATCCGCATAATCAAAGTTGCCTTAGGCCAAGAATTAAGAAAACAGAAGTGGAAGTGAGCATTGATGTGTTGGGGCCTGTGGGGAGAGGAAATTATTTGCAGAATTTCTCGTTCTCCAAACATGAACAAAAACCAGTTAGTATTAGTTGCTGTACTCATTGTGGGTCTGTGTTAACTTTATGATATGTGACAGAAAGGGTGAAAATTACATGTAATTTTTGCCCAGGCCTTTTATCTATGTCAACCCCTTAGCACTAATGCCCTTTCTTTTGCTAATCAACCATTATTAGGCACTAATGAATGTAATAGGCTCAAGGAATCAAACTGCAATAAATCCTTCAAGTAGATTTCCAATTGGGAGTTAAGAAATGAGTGGTACTTGGTGACTCTTGATACTTGACTGAGTTCTAGTTGGAGAGTGGTTCAATAAACTTCCACCACAAGGATGTCAGACCGCTCGTCAAGGTATTATCAGAGTCTTTCCCCTAGGCTTGATCTCTTTGCAGTATTAGGATATATCATTCTTTTCCTTGAAGTATTTGGTGACTTTATCCACTGATAAAATAATAGTAAATAGTAAGAGTAAATATGGCTTGTAAATAATGCTAACAAAAATGTGATCGTTTGGCAAAGTAAAAGATGGCTCTATGGTCAATAAACCTGGATTAAAGCTTGGTGCTATATTATCAATCCCCTAAAGAACTTCCTTTCTTGATTTGATTTCCTACTTGCTGGATACCTGTTGGAAAACTAGATTATTAAAATAGGTTTTAGTTGGGAATTCCCTGGCAGTCCAGTGATTAGGACACTGCAGGGGGCGCGGGTTTGATCCCTGGTCGGGGAACTAACATCCCGCGTGCCATGTGGCCAAAAAAAAAAAAAAAAAAAGAAAAAATAGGTTTTAGTTTATTGCAGCCATAAGTGACTCTTATAAATAGAGAAATAGTAACAGTTTTATCACTGATGTAGAGCATAGTGTGCTTCCACTCATATTTGCATTGCTAAGGCATTAGCCATTATGACCATCCAACTCCTTAGATGCCAAGAAACTTTATGATACTCATTTTGCTGCTCATTGTCAGTTTTCTGTAGGAAACCATTCAGATTCCTCAATGGACATGGCTGACTTGGAAGCTCTACTTATTGTAGATAATAGGTCAGCAGCTAGTAAAGATCAGAAGAGCCATTTATTCTCTGACCTTAATGCATGCAGATGAGGACCAGATTTTGAATCTTCTTGACTCAACCCTATGAGGCTCTGTCTGAGGAGCTATCCAAGCACTCCACTTTGATATTTTAGTGACTGCAGCATCTTATTCCTCTTTTCTAAATTAAACATCACAGTTCCTTCCATTTCATGGCACAACGGACTTGTGGCCTTGCATGCCACTACCCTGTTTTGTATTACCATTTTTCCAATTCTAACTGTCAAAACCTAAAACATATGGTGGCAAACAATGAACAAATCCATTATTATCTTCTGTTTAGAGAGCAAAAAAAGGTAATAATGTGCTTGTTAGCAAACACTGTATTCTTCATGAATCCTAAGTGGTGTGCTCTCTGAGCTTCCCTGAACATTTTGCTCATACCCCTACCCTTGTTAATGTGGTCCACCAAGCTCTTCTCTCATAGTGAGCTGGCTTCCCCATATTTTTCTAACTATTATCTCTTCCTATCTTAAATTTTCTTCAAGGGAACCAAACTCACGTCTTACTTCCCACAAGCTAACACTTGTGATCAGACACTTAACATTTAGTTTTTGGAATTTAGGTGGAAAGAAAAGAACAACTCATTTGTTAATTTTTCATTGTTATAAATATTAGGCCTTTTATTTGGAAGAAAACACTAAAACCCTTGTTGAATAACCTGTAAATTACGTGTAAATTACATGTAATTTCATTTTCTGTTCCCTTGTCTCCATTTCTTCTATCTCTGGCTTTTCATCTTGCATATGAATTCCTACTTTTGTAGTACTTTTGCATTATATAATATTCACTTTTTAAGGATCTAAAAACTTCAGAACACTAGCATTATACCTACAACTCTTGTGTAGTGATGCCTATAGCAAAAAAAAAGGGCCAGTAAACTTGATGTACTTATCACTCAAAAACCATTCTCAGAAAACTGAGAACAGGACCTGCCCAGAACTCTGAGAACAGGATCTTATGTCTTTTAAGTCTTTTAAGTCTTAACCCTTATTTTCATGTCATCAGCCACATTATGTCAAATATTTCAAGTTGCTCCCTTGTTTCAGACACATTCATATATTTAATGCTTTGGTCCTTTGCATAATCTGTCAGGTCTGCTATAGGAGGGAGGACTTTTGTTGTTTTTCTATCACCACGTGAAGAGTAAAGGTTGAGTTGCAGCAGTTCACTAGTTGGCATACTGTTACATTTTCTAGACGTTTAATTAAATATTAAATTTAACCAAGTCTGAAACACTTTGAGGCCCTTAAACCATCAGCAATCCTAGATTCTGGATCAATAATGCCCAGTTAATGAGAAATAGTGATACCTCTACCTACACAATGTATCGTCTTGGAAAAATCTTGGTCACCCAACTTGCAAGTCCTCTATTCACAGTGTAATAGAAGAAAAACATCAAAAATGTTCTCTTCTACAAGATTACCCAAAGCCCCTACAGCATCGCTCCAGATGTGCCCTGAGAACTCTCATCCAAGGTCACTTACGGTTGCTGGAAATATTTTTACTGTGCCAGGATCCAGGCAGTCGCTGCTGCCATGCTCTAGTAGTCCCTGATGACCTCTCCCTTCTTCAGCTTGGCCAGCTAAGTTCTCTCTCCTCTGCTGGTGCACTGGCCTTGCCCTTTCTCTGCTTCTCAGGTAACCCAAGAAGTTGCGGTTGATTCTGGACCCTGGAGACAGTCCCAGGGGAAGGCTGGAGCTCTCCACTGTGCTCTCCAGCCAGGGTCACCAGCCTCTGCAGCAGCCCCAAATGGCTCTAGAGGTACAGTAGCTCTGTCTCCTCCTCTTTTATCTCTGCTCAGTCATCACAATGTCTCCGGGTCAGGGTCTTCAGACCCCTCCCAGAGAGACACACCCTAATGCCTATCAGGGCAATTTCTGGCTAGAGGAGTTTATTTAAACATCTGTCCCTGCAACGCCCACTGCGTGGGTCCCTGCGTCTCTGGCCTTCTTCTCCCCGAAAATTGGGGTCACTTCACTCCACTTCCTTCTGACGCTGACTCAAGAAATGACAGCTGCATGGCGTTTTCTCTGGACATATTTAGGGGTCCTGCCTCCAGCGGAATCTCGGAAGGGCTTCTGTTTCCCTCAGACTAGGCACTCCTCCTCCAAGGGGAAGCATGTAGAATTGGGCCCTGCTCCCAGACCAGCAATCTAGAAGCCCTATAGGGCCCATTGGGTGAGCTGCAGCGGTGCTCCTAGGACTGTCCTGCGGCCAATCAGACGCTAGGTGAACCCGGGAGCCTTGGAACCTCCGTGCCTCAAGTGTTCCTTGACTTGCTGCTTTTCCCCTGCTCTGCAGCCTCAGAAGGACTGAGTTCTCCCACTCTCTTCCCTCCCCTTCTGCCACCTCCCTGCTTTAGAAACTAAGCCCTGCTGCCTAGCTGTTGCCAAATCTGCATCCATACCCCTACACAACACTGAATGGCCACCTGCCTCCAGATGGTTCTCTCTGCTATTCAGAGCCCTTCGCTGCCAGCCTGGCTGCCAAATTGGAAATCCTGGTATGGCCATTTCCAAAATTAGAAACCAGACCATGCTGTCTCCGGGGACACTGCGCCTTCACCTCCCAGCAGCCGGTCAAGCCCAACCTCTGCAATGGTGCCAAACACCCTCCCCCCAAGCCTTCCTCCCCGCTTCCCCACCCCGCATTTCTAGCCTAGGTGATTTGGTTTTTTTGCCTTCCCCTCCCTGCCTGTCCAACCTTCCCGAAGTTTTAGCACCCTTGACCTTCTCTGCCTGAACTATGCCAGGCTGGAGAAGGGCCAACTCAAGGGCTATATAAACCCTGGATTATATAGGCCTCTTAGAGGCCTCATCCCACATCTTGTCAAACATAGAAAAAAATGTAGCCATGTCTCACATGAAAAATACAATGTTTTGTTATGCAAAATGAAAGAGATCTAATTTTCCTTTGGAAATATTTCATAATTTCATTTTGCAGTTTTCTTTGTATTTTAGAGCCAAAACCCATTTCTTTTCCAGCTCTCAAACCATTTGATAAAACCTGGAAAAGCTTATGGGCCCTGGGCACTTGCCTGTAGTGAGAACCTGAGCCTTAAAAGGATTAAAAAAATGGCTCTGGGAGGGAGGGAGGTAAGCCCTTCCACACTTGACTCCATCTCAAGGCTTCTCCCCCCGACCTCATCATCACTGAAATCTTTCTCTTCTCCAGTTTTTAATCACTGGGCTTCTCTGTTTGATCCCTGCCTTTGGTCACTCACGTTTTACCCATGCTGCTCGCATGTGACACTCCCCTTATTCCCAATGCCGGCTGGCCAGTCTGGATTTCACAGCATCACCAGCCCCTAGATTCCCTTTCACAGCGCTCCTTCCACCACTGAGGGCTCTGGGTATTGTCTTGAAGCCCCTTCGCCCTCTGAGGCTGCAGCTTTCAAACATGGTGTTTGTTCGCTTGACCCTGTAGATATGACGGTGCTCTCAGACTGGACCTTTGTAAGTCTACAGCTCGATCCAGCTCTCTGGCGCTCCACCGGCCACCCCCTGCTGTATGAGACAGTTCCCGCCCACCCGTACTGCATTTTGGATGCTTCAGTCTTACCCTGTCTGCTAGGACTGACCAGCAAAGCCCACTTGTGTCTGAAGCAGAATAGCTATCAGAAACCACACTTTACATTTTTCCACTTAAGTACCTGCTCACATTTCTCTCTGTTTTGAGTGCCTCCTTCCCTGAAGGAGGCACTATGTACGCCTCCATTACATATGGCATCACTGCTACACTTTTCTGGAAGTTTTCCTGGTTACTCATTCTTGCAGATTGAGCTTATATATAAGAAACCAAGGGACTTCCCTAGTGGCACAGTGGATAGGACTCTGCTCCCAATGCAGGGAGCACGGGTTCGATCTCTGGTCAGGGAACTAGATCCCACATGCATGCCCCAACTAAGGAGCCCATGTGCCACAACTAAGGAGCCCGCCTGCCGCGACTAAGACCCCGTGCAACCAAATAAGCAAATAAATAAATAAATGTTTAAAAAAGAAAAGAAAAAGAAAAAGAAACCAAAATGTCCCCAGCAATTACCCCAGATTACGTCTCTTCTAAGTATTAACTGTTAATAAGCTGAAATAGCCATTAGTAGTTGGGCTTTTACTTTCCAGGATTTCTGGATTTTATACTAGTGATTCTATAATTTCAATATACTTCTTAAAATTGAATTATGCATATTATGAATTATGCACAGAGTAAACCAGTTAAGAGAGAGAGCCTGCAGCAATATATTATTGCCTCTTTAGTCGTCTTTTCTTAATATTTTTCCCCCAGAAAGAAAATTAGGCTAGCCTTTAAAAAACTGTGTTCTGCTGTAGTCTACAATTTTGAGAGGAAAAGTGATGAATGTTTTTATTTTCATGTCAAGAGCTCAGCAAGAATTTGCTTCTATTTTGAATGTGGAGCCTACTGTGTGCAAAACAGGTGTGACAAAAGCCCAGCTTCCTTTCTGAACACCTGTTAGAGCTGTTTTCTTTCTTTTGTTCTGGTTTTTATTTTTCTCAGTTGTAATCACTTAACCATAAAAAGTCTGGATATTTATACAGAATGTTGTGCTTCATTTGTCACATTCCTTTTCTGAGTTTGATTTTTATTTTACTTGTTTATTTGTTTGGGCCAGGATAGATTCAAGATATGTTTTCCTGGACTTGAAGGAAAACATGATTTAGCTCCTGGAATATTCACCTGATGCCTTGCGCTAATTAGTCGTGGTGTCCTTATTTTGGCATAAAGCCTGCAGGACATGCTATGCTTCTGAACTCGTTTGCCATCCCAGCCATCCCTTGCCCTTTCCCTTCTCTGCTCCACATCTCAGCCAGCTCCTGCAGGCTGTTTCCCAGTCCTGTGTCAGCTGGCTTCCTGCGGCTTCGGCCCATAGGAGGCACTATTGGGATCCTGGAGGGAGGGAGGAATGGAGAAGCCAGTGTATTCCCCCTCTTTTTCTGCCTTAGGCACCCTCCCCGGAAGCAACTGTGTTTTCTCCCAGGCTCCAACTCCTGCTGGACAAGCCTACCACCAAATCAGCCCTGGCAATACCTCCTCCTCCCTCAGGACTTGAGGATATGGGGAGGGGGAAGGGTAAGCTGTGCTGAAGTGAGAGAGTGGCATGGACATATATACACTACCAAATGTAAAACAGATAGCTAGTGGGAAGCAGCTGCATAGCACAGGGAGATCAGCTCGGTGCTTTGTGACCACCTAGAGGGGTGGGATAGGGAGGGTGGGAGGGAGGGAGATGCAAGAGGGAAGAGATATGGGAACATATGTATATGTATAACTGATTCACTTTGTTGTAAAGCCGAAACTAACACACCATTGTAAAGCAATTATACTCCAACAAAGATGTTAAAAAAAATAGATGCAGAGAAAGCTTTTGACAAAATTCAACACCCATTAAAAAAAAAAAAGTGTAATGGCTTCCTGTGGTTGTTAATCCCTGAATTCTTCTCAGTTTTTCCGTCATCTGTACAATGGATGTATCATATCCTTTGTTGGAAGTAATGAGTATGGTTTCTTTTTTTCTGGTTGGACTCAGCACATTTGTCCATTTTATGTTTTCATAAGGGTCTTATCCTATTTATAGGGGAAGGAATGATTTTCACAGAGAAGTAGTCATTTTATTTTATTTTCTGCAATGCTGTGTGCCTTGTGAGATCTTTGTTCCCTGGCCAGGGATCAAACCCGTGCCCCTTGCAGTGGAAGCACAGAGTCTTACCTCCAGGGAAGTCCCAAGAAGTCGCCTTTTTAAACTTAGGGATCTATCTGTTCTCCTCCATGTGGCTTGGCTAATGTCATCGTTCTTTTAGCTCCTTACCTTCCATACTTGCTTCCCACCTCTGATAATACCCAACCCAGGCCCAGTCCTTCTCCCAGTCTCCATCCTTAAAGCATATGACATCTGTCTTCTGTCTTCTGTGCACATAGATGAACAACAATTTGCTTTTAAATTTTTTAAATCCTTTTTTATATAGTGTTCTTAACAAGAGTGTCATGGCTATAGGATAGCAAAAAGGGCACTAGATTATCCACAGAGAAATTTATTTTTATTTTTTTATTTTTATTTTTTTTTGCGGTACACGGGCCTCTCACTGTTGTGGTCTCTCCCGTTGCGGAGCACAGGCTCCGGACGTGCAGGCTCAGCGGCCATGGCTCACGGGCCCAGCCGCTCCGCGGCATGTGGGATCCTCCCAGACCGGGGCGCGGACCCGGTTCCCCTGCATCGGCAGGCGGACGCGCAACCACTGCGCCACCAGGGAAGCCCTATCCACCCAGAATTTGAGTCTTTGTGATCTTACTTGAATCCCTCAGCCTCTTCCGCACAACAGTGCCCTTGGTAGTAAAACAGGGGAAAAGATGACTTCTTCATCAGAGCTATGAAGAGCAAATGAGATTAATGAAAACATTTTGTAAATGATAAAATGTAAGAAGTTATTATTTAAAACAGTGAATAAGACTATCTTTTCTTGAAACCGGTGTAATTTTATTTTTTAATATTTATTTATTTGGCTGTGTTGGGTCTTTGAGGCAAGAGGGATATTCGTTGCCGTGTGCGAGATCTTCATTGTGGCATGTGGGACCTTTAGTTGATCCATGCGGAATCTTTAGTTGCATCATGTGGACCCTTAGTTGCAGCGTGTGGGATCTAGTTCCCTGGCCTGGGATCAAACACACGCCCCTTGCATTGGAAGCGCAGAGTCTTAGCCACTGGACCACGGAGGAAGTCCGTGAAACAAACGTAATTTTAAAAGTTATCACAAAGGTGTTTCTCAATTCGAATTTATAGTGAAGTTTAATAGCATCACACAGCCTTCATCTAACATGGGATTTCTCAGTCATGGTTCTATTGACGTTTGGGACTGGATAATTCTTTGTTGTAGGAGCCTGCTCTGTACATTGTAAAATGTTTAGTGGAATCCCTGCCTCTAGCTGCTAGATGCCAGTAACACCTTCCTCCTCATTTTTGACAATCAAAACATTTCTAAACATTGCCAAATTTCCCTAGGAGAAAGGGTGGAGCAAAACAAACAAACAAAAAACACCAAACAAACAAATAAAAAAAACCCCAGGTTGAGAACCACTGATCTAACCAAACCTACTTGGGAAACATGTCACCTCCTTTTAATTTAAGCTGTTAAAAAAAAAAAAGAGTTTGACTTTCAAAGAAGATTTTGGAAAAGGACTTTTAAAAATGCAGCTCAGGGACTTCCTTGGAGGCGCAGTGGTTAGGAATCCACCTGCCAGTGCAGGGGACATGGGTCCGAGCCCTGGGAAGATGCCACATGCCGAGGAGCAACTAAGCCTGTGCACCACAACTACTGAGCCTGCGCTCTAGAGACCGTGCGCCACAACTACTGAAGCCCGCGCCCCTGGAGCCCATGCTCCGCAACAAGAGAAGCCACTGCAATGAGAAGCCCACTCCCCGCAACTAGAGAAAAACCCATGAGCAGCAATGAAGACCCAACACAGCCAAAAATAAATAAATAAAATAAAAATTAAAATGCAGTTCGGTCATGAAACATACCCTGTTTTAGAGATGCATAAACCCTGCAGTGAAAGTCAGTGATCGCTATCAAAGCAGTCATGTGTCTTACTAAAGTATTTATGTTGGAGAGACTCATCTTCCTGCTAAATATGTGATTGGACTGCCTAATTAAGTGGGTTTCTTCATACAATTAATACCTTTTGTTTTTACTAGGTATTAAAAAACCACACTAATACTTTATATCTGACTATCGTATGTTGACATCTTTTGATGTCCTTTAAGGCAAGGGAACTCGAATATTAGTAGGAACGTATATTTCAGTCATAATATGACTCAGATATTCTGGATCTATACTTATACAGGCTACCTTGAGTAGCAGCAGGAATTAGAATTTTATGAGAATCACTGCTAGGTCATAATCGGTAGAACTGTTCATATTCTTGATTCCTAATGAGATACTCTCTTTGTCATTGGATTTCTAGGACACTGGAAACCCAACTGTGGCTATTTACAATCCAGAAATTATTGGGAGCTCCCTGGTGGTCCAGCGGTTAGGACCTGGTACTTTCACTGCCGTGGCCCTGGGTTCAATCCCCGGTTGGGGAACTAAGATCCCACGAGCCTCCCACAAGCTGTACAGTGTGGCCAAAAAAAAAAAAAAAAAAGAATCCAGAAATTATTATTTTAAAAATATTGATGCCAGGTCTCTAAAACTGTCTCTTCTAGCTTATATTGTCAAAAGGTTTCTAAAACCAGTTTCCCATCTCAACTGTGTCAATTAGCTTTCTTACTAGCTTAAGAAAATATTGACCAAAGCAGATTGTAAAACAGGAGAAACAGATTGTAGCAATAGGGCTACTTTTGCTGGGAAGACAGAAAAGCTGTATTATCCTTAACATGAATATACTGCTAAGCTTTCTGGACACACAATGTTTCCAAAATTGGTAAAAAAGGATACTGCATCAGGAGAATTAAATTCATTTCCTCATCTATGATTTTTTTGGCATTCTCCTGGTTAATCTTCTTTGGGGGACTATGGACCCTCTTTGAAGGACTTATCAGCATCAACAATAATATCAGTAAAATGATTAATACTGTAATAGGGGTGGAGCGGGCACGCAGCTGTTAGCACGCGGCTGTCAGCGCCTGACTGTTATCGCGAGACCGGAGCTTGGTGGTTCGTGGTCCCGCTCAGGCAACAGTGAGCCTCCCGGTGGTGCTCTCGGCAGCGAGTGTGGTGAGAGGCAGATCGTGGCTTTCTCCCTGGAGGCCCTCCAGGCCCTGTGGCCTCGGGCTGGCGGGTGAGCCGGGGGGCCTGGGGACAAGCTGAGAGCTGTGTTTCTTAGAGCTCCAGAGCCCTCGCCACGGCGGCCCACTGGCGGCGCCTAGGCCTTGAGGCAGCAGTGAACCTCTCCCCAGTCCCCACTTCGTCGACCTAATGGCGGTGGCAGGCTGTGTGGGTTGCGGTCCATGGAGGCCTCAGCAACTGGAGTATATGGACACTGCCATTAAGGTAACAGTTTCAACCAGCCTTCAGTCTCTCCAAGTTTTAAAAATTGGTCCCCCTTAGCTCTGTTGTCTACCGCTAGGAGGTGGCCAGAGGTCAGGGTTAAGTTGCAAGGACATTGCGCAGCATTACTTCAGGTCCACCTGTGTGATTGGGGCTGTTCTCAGAGAAGGGCAGTTGTTGTGAGCTCACCTGATTGGTGTTTGCTACGACATGTATTTGATCCTATATAAACGATTCTCTCCAGTTTAAATGAAAAGCCTAAGGGCTGGTTGGGTCCTGGGCGCCTTGCTTGCTCAGCCATGACGGCTGAGCAGGGTCTGCGGACCTGGCTCTCACGGCGCCGCCAGCTGAGATCTAACTCTTCAGCCGGGCCTGGGCGAAAGTTGAGCCTTGGGACCTTGCCCTTTCTTGTCAGAACAAAGAGTAACATTTGTTTTGGTGGAGGCTTACAGGAACATTGTGACCTAACTATGACCTAACCTCAAGAACAAAGGATCTGACACCAAGTTGTAACAACTAACTACATCCCTCCCTCACCTTTCCTATAAAAGGGCTTTGCTAAAAGCTTTTGGGGAGTTTGGGATTTTTAAGGCATGAGCCACCTGTCTCCTTGTATGACCCTGCAATAAACCTTTCTCTGCTCCATACTGCTACGTTTTGGTATTGTTTGGCCTCACTGTGCCTCGGGCACACAGACTTGCGTTTGCTATCAGTATTATATATTGCTCTTAAAGGTATTTTTTCATAAAGTACTTTTAAAAAAACAATCTTATGATTGAGGTAGGTGGTAGGAGTTTAGGATGTAGACAGTGCCATTAAGTTGGTTCAGAAAGTTAGGGTCCTCTTATTTGCTATCCAACTATTGAATTTAGATGACTTTGGACCAGGCCTACCTCTACATTCACTGCCATTTCCCCAGTTTATCACATACTACTTCAGACCCCTGTGGAAATGTTTGGATCTGCAGACTCTGCCAGAACAAAGCTTTGGCTAGCATCCCACACTATAGATCAGTATTCCCCAGTGGAGGTCTCTTGTTTCTGGAGAAGGAATCCATTTGAAGTATCAGTGTTTGCCTCATCTGTTTTTTGAGATCTGAGAAATGAAAAACTGTAGATATGTATAGAAATGATCTGAACCAAATTTCCCATTCTCATCATAAACAAGGAACGAAAGATGTTAATGATGGGCCATTTCAGATTCCTCCCTGCTATCTCTGATTAAGAAAAGCTGTATGGCCAAGATGGAATTAAATTACAGGGATTAGATTTACCTTCCCACTTGTAACAACCAAAACAAAACACAAAACAAAAAGAAAACAAAACAAAAACAGAATACATGAAACAGTGGTTTTCAGGATACTGGCTATTAGGCAGTGAATGACAGTTATTCTTGAAAGAAAGGAAACATGAGAGATGAGACCAACTATTGCCCAGGTGTATTCACTTAAGAGTTTTCAGGCCATGACATATGGGACAGGAACCGAGGTGAAGCCCAGTTAGGACCATGAATTGAAGAGACAGAGGTGAGAGTCCAGGGAGATCAAGACAGAGTTGATAGGATGAGTGACAAAGAGGACAGAGCTGCACAGAGAGAACATCGGCAGTCTGCAGAGGGACCCCTGTCAAATATTCAGCAGAGTCCTGATCAACATGTACCAATGAGGAAACTACATGAAGCCCAGGAAAGAATCATCTGGAAGCACTAGAGAGAACCCATGCCATTGCCAGTTCTCACCAGCCAGGCTGGAAAAACTCATAATTCATAAGGTACTGGGTAGATTATTCAAGAAGGCCCTGCTTCATTAGAGGGGAATAATTAGCCTTAGACTGAGAACTGCTCCCAAGCTGTCAAACCATAAAAGCAAAAACTGAAGGGATCAAACTGTTTCCAAGTAACTTTTCATCGTTCCTGAGTGAAGCACAGGAAAATATATGAGAATTCAAAAGTATCCAGCACCCAACAAAATAAAATCCACAAAGTGTGCATGCAACCAAAGACTACCAGGCATGCGAAGAGATAGGAAAATGCAACCATAATGAGGAGAATAACCAATAAGTCAAAGTTGACCCAAATTGACACAGTTGATATCATTAGCAGAAAAGAACATTAAAACAATTAGTGTAACTATACTATACATACTTAGAAAGTTAAGCAGAGATTTTTAAAGCAGATCCCAATCATATATCTAGAGATGAAAAGTACAATGTCCAAGATGAGAAATACACTGGATGGGATTAACAGCAAATTACATATAGCAGGAGATAAAGATTAGTGAATTTGAAGGCATAGCAATGGAAACCATCCAAAATGAAACACAGAGAGAAAAAAAGAATCCAAAAAAATTAAAGAGCATCAGTGAGTTGTGGGGCAACTTTAAGCAGCCTAAGGTATGAGTAGTTAAGAGTCTCCACAAGAGAAACGAAGGTAGGGAAAAAAAATATTTGGGAAAATATGTCCCCAAATTTTCCAAATGATAAAAACTGTAAGCCCATAAATCCAAGAGGCTCAATGAAACTCCATCACAAGAAACATGAAGAAAATTACACCTAGGTCTATTATCACAAAATTGTCAAACAAATGGCGATAAGGAAGAAGAACCTAAAAGTATCCAGGATAAAAGACATGTTACATACAGAGCAATAAAAGTAAGAGTGACATGAGATTTTTTTTATTGGAAACAATTCAAGTGAAAACACATTGGAACAACATCTTTAAAGTAATGAAAGGAAAAAACCTGTCAGCCTAGAATTGTATGTCCCGCTAAAACATCTTTCAAAAACAATGGTGAGGTAAAGATATTTTCAGACATATAAAACCTGAAAGAATTCATTAGCAGCAGATCCTATAAGACAAGTTACAAGCCATTCCTCAGGCAGAAGGAAATTAAGAATGAAATTAATAAAAGAATTATGTGCATAAAAGTATCAAAATAATAGTCACATAACATATACAAAAATTAGCTCAAAATAGATCAAAGACATGGGCTTCCCTGGTGGCGCAGTGGTTGAGAGTCCGCCTGCCGATGCAGGGGACACGGGTTCGTGCCCCGGTCCGGGAAGATCCCACATGCCGCCGAGCAGCTAGGCCCGTGAGCCATGGCCGCTGAGCCTGCGCATCCGGAGCCTGTGCTCCGCAAAGGGAGAGACCACAACAGTGAGAGGCCCGCGTACCGAGAAAAAAAAAAAAAAAAAAAAATCAAAGACAAAATGTAAGAGCTATAACTATAAAACAGTTGAAAGAAAACATGATTGTAAATCTTCATGACCTCGGATTAGGCAACAATTTTTTAGATATGACACCAAAAGCACAAACAGCCAAAGAAAATCTAGATACATTTGACTTCAAAATTAAAAACTCATGTATTAAAGGACACTATCAAGAAAGTGAAAAGACAACCAAAATAATGGGAGAAAATATTTGCAAATTATATATCAGATAAGGAACTTGTATACAGAATATATAAAGAAGTTTTACAACTCAAAAATAAGATGAATAATTCAATTTAAAGTTTATGGTTAATTATATCACAATAAAGATGTTTCAGAATGATCATAATAAGAAGGGAACCAACTTACCTTCCCACTCTCAAATCAGTTATATAAACTGTCCTCCATTTAACTCCTCTCATTCTTTCCTTAATCCATCCCACAACTCCACTGACACAATCTTCCCAAGGTCATCAATGACCTGCATTTGTCTAATTCATTGTCAACCTCTGTCCTAATTGTATTTACTCTTAGCAACATCAAAAATAGTTTACCACTGCATCCTTTTCAAAATAGCATTTTACTTTCTATTGTTCCATGAAATCACAGCTAGTTTTCTTTTATCAAATTTGTATAACCAGCTGCATATGCATAATCTTCACTTAGATGTCTAATAGGTCCCTAAAACCCAAAATGTACGTGACAATTCTTATCTATTCATTGTAACCCCATCCCATATGCACATATCAGACCCATTCTACTACTCTTCCCTTGTGTTTCTTATGAGAGTTAACACATAATCATTTACCCAGATGCTCAGGCCCAAAACTAAGGAGTCATTTGCCATGTTTGATTGCTCTCTTTCCCTAATCTTACCACATCTAACCCATTGGCAGGTCTTAATAGTTCTAACCCCCAAATATATGCTGAATCTGCCCCACTCTGCAGTTGTGGGCTATTGTAAGGCCTTTCACCTTTACTCCAAATGAAATGCAGGAGTTTGAGCAAAGTACTCACATTATCTAACAAGTCTTTAAAGGTCACACTTATTTTTGTGTTGAAATTAGCCTGGGGAGGGTGGCAAAAATGAACATAGGAAACTCAGAAAGCTATTACAATTTTTAAAAAGTGATAGTTTGGAGTAGTGCATTGGTAATGGAGGTGTAAGTGGTGGTTGAATTCTATTCTAATAAAGTAGATGTAGATCATGAGAGAAAAAGAAAAATCAAATAATGATACCAGGAGTATGGTCTGAGCAACTGGAAGGATGGGTATGCCATTCCCCAAGTTGGAGAAGACCATTGAAGGAGCATGTGTTTGGGTAGGAAGAGATAAGAAGTTTGACTTGAACATTTCCATTTAAAACCATTTATCAGGTATCTAGATAGAGATATCAAGTAGAGTTGGATATATGAGTTTGGAATTCAGAGGAGAGGGCTGGAGAAATAAATCCTGGAGTTGTTCATGTGTATATGGAATTTAAAGCCATGAAACTGGATGAAATCTCTAATGTAGGCAGCGTGGATAGAGAACAGACCATGAACTGAACCTTGGGGCCCTTCCATCTTTAGAAGTCAGGAGAAAAGGCAGAACCAGCAAGGAAGGCTATGACGAAGCAGCCAGTAAAGTAGGACAAAAACCAGGTGAGTGTATTAATATTTTAAGATGGGCAGAATTACAGTGTACTTGAATGCTGAAAGTAGTAACCCAGTGGAAAGGGAAAAATTGGTGATGCAGGTGGAGAGATGTGATTTCCTGGAGTCATGTCCTTGAGTAGGCAAGAAAGTACGTGGTTAAGATACTAGAGAACGTGTTGGTCCAGATAGGGGAAAGGACAGGTCATCTGTAGTAACAGAAAGGAAGGCTGTATGTGGCATAGATGCAGAGAAGTAGATAAATGTCGTAGTGGGAAGTTCTGGAAGTTCTCTTTTGAAGGACATATAAGGTCACTGGAAAAGAGAAGAGAGGATCAAGGAACTGAAAGGCCGTGGTAAATATTACAGTCACCAAGAATTATTGTAGGAGTAGTGTTGGATAAAATGACAATGAGCTAGGGGCTAAAATCTTCAAGGAGTAAGGAGAAGTCTTCAGGGGGTGCCTGTGATTAGGGATAACAGTACATATTATGGTGGCAAGGAATGGGATTGAAAGTCGGAGTTGGAGGGGAAGAGTAAGAGAAAATGATCTGGAAGCAGTAAAAAACAGTAAGGAGGATGCCTAGCCCACCACCAGGCCCAGTGGTAAGAGGCACATGAGGGAAGACATCGGTTCTTCTTGTGAGGGCTGTGGAGAAGCTTCGTTCCCAGGGAAGAGACAGGGACATGTGGAAATGTAGAAATTCATGGATTAAGTTTTTCATTAAGTAGCTGGAGGGCTATCGAAGTTTAGTGTCCGGGGAAGAGGGATACTAAAAAGTCCTCAAAGGTAGGGGCAGGCCTGTACAACATAGACTTACCCTGCCCAAATGCCAGGAACACCCCCATTGGGAATCTAACCAGAGAAGAGGTTGAGGATTCTCTTATTTGGGTTCCTCCAGAAAGCAACATTGATTATAAGTAGTTTGTTTAGAGGTGCTAGGAAGACTAATAAAGGAAGGGAAAGTGATCCAGGGAAAAGGAGGCAACCAATGGTGCACGGTTAAGCCAGGTACCTCAGTGGGTAGCTGGAGCTTAACCTCACAGGAAGTTAAAAATGGGGAAATCTGAGAAAGGAGCGAAACACATCCCTTCCAATTACTCAGTCTCGAGAGGGAGAGAGAGGAGGTAAATACACACCAACATCTGAGAGTCACTGACTGAGGGTGCAGATCTGAGGGATATGGGCAAAGCACTGACAACATCTGTTACAAGGATGTACAATAAAGGTTTATCTGAGGATAAATTACAATAAACAGAATTGTAGGGTGAAAGGATAAGTATGTTTGTAGTTTTAATAGACATCTCCAAATTGTCTATTACATAGAGTATGCTAATTTAAATTCGTACCAGAAATGTATGAGAGTGTCTGTTTCTTCATACCCTCCCTAAATCTGTGTTCTTTCTTTTTTTTAACATCTTTATTGGAGTATAATTGCTTTACAATAGTGTGTTAGTTTCTGCTTTATAACAAAGTGAATGAGTTATACATATACATATGTTCCCATATCTCTTCCCTCTTGCGTCTCCCACCTTCCCACCCTCCCTATACTACCCCTCTAGGTGGTCACAAACCACCTAGCTGATCTCCCTGTGCTATGCGGCTACTTCCCACTAGCTATCTATTTTACATTTGGTAGTGTATATATGTCCATGCCACTCTCTCACTTTGTCACAGCTTACCCTTACCCCTCCCCATATCCTCAAGTCCATGCTCTAGTAGGTCTGTGTCTTTATTCCCATCTTACCCCTAGGTTCTTCACGACCTTTTTTTTTTTTCTTAGATTCCATATATATGTGTTAGC
>NC_041215.1:45909818-45912439 GCF_002837175.3 Physeter macrocephalus | reverse complement strand
GTTCCCTTTTCTCCACACCCTCTCCAGCATTTATTGTTTCTAGAGTTTTTGATGATGGCCAATCTGACCGGTGTGAGATGATATCTCATTGTCGTTTTGATTTGCATTTCTCTAATGATTAATGATGTTGAGCATTCTTTCATGTGTTTGTTGGCGATCTGTATATCTTCTTTGGAGAAATGTCTATTTAGTTCTTCTGCCCATTTTTGGATTGGGTTGTTTGTTTTTTTGTTATTGAGCTGCATGAGTTGCTTATAAATTTTGGATATTAGTCCTTTGTCAGTTGCTTCGTTTGCAAATATTTTCTCCCATTCTGATGGTTGTCTTTTCATCTTGTTTATGGTTTCCTTTGCTGTGCAAAAGCTTTTAAGTTTCATTAGGTCCCATTTGTTTTTTTTTGTTTTTATTTGCATTTCTCTAGGAGATGGGTCCAACAGGATCCTGCTGTGATTTATGCCATAGAGTGTTCTGCCTATGTTTTCCTCTAAGAGTTTGATAGTGTCTGGCCTTACATTTAGTTCTTTAATCCATTTTGAGTTTATTTTTGTGTGTGGTGTTAGGGAGTGTTCTAATTTCATACTTTTACATGTAGCTGTCCAGTTTTCCCAGCACCACTTATTGAAGAGGCTGTCTTTTCTCCACTGTATATCCTTCCCTCCTTTATCAAAGATAAGGTGACCATATGTGTGTGGGTTTATCTCTGGGCGTTCTGTCCTGTTCCATTGTTCTATATTTCTGTTTTTGTGCCAGTACCATACTGTCTTGATTACTGTAGCCTTGTAGTATAGTCTGAAGTCAGGGAGCCTGATTCCTCCAGCTCCATTTTTCGTTCTCAAGATTGCTTTGGCTATTCGGGGTCTTTTGTGTTTCCATACAAATTGTGAAATTTTTTGTTCCAGTTCTATAAAAAAACTGCCAGTGGTAGTTTGATAGGGATTGCATTGAATCTGTAGATTGCTTTGGGTAGTATTGTCATTTTCACAATGTTGATTCTTCCAATCCAAGAACATGGTATATTTCTCCACCTATTTGTATCATCTTTAATTTCTTTCATCAGTGTCTTATAATTTTCTGCATACAGGTCTTTTGTCTCCTTAGATAGGTTTATTCCTAGATATTTTATTCTTTTTGTTGCAATGGTAAATAGGAGTGTTTTCTTAATTTCACTTTCGGATATTTCATCACTAGTGTATAAGAATTCCAGAGATTTCTGTTCATTAATTTTGTATCCTGCTACCTTACCAAATTCATTGATTAGCTCTAGTAGTTTTCTGGTAGCATCTTTAGAATTCTCTATGTATGGTATCATTTCATCTGCAAACAGTGACAGCTTTACTTCTTCTTTTCCGATTTGGATTCCTTTTATTTCTTTTTCTTCTCTGATTGCTGTGGCTAGAACTTCCAAAACTATGTTGAATAAGAGTGGTGAGAGTGGGCAACCTTGTCTTGTTCCTGATCTTAGTGGAAATGGTTTCAGTTTTTCACCATTGAGAACAATGCTGGCTGTAGTTTTGTCATATATGGCCTTTATTATGTTGAGGAAAGTTCCCTCTATGCCTACTTTCTGCAGGGTTTTTATCATAAATGGGTGTTCAATTTTGTCATAAGCTTTCTCTGCATCTATTGAGATGATCATATGGTTTTTCTCCTTCAGTTTGTTGATATGGTGTATCACGTTGATTGATTTGCATATATTGAAGAATCCTTGCATTCCTGGAATAAACCCCACTTGATCATGGTGTATGATCCTTTTAATGTGCTGTTGGATTCTGTTTGCTAGTATTTTATTGAGGATTTTTGCATCTATGTTCATCAGTGATATTGGCCTGTAGTTTTCTTTCTTTGTGACGTCTTTGTCTGGTTTTGGTATCAGGGTGATGGTGGCCTCATAGAATGAGTTTGGGAGTGTTCCTCCCTCTGCTATCTTTTGGAAGAGTTTGAGAAGGATAGATGTTAACTCTTCTCTAAATGTTTGATAGAATTCGCCTGTGAAGCCATCTGGTCCTGGCCTCCCTCTGTTATCTTTTGGAAGAGTTTGAGAAGGATAGGTGTTAGCTCTTCTCTAAATGTTTGATAGAATTCACCTTTGAAGCTATCTGGTCCTGGGCTTTTGTTTGTTGGAAGATTTTTAATCACAGTTTCAATTTTAGTGCTTGTGATTGGTCTGTTCATATTTTCTATTTCTTCCTGGTTCAGTCTCATCAGGTAGTGCATTTCTACATTTCTGTATCTAAATTGATACAGCCACTATGCTGAACAGTATGGAGTTTCCTTAAAAAACTACAAATAGAACTATCATACGACCCAGCAATCCCACTACTGGGCATATACCCTGAGAAAACCATAATTCAAAAAGAGTCATGTACCACAATGTTCATTGCAGCTCTATTTACAATAGCCAGGACTTGGAAGCAACCTAAGTGTCCATCAACAGATGAATGGATAAAGAAGATGTGGCACATATATACAATGGAATATTACTCAGCCATAAAAAGAAACAAAATTGAGTTATTTGTTATGAGGTGGATGGACCTAGAGTCTGTCATACATAGTGGAGTAAGTCAGAAAGAGAAAAACAAATACCATATGCTAACACATATATATGGAATCTAAGAAAAAAA
>NC_041215.1:45900309-45909562 GCF_002837175.3 Physeter macrocephalus | reverse complement strand
AGCCACATGGCACAGGGAGATCAGCTAGGTGGTTTGTGACCACCTGGAGGGGTGGGATAGGGAGGGTGGGAGGGAGGGAGACGCAAGAGGGAAGAGATATGGGAACATATGTATATGTATAACTGATTCACTTTGTTGTAAAGCAGAAAGTAACACACCATTGTAAAGCAGTTATATTACAATAAAAAAAAAGTCTTTGTTCTCACTGTTAACATCAAGAATCAAATCTCCCGTTTCGGGCTTCCCTGGTGGCGCAGTGGTTGAGAATCCGCCTGCCGATGCAGGGGACACGGGTTTGTGCCCCGGTCCGGGAGGATCCCACATGCCGCGGAGCGGCTGGGTCCGTGAGCCATGGCTGCTGAGCCTGCGCGTCTGGAGCCTGTGCTCTGCAACGGGAGAGGCCACAACAGTGAGAGGCCCGCATACCACAAAAAAAAAAAAAAAAAAAAAAAAAATCTCCAGTTTCATAAAATATGTTGAAACCATGTCATAGAAATACCTATTTTAATTACTTTAATAACATTTTATAACAAGTTATATTTTTAATAGTAAACTGTATTTTCCATATCCCTGTTTTTCATTGGACATGAGGATTTCCCAAAGACTGGCTTGAGACACCACCCAAGCTTCTTGAGACTATCTGTGGAAATACCACTTCCCTCTTTTTGGTGCATGTTGCATGGTAGTCTGCTTCCTTGGAAAACCAGGGTTTTGAGTGAGCTATGCTTGGTGGGGAGTGATGGCATTCTCTGGAGCAAGGGTGGAAGAGTGTAAAGCTCAACATTCCCATTTGGAAATGTCTAATCCTAGGTTTCCCATATCCTTTTTTATTAACCCCTTCTAGATCCATCTACTAAAGGACACATGGGATCACAGCAAATTTCTTACCATATTGTACCAGCATGTGCTACCATATCTTTCTGTATAGCGATTTTTTGGTTTCTTTCTCTGATTGCAATTATTGACTCTAGAATCATATCTCAGACAGGAATACATTCACTATGATATGTAGAAATTCTATAATTATATGCATTCATATGAGATTCCAAATAATAATGCCTCCTATTATTATTTACTACTTTATTAAAAGGAAATATATTTTATTGCCCACAATATTCTGCAAAACCATTTCTTTTAATTATGAAATAGTTATTGTGAAGACACTCTTGAGTCATAGTAATCTAGCTTGGAAATTTCTCAGGGCTCAGTTACTAAGTTAATGTCTATGGCCTGGTTTATAATAATATGGCTTAAATCAGCCACTGGTCTAGGAGAGAAACAGCATGGTGTAGTGGTAGATCAAGGCCCTCCACAAGAGGCAGTTGTCCTGGATTCTCATGCTCTCTGAGTTGCAGTGAAACCCCAGCATAACATTGAACTTCACTCCATAAAATGAGGACAGGGACATAATTACATCTTGGTGATTAGAACACAGGGGGTGAGGCAAGGTGATCTCTTTAGGCCTCTTCTGAACCTAAAACCATCGGCTGCCTTAGAATTAGCACCATATTAAGAATCGAAACTTGTAGAAATTACGTAACTCTTTTGGGTGGAATTCCACTTATCCTGAAATACTGTCTGTCTATGTAAAACCCCTAGCTATATAGAAAACGATTGTGTCCTTTTTTTTCTTTTTTGACACCTTTATTGGAGTATAATTGCTTTACAATGTTGTGTTAGATTCTGCTGTATAACAAAGAGAATCAACTATATGTATACATTTATCCCTATATCCCCTCCCTCTTGTATCTCCCTCCCTCCCTCCCTCCCTATAACACCTCTCTAGGTGATCACAAAGCACCAAGCTGATCTCCCTGTGCTATGTAGCTGCTTCCCACTAGCTATTTATTTTACATTTGATAGTGTATATTTGTCAATGCTACTCTCTCACTTCGTCCCAGCTTACCCTTCCCCCTCCCCGTGTCCTCAAGTGCATTCTCTACATCTACGTCCTTATTCCTGTCCTGCGCCTAGGTTCTTCAGTACCATTTTTTTCCCATATATATGTGTTAGCATATGGTACTTGTTTTTCTCTTTCTGACTTACTTCACTCTGTGTGACAGTCTCTAGGTCCATCCACCTCACTACAAATAACTCAGTTTCGTTTCTTTTTATGGCTGAGTAATATTCCATTGTATATATGTGCCACATCTTCTTTATCCATTCATCTGTCGATGGACACTTAGATTGCTTCCATGTCCTGGCTATTGTAAATAGAGCTGCAATGAACATTGTGGTACATGACTCTTTTTGAATTATGGTTTTCTCAGGGTATATGCCCAGTAGTGAGATTGCTGGGTCATATGGTTATTCTATTTTTAGTTTTTTAAGGAACCTCCATGCTCTTCTCCATAGTGGCTGAATCAGTTTACATTCCCACCAACAGTGCAAGAGGGTTCCCTTTTCGTTTTTATTTCCATTTCTTTAGGAGGTGGGTCAAAAAGGATCTTGCTGTGATTTATGTCAGAGCGTTTTCTCCCTATGTTTTCCTCTAAGAGTTTGATAGTGTCTGGCCTTACATTTAGGTCTTTAATCCATTTTGAGTTATTTTTGTGTATGGTGTTAGGGAGTGTTCTGATTTCATTCTTTTACATGTGGCTGTCCAGTTTTCCTAGCACCACTTATTGAAGAGGCTGTCATTTCTCCGTTGTATATGCTTTCCTCCTTTATCAAAGATAAGGTGACCGTATGTGCATGGGTTTATGTCTGGGCTTTCCATCCTGTTCCATTGATCTGTATTTCTGTCTTTGTGCCAGTACCATAAGTCTTGATTACTGTAGCTTTGTAGTATAGTCTGAGGTCCGGGAGCCTAAGTCCTCCAGCTCCGTTTTTCTTTCTCAAGATTGCTTTGGCTATTCAGGGTCTTCTGTGTTTCCATACAAATTGTGAAATTTTTTGTTCTAGTTCTGTGAAAAATGCCATTGGTTGTTTGATGGGGATTGCATTGAACCTGTGGATTGCTTTGGGTAGTATAGTCATTTGCACAATGTTGGTTCTTCCAATCCAAGAAATTGGTATATGTCTTCATCTCTTTGTGTCATCTTTAATTTCTTTCATCAGTGTCTCATGGTTTTCTGCATACAGGTCTTTTGTCTACTTAGATAGGTTTATGCCTAGGTATTTTATTCTTTTTGTTACAGTGGTAAAGGGGAGTGTTTCCCTAATTTCTCTTTCAGATTTTTCATCATTAGTGTATAGGAAGGCAAGTGATTTATGTGCATTAATTTTGTATGCTGCTACTTTACCAGATTCATTGATGAGCTCCAGTAGTTTTCTGGTAGCATCTTTGGGATTCTCTATGTACAGTATCATGTCATCTGCAAATAGTGACAATTTAACTTCTTCTTTTCCGATTTGGATTCCTTTTATTCTTCTTCGTCTGATTGCTGTGGATAAAACTTCCAAAACTATGTTGAATGACAGTGGTGAGAGTGGGAAACCTTGTCTTGTTCCTGATGTTAGTGGAAATGGTTTCAGTTTTGCACCACTAAGAACAATGTTGGCTGTGGGTTTGTCATATATGGCCTTTATTATGTTGAAGTAAGTTCCCTCTGTGCCTACTTTCTGTAGAGTTTTTATCATAAATCGGTGTTGAATTTTGTCGAAAGCTTTTTCTGCATATATTGAGATGATTATATGGTTTTTCTCCTTCAGTTTGTTAACATGGTGTATCACATTGATTGATTTGCGTGCATTGTAGAGTCCTTGTATTCCTAGGATAAACCCCACTTGATCATGGTGTATGATCCTTTTAATGTGCTGTTGGATGCTGTTTGCTAGTATTTTGTTGAGGATTTTTGCATCTGTGTTCGTCAGTGATATTAGTCTGTAGTTTTCTTTTTCTGTGACATCTTCCTCTGGTTTTGGTATCAGGGTGATGATGGCCTTGTAGAATGAGTTTGGGAGTGTTCCTCCCTCTGCTATATTTTAGAAGAATTTGGGAAGAATAGGTGCCAGCTCTTCTCTAAGTGATTGATAGAATTCACATGTGAAGCCATCTGGTCCTGGGCTTTTGTTTGTTGGAAGATGAAGATTTTTAATCACAGTTTCAATTTTAATGCTTGTGATTGGTCTGTTCATATTTTCTATTTCTTCCTGGTTCAGTCTCGGAAGGTTGTGCTTTTCTAAGAATTTGTCCATTTCTTCCACGTTGTCAATTTTATTAGCATATAGTTACTTGTAGTAATCTTTCAGGATCCTTTGTATTTCTGCAGGTTCAGTTGTTACTTGTACTTTTTCATTTCTAATTCTGTGGATTTGTGTCTTCTCCCCTTTTTTCTTGTTGAGGCTGTCTAGTGGTTTATCAATTTTGTTTATCTTCTGAAGAACCAGCTTTTAGTTTTATTGATCTTTGCTATTGTTTCCTTCATTTCTTTTTCATTTATTTCTGTTCTGATATTTATGATTTCTTTCCTTGTGCTAACTTTGGGGTTTTTTGGTTCCTCTTTGTCTAACTGCTTTAGGTGTAGTTAGGTTGTTTATTAGAGATTTTTCTTGTGTCTTGAGATACGACTGTATTGCTGTAAATTTTCCTCTTAGAACTGCTTTTGCTGCATCCCATAGATTTTGGGCTATTGTGTTTTCATTGTCATTCGTTTCTAGGTATTTTTCGAATTCCTCTTTGATTTCTTCGGTGATCTCTTGGTTATTTAGTAGCATAGTGTTTAGCCTCCAGGTGTTTGCATTTCTTACAGTTTTTTCCCTGTAACTGATATCTAGTCTCATAGCATTGTGTTCGGAAAAGATGCTTGATACGATTTCAGTTTTCTTAAATTTACCAAGGCTTGATTTGTGACCCATGATATGATCTATCCTGGAGAATTTTCCATGAGCACTTGAGAGGAAAGTGTATCCTATTGCTTTTGGATGGAATGTCCTGTAAATATCAATTAAGTCCATCCTGTTTAATGTATGATTTAAAGTTTGTGTTTTCCTATTTATTTTCATTTTGGATGATCTGTCCATTGGTGAAAGTGGGGTGTTAAAGTCCCCTACTATTATTGTGTTACTGTCGATTTCCCCTTTTATGGCTGTTAGCATTTGCCTTATGTATTGAGGTGTTCCTATGTTGGATGCGTAAATATTTACAATTGTTATATCTTCTTATTGGATTGATCCCTTGATCATTATGTAGTGTCCATCTTTGTGTCTTGTAATAGTCTTTCTTTTAAAATCTATTTTGTGTGATATGAGAATTGCTACTCCAGCTATCCTTTGATTTCCATTTGCATGGAATATCTTTTTCGATCCCCTCACTCTAGCCTTTATGTGTTCCTAGGTCTGAAGTGGGTCTCTTGTAGACAGCATATATACAGGTCTTGCTTTTTTTTTTTTTTTTTTTTTTTTGTGGTATGCGGGCCTCCCTCTGTTGTGGCCTCTCCCATTGGGGAGCACAGGCTCCGGACGCGCGGGCGCGGCGGCCATGGCTCACGGGCCCAGCCACTCCGCGGCATGTGGGATCCTCCCAGACCGGGGCACGAACCCGGTTCCCCTGCATCAGCAGGCGGACGCACAACCACTGCGCCACCAGGGAAGCCCCCAGGTCTTGCTTTTGTATCCATTCAGCCAGTCTATGTCTTTTGGTTGGAGCATTTAATCCATTTACATTTAAGGTAATTATTGATATGTATGTTCCTATTACCATTTTCTTAATTGTTTTGGGTTTGTTATTGTAGGTCTTTTCCTTTTCTTGTGTTTCCTGCCTAGAGAAGTTCCTGTAGCATTTGTTTTAAAGCTGGTTTGGTGGTGCTTAATTCTCTTTTGCTTGTCTGTAAAGCTTTTAATTTCTCTGTTGAATCTGAATGAGGTCCTTGCTGGGTAGAATAATCTTGGTTGTAAGGTTTTCCCTTTCATCCTGCCACTCCCTTCTGTCAGAGTTTCTTCTGAAAGAGCAGCTGTTAATAACCTTTTGGGGATTCCCTTGTATGATATTTGTTTCTTTCCCCTTGCTGCATTTAATATTTTTTCTTTGTATTTAATTTTTGATAGTTTGATTAATATGTGTCTTGGCATGTGTCTCCTTGGATTTATCCTGTGTGGGCCTCTCTGTGATTCTTGAAGTTGACTATTTCCTTTCCTATGTTAGGGAAGTTTTCAACTATAATCTCTACAAATACTTTCTCAGTCCCTTTCTTTTTCTCTTCTTCTTCTGGAACGCCTATAATTCGAATGTTGGTTTTGTTAATGTTGTCCCAGAAATCTCTGAGACTGTCCTCAATTCTTTTCATTCTTTTTACTTTATTCTCCTCTGTGATAGTTATTTCCACTAATTTATCTTCCAGGTCACCTCTGTTTTCTTCTGCCTCAGTTATTCTGCTATTGATTCCTCCTAGAGAATTTTTAATTTCATTGCTTGTGTTGTTCATCATTATTTGTTTGCTCTTTATTTCTTCTAGGTCCTTGTTAAACATTTCTTGTGTTTTCTCCATTCTATTTGCAAGATTTTGGATCATCTTTACTATCATTACTCTGAATTCTTTTTCAGGTAAACTGCCTATTTCCTTTTCATTTGTTTGGTCTGGTGGGTTTTTACCTTGCTCCTTCATCTGCTGCATATTTCTGTGTCTTCCCATTTTACTTAAATTACTGTGTTTGGGGTATCCTTTCCCCAGGCTGTGGATTTGTAGTTCCCATTGTTTTTGGTGTCTGTCCCAGTAGGTAAGGTTGGTTCAGTGGGTTGTGTAGGCTTCCTGGTGGAGGGAACTGGTGCCTGTGTTCTGGTGGGTGGGCCTGCATCTTGTGTTTCTGGTGGGCAGGGCTATGTCAGTGGTGTGTTTTGGGGTGTCTGTGAACTTAGTATGATTTTAGGCAACCTCTCTTCTGAATGGGTGGGGTTGTGTTCCTGTCTTGTTAGTTGTTTGGCATGGCACATCCAGTGATGGGGCTTGCTTACTGTGGCGTGGAGCTTGGATTTACTGTTGAGACCGAGATCTCTGGGACAGCTCTTGCTGATTGATATTACGTGGGCCCGGGAGGCCTCTGGTGGTCCAATGTCCTGAACTTGGCTCTCCCACCTCTGAGGCTCAGGCTTGACACCAGGCCAGAGCACCAAGACCCTGTCAGCCATACAGCTCGGAAAAAAAGGCAGAGAAATAGAAAGAAAAAATTTTTAATAAAATAAAATAACTAGATCGGAACCAAGATGGCGGAGTAGAAGGATGTGCTCTCACTCCCTCTTGCGAGAACACCAAAATCACAAGTAGCTGCTGGACAATCATTGACAGGAAGACACTGGAACTCACCAAAAAATATACCCCGCATCCAAAGACAAAGGAGAAGCCACAATGAGAAGGTAGGAGGAGCGCAGTCACAGTAAAATCAAATCCCATAACTGCTGCGTTAGTGACTCACACACTGGAGAACACTTATATCACAGAAGTCCACCCACTGGAGTCAATGTTCTGAGACACACGTCAGCCTTCCAACCTGGGGGTCCGGCAGCGGGAGGAGGAATTCCTAGAGAATCAGACTTTGAAGGCTAGTGGGATTTGTTTGCAGGACTTCGACAGGATTCGGGGAAACAGAGACTCCACTCATGGAGAGCAACCACAAAGTAGTGTGTGCATCGGGAGCCAGGTGAAGCAGCCGTGACCCCAGGGGAGACTGAACCAGACCTACTTGCTAGTGTTGGAGGGTCTCTTGCTGAGGCGGGGGTAGCTGCAGCTCACCTTGGGGACAAGGACACTGACAGCAGAAGTTCTGGGAAGTACTCCTTGGCATAAGCCCTCCCAGAGTCTGCCATTAGCCCCACCAAAGAGCCCAGGTAGGCTCCAGTGTTGGGTTGCCTCAGGCCAAACAACCAACAGGGAGGGAGATAACCCAGTCCCACCCATCAGCAGTCAAACGGATTAAAGTTTTACTGAGCTCTGCCCACCAGAGCAACAGTTAGCTCTACCCACCACCAGTGCCTCCCATCAGGAAACTTGCACAAGGCTCTTAGATAGCCTCATCCACCAGAGGGCAGACAGCAGAAGCAAGAAGAACTACAATCCTGCAGCCTGTGGAACAAAACCCACATTCACAGAAAAAGAGACGAGATGAAAAGGCAGAGGGCTATGTACCAGATGAAGGAACAAGATAAAACCCCCAAAAAACAACTAAATGAAGTGGAGGTAGGGCAACCTTCCAGAAAAAGCATTAGAATAATGATAGTGAAGATGATCCAGGACCTCTGAAAAAGAATGGAGGCAAAGATGGAGAAGATGCAAGAAATGTTTTAAAAAGACTTAGAAGAATTAAAGAAGAAACAAACAGAGATGAACAATACAATAACTGAAATGAAAACTACACTTGAAGGAATCAATAGCAGAATAACTGAGGCAGAAAAATGGAGAGGTGACCTGGAAGACAGAATGGTGGAATTCACTGATGCGGAACCAATAAAGACAAAAGAATGAAAAGAAATGAAGACAGCTCAAGAGACCTCTGTGACAACATTAAACACAACAACATTCACATTACAGGGGTCCCAGAAGGAGAAGAGAGAGAAAGGACCAGAGAAAATATTTGAAGAGATTATAATCGAAAACTTCCCTAACATGGGAAAGGAAATAGCCACCCAAGTCCAGGAAGCGCAGAGAGTCCCATACAGGATAAACCCAAGGAGAAACACGCCGAGAAACATAGTAAGCAAATTGGCAAAAATTAAAGACAAAGAAAAATTATTGAAAGCAGCAAGGGAAAAACGACAAATAACATACAAAGGAACTCCCATAAGGTTAACAGCTGATTTCTCAGCAGAAACTCTACAAGCCAGAAGGGAGTGACATGATATACTTAAAGTGATGAAGGGGAAGAACCTAAAACCAAGATTATTCTACCCGGCAAGGATCCCATTCAGATTCAATGGAGAAATCAAAAGCTTTACAGAGAAGCAAAAGGTAAGAGAATTCAGCACCACCAAACCAGCTCTACAACAAATGGTAAAGGAACTTCTCTAAGTGCGAAACATAAGAGAAGAAAAGGACGTACAAAAACAAACCCCAAACAATTAAGAAAATGGTAACAGGAACATACATGTTGATAATTACCTTAAACGTGAATGGATTAAATGATCCAGCCAAAAGAACCAGGCCTTGCTGAATGGATATAAAAACAAGACCCATAGGGCTTCCCTGGTGGCGCAGTGGTTGAGAGTCCGCCTGCCGATGCAGGGGATGCGGGTTCGTGCCCCGGTCCGGGAGGATCCCGCATGCCGCGGAGCGGCAGGGCCCGTGAGCCATGGCCGCTGAGCCTGCACGTCCGGAGCCTGTGC
>NC_041215.1:45878187-45900251 GCF_002837175.3 Physeter macrocephalus | reverse complement strand
CTTTAAAATAAAGAATGTTACAAGAGACAAGGAAGGACACCACATAATGATCAAGGGATCAATCCAAGAAGAAGATGTAACAATTATAAATATATATGCACCCAACATAGGAGCACCTCAATACATAAGGCAACTGCTAACAGCTGTAAAAGAGGAAATCGACAGTAACACAGTAATAGTGGGGGAATTTAACACCTCACTTACACCAAAGGACAGATCATCCAAACAGAAAATTAATAAGGAAACACAAGCATTAAATGACGCAATAGACCGGATAGATTTACTTAATATTTATAGGACATTCCATCCCAAAACAGCAGATTACAATTTCTTCTCAAGTGCACACAGAACATTCTCCAGGATAGATCATATCTTGGGTCACACAACAAGCCTCAGTAAGTTTAAGAAAATTGAAATCATATCAAGCATCTTTTCTGACCACAGCTCTATTATATTAGAAATGAATTACAGGGAAAAAAACGTAAAAAACACAAGCACATGGAGGATAGAAAATACACTACTAAATAACCAAGAGATCACTGAAGAACTCAAAGCGGAAATAAAAAAATACCTAGAGACAACTGACAATGAAAACACAACGATGCAAAACCTATGGGATGCAGCAAATACAGTTCTAACAGGGAAGTTTATAGCTATACAAGCCTACCTCAAGAAAGAAGAAAAATCTGAACTAAACAATCTAACCTCACACCTAAAGGAAGAACAAACAAAACCCAAAGTTAGCAGAAGGAAAGAAATCGTAAAGATCAGAGCAGAAATAAATGAAATAGAAACAAAGAAAACAATAGCAAAGATTAATAAAACTAAAAGCTGGTTCTTTGAGAAGATAAACAAAATTGATAAACCATTAGCCATCCTCATCAAGAAAAAGAGGGAGGGGACTCAAATCAATAAAATTAGAAATGAAAAAGGAGAAGTTACAGCAGACACTGCAGAAATACACAGCATCCTAAGAGACTACCACAAGCAACTCTATGCCAATAAAATGGACAACCTGGAAGAAGTGGACAAATTCTTAGTAAGGTATAACCTTCCAAGACTGAACCAGGAAGAAATAGAAAATATGAACAGACCAATCACAAGTAATAAAATTGAAACTGTGATTAAAATTTTTCCAACAAACAAAAGTGCAGGAACAGATGGCTTCACAGGTGAATGCTATCAAACATATAGAGGAGAGCTAACACCCATCCTTCTCAAACTCTTCCAAAAAATTGCAGAGGAAGGAATACTCCCATACTCATTCTACGAGGCCACCATCACCCTGATACCAAAACCAGACAAAGATACTAAAAAACAAAAAAAAATTACAGACCAATATCACTAATGAATATAGATGCAAAAATCCTCAACAAAATACTAGCAAACAGAATCCAACAACACATTAAAAGGATCAGACACCATGATCAAGTGGGATTTATCCCATTGATGCAAGGATTCTTCAATATACGCAAATCAATCAATGTGATACACCATAGTAACAAATTGAAGAATAAAAACCATATGATCATCTCAAGAGATGCAGGCAAAGCTTTTGACAAAATTCAACACCCACTTATGGTAAAAACTCTCCAGAAAGTGGGCATAGAGGAAACCTACCTCCACATAATAAAGGCCATTTATGGCAAACCCACAGTAAACGTCATTCTCAATGGTGAAAAACTGAAAGCATTCCTCTAAGATCAGGAACAAGACAAGGATGTCCACTCTCACCACTCTTATTCAACATAGTTTTGGAAGTCCTAGCCATGGCAATCAGAGAAGAAAAAGAGATTAAAGGAATACAAATTGGAAAACAAGAAGTAAAACTGTCACTGTTTGCAGCTTATATGATACTATACATAGATAATCCTAACGATGCCACCAGAAAACTACTAGAGCTAATCAATGAATTTGGTAAAGTTGCAGGAAACAAAGTTAATGCACAGAGATCTCTTGCATTCTTATACACTAATGATGAAAAATTTGAAAGAAAAATTAAGGAAACACTCCCATATACCACTGCAACAAAAAGAATAAAGTACCTAGGGATAAACCTACCAAGGGAGAAAAAAGACCTGTATGCAGAAAACCATAAGACAGTGATGAAAGAAATTAAAGATGATATCAACAGATGGAGATATATACCATTTTCTTGGATTGGAAGACTCGGTATTGTGCAAATGACTATACTACCCAAAGCAATCTACAGATTCAATGCAATTCCTATCAAATTACCAATGGCATTTTTTACAGAACTAGAACAAAAAATCTTAAAATTTTTATGGAGACACAAAAGACCCCGAATAGCCAAAGCAGTCTTGAGGGAAAACAACAGAGCTGGAGGAATCAGACTCCTTGACTTCAGACTATACTTCAGCTACATGTAAAAGAATGAAATTAGAACACTCCCTAACACCATACACAAAAATAAACTCAAAATGGATTAGAGACCTAAATGTAAGACTGGACACTATAAAACTCTTAGAGGAAAACATAGGAAGAACACTCTTTGACATAAATCACAGTAAGATCTTTTTTGATCCACCTTCTAGAGTAATGGAAATAAATACAAAAACAAACAAATGAGACCTAATGAAATGTCAATGCTTTTGCACAGCAAAGGAAAGCATACACAAGATGAAAAGACAACCCTCAGAATGGGAGAAAATATTTGCAATTAATCAGTGGACAAAGGATTAATCTCCAAAATATAGAAACAGCTTATGCAACTCAATATTAAAAACACAAACAACCCAAACAAAGACTGAGCAGAAGACCTAAATAGACATTTCTCCAGAGAAGACATACAGATGGCCAAAAAGCACATGAAAATCTGCTCAACATCACTAATTATTAGAGAAATGCAAATCAAAACTACAGTGAGGTATCACCTCACTCCAGTTAGAATGGGCATCATCAGAAAATCTGCATACAACCAATGCTGGAGAGGGTGTTGCAGTGTTGGTGGGAATGTAAATTGATACAGCCACTATGGAAAACAGTATGGCGGTTCCTTAAAAAATAAAAAATAGAATTACCATATACTGCAATTCCACTACTCGGCATATACGCAGAGAAAACCATCATTCAAAAAGACACATGCACTCCAATGTTCATTGCCGCACTCTTTACAATAGCCAGGTCATGGAAGCAACCTAAATGCCCATCGACTGACGAATGGATAAAGAAGATGTGGTACATATATACAATGGAATATTACTCAGCCATAAAAAGGAATGATATTGGGTCATTTGTTGAGACGTGGATGGATCTAGAGACTGTCATGCAGAGTGAAGTAAGTTAGAAAGAGAAAAAGAAGTACCGTATGTTAACGCATATATGTGGAACCTAGAAAAATGGTACAGATGAACCAGTTTGCAGGGTAGAAATTGAGACACAGATGTAGAGAACAAACGTACGGACACCAAGGTGGGAAAGCTGTGGTGGGGTGGTGGTGGTGGTGGTGTGATGAACTGGGCGATTGGGATTGACATGTATACACTGATGTGTATAAAATTGATGACTAATTAGAATCTGCTGTATAAAAATAAAATAAAATAAAATTTAAAAAACCAAAAAAAACAAAAAAATAAAATAAAATAAGTAAAATAAAAAATTTTTGTAATTATTAAAATAAAAACAAATAATAAAATTAAAAAAGAGAGCAACCACACCAATAAACAAATCCAGCAATGATAACAAGCACTAAAAACTATACTAAGATAAACATAAAATTCAGAAACTAGTCAGTCACAGACAGCAAACCCACAGTCTACAGTTGCTCCCAAAATCCACCGCCTCAATTTTGGGTTGATTCGTTGTCTATTCAGGTATTCCTCAGATGCAGGGTACCTCAAGTTGATTGTGGGAATTTAATCCACTGCTCCTGAGGCTGCATGGAGAAATTTCCCTTTTCTTCTTTGTTCACACAGCTCCTGGGGTTCAGCTTTGGTTTTGGCCACACCTCTGTGTGTAGGTTGCTCTCAGGCTTCCATTCCTTTTGGGAAGTCTGAGGTCTTCTGCCAGCATTCAGTAGGTGTTCTGTAGGAGTTGTTCCACATGTAGATGTATTTTTGTTGTATTTGTGGGGAGGAAGGTGATCCCCACCTCTTACTCTTCCGCCATCTTAAAGGTTCCCCTATCTGTCCTTTTCAAAAGAAAAAATAAAGAAGTACCCAAACTACCAAAAGATCTTTTAAATTTTGTTGTTAAATACTATGACTCTGGGGAAGAAAGGAAAAAAACAAATGCCAATGAATGAATGTTCTGTGAATCAAGACAGCTCTCATAAGAAGTGACATCATATGTTTCCCTTGCAAGTATAACAGAAGGACAGACAAGGAATTACTCGAAGTTTTCCAGGTCCAGTTGGCTTTACCTGTGGATTAAAAGGACTGGATTGCAGAAGAAACCTGTTTTGATACTCTAAGGCATACTTTCATCCACTTTTTTTTTTAATTTGCCTTAATGTAATTTAATTAATTAATTAATTTATTTATTTATTTATGGCTGAGTTAGGTCTTTGTTGCTGCTCACGGGCTTTCTCTAGTTGCAGCGAGCAGGGGCTACTCTTTGTTGTGGTGCACGGGCTTCTCACTGTGGTGGCTTCTCTTGTTGCGGAGCACAGGCTCTAGTCATGTGGGCTTCAGTAGTTGTGGCTCGCGGGCTCTAGAACACAGGCTCAGTAGTTGTGGCACACAGGCCTGTTGCTCTGCAACATGTGGGATCCTCCCGAACCAGGGCTCGAACCCATGTTCCCTACTCCGGCAGACAGATTCTCAACCACTGTGGCACCAGGGAAGCCCCTCATCCACTTTCTTAAGTCTTCTCTTACAAAAGAGAAGTAAAATGACAGCACATTGGGATTTGAAAAAGTGTTCATTGCTAGAACACTCAGCCACCAACACTCTGGGATCAGTTGGGATGGAACAGGGGCCAAAAAACCCCCAAACCTTCAGCCAGTTCATTTAAAACATACCTGTTTGAAATCTCTTTGCTTTGTGTCTTTTCTTGATGACTTTTCCAGACATCTGCTTTTATTTCCCTACAAGTTATTTCAAAAGATAATGAAAGGTGGGTAAAAGGATTTTTCAGGCTCTATGGGAAAAAGAAAGTATAGGTTATTTTTGTCTTCGCATTGATCATTCTTTCCATGACTCTCCAGTTGGCTTCATAAACTGTTACTGAGATCAAAACAATAATTCCTGTTATCACTCTGAACGGGTGTCTGTCTGAGTAAATGTGCAGAAGTTTCTTTTCATTGGCCTGCTCAGAGCGGAGTTCTTAGAAATATACAGCTTAGAACTCCTATAACTCTATTCATTAAAAACTGATTCGTCACTGACAAGGTTTCCTTGGACTCTCAGCAGATATAACAGCTTTGAAATGAGACTCAAGTGTCATTTCATCTTATGTAGCTACAGATATGTACCTGTTATCCTTAATAATCTCATTTTTTCTACTTTTGTTGTCTCCAGTTCTGCCCAGCTGGAGACAATATTGTCCTTCTCATGCTGGACCAGTCTGACCCCAGTTTCCTAGCAGATCATGACCAGGTCAGGAAGTTAAAGCAGTTTTGTTAGCACCACCTATAGATAGAACCTAGAACTAGTCTTCCTGGTTTATAATTGACTGCAGGAAGCTCTTGAATTGGAGCCCATTTTGTTGCAGGATTTTTTCCCCCTTTTACTCACCATATTAATTCGGATCATGAATTTGCTCTGCTTTCCTTGTTGGACTGGATATACTCCCTGAGCTGGAGCTCACTCGGTTATGACTCCAACTCCCTATTTGGCTTTAACCAAGCCTCTTTCCTGTGGACTCTAGCTCCTGGCAAGAGCCTTGCTGTGAAGAGAGTTATAATCAACATCAGATGGATTCCTGATGCTGTTCTCTGCCCAACTGAGAGAGGCCCTTAGTTACTCAGTCTTGAGGCTGCCATGTCCTTTGGCTTATGGGCTTTTGATTTCCTGGCTACTCCAGAAGCTAGGTGCTCAAAACTCATTGGTATCCTCATGCCCAGGTTTTCCCAGTCTCACCTTCTCCGCCTTTCCTAGTTATACATGTTGCTAAGGTACTAGCATGCATCATGTCTCAGTCTGCCTAATTTTTTTTTAATTGAAGTATAGTTGATTTACAGTGTTGTGTAGGTTCTGGTATACAGCAAAATGATTGTTATACATATATATATATATACATTCTTTTTCATTATGGTTTATTACAGGATATTGAATATAGTTCCCTATGCTATGAAAGAGGACCTTGTTGTTTATCCACTCTATATATAATAGTTTGCATCTGCTCATCCCAAACTCTCAATCCAACCTTCCCCCAACCCCCCTCCCCCTTGGGAAACCACAAGTCTGTCCTCTATGTCTGTGAGTCTGTTTCTGTTTCATAGATAAGTTCATTCCTGTCATATTTTAGATTCCACATATAGGTGATATCATATGGTATTTGTCTCTTTCTAACTTACTTCACTTAGTATGATAATCTCTAGATCCATCCATGTTGCTGCAAATGGCATTATTTCATTCTTTTTTATGGCTGAGTAATATTCCATTGAATATATATACTACATCTCCTTTATCCATTCATCTGTTGATAGACATTTAGGTTATTTCCATGTCTTGGCTATGGTAAATAGTGCTGCTATGAATATAGGGGTGCATGTATGTTTTCAAATTATAGTTTTGTCCAGATATGTGCCCAGGAGTGGGATTGCTGGATCATATGGCAACTCTATTTTTAGTTTTTTGAGGAACCTCCATAGTGTTTTCCATAGTGGCTGCACCAATTTACATTCTCACCAAAAGTGTAGGAGGGTTCCCTTTTCTCCACACCCTCTCCAGCATTTATTATCTGCAGAATTTTTAATGCTGGCTATTCTGACCAGTGTGAGGTGGTACCTCATTAGTGTTTTGATTTGCATTTCTCTAATAATTAGCAATGTTGAGCATCTTTTCATATGCCTATTGACCATCTTTATGTCTTCTTTGGAGAAATGTCTGTTTAGGTCTTCTGCCCTTTTTTTGACTGGGTTTTTTGTTTTCTTGATATTGAGCTGTATGAGCTGTTTGTATATTTTGGAAATTAAGCCCTTCTTGGTAACATTATTTACAAATAGTTTCTCCCAGTCTATATGTTGTCATTTTGTCTATGGTTTCCTTTGCTGTGCAAAAGCTTATAAGTTTGATTAGGCCCCATTTGTTTATTTTTGTTTTTATTTCTGTTGCCTTGGTAGACTGACCTAAGAAAACATTGGTACAATTTATGTCAGAGTATGTTTTGCCTATTTTCTTCTAGGAGTTTTATGGTTTCATGTCTTATATTTAAGTCTTTAAGCAATTTTGAGTTTATTTTTGTGTATGGTGTGAGGGTGTGTTCTAACTTCATTGATTTACATACAGCGGTCCAACTTTCCCAACACCACTTGCTGAAGTCAGTCTGCCTAATTTATGATACTATGGTGTTTATCCCTATATGTACATATGAATGCATTTGTTTTCATTATTTTAAGATAAACTCACTAAAGATTAAGGCATTGTATCTCCAACTTTCCCTAGAATCCTCAGATGCTGATGTAGAAGAAAGAACTCTTAAAGCCTTTTGATGCCCTTGAAGCCACTACTCAATTGACCCTAGAGCATTGTACTTACTATTTATAACCTGTCCATCCACTTCAGATCTATGACATACCTGAACGACACTTCACTTATCTACCTGAGCCTAATAGAAATCACTGCTCATAATTCCATTACTTGTTAGTTATTGGGCTCTCCAGAACTTCAGAAGGCATTCCTTCACCTAACAATCCAACTTATACCTAAATTTGCTTTAAATTTAGCTTTTGACACAGTTTAGCATAAAACATGATGCTGATATCTAAATAATATGATTTTATTTTATAGTCTCTGACAGCTGAAAGCTATCAAACCTGTTACTCTGACACTGGAGTTTTATTCCCCACACCACGAGCTTAGTAGTACTGAGTTTCTTCCCGTCTACTAAGAACATTTTTCTATCAACACAACTTTTTAGTTCTCCTTTTCCTCCTAGAAATCTTTTCCTTCCTGGCATCTTTCCCAGATTATTTCTTCAACCCTATTCAGAAAACTTCATTTTATTTTATTTATTTTTAAAGATATTTATTTATTTGGCTGCTCCGGGTCTTAGTTGCAGCACGAGGGATCTTTTAGTTGAGGCATGTGGGATCTAGTTCCCTGACCAGGGATTGAACCTGGGCCCCCTGCATTGGGAGTACAGAGTCTTAACGACTGGATCACCAGGGAAGTCCCCAGAAATTTTCATTTTAAGCATTCATTGCTGAGACATTTTTCTTCGGAACACAAAATTGATAATAATCTCAGTCAAAACATAATTATGGCACATCTAGGGCACTGGAAGAGTTTCGCTGGTGTCCCTGCTTCCTATGCTCAGTGAATTGCAAACTTCTGTGGTTCCACCAATAAATGGGCAGGCAAGGCAACATGTACATTTTCGTCTTAATCACTAAGAACTGTCAATATTTTAAAATATGTCTGGCTTTTGTCTTCTCAGCTACTAACCTGTTAATCTGATATGTATTACTCATTTTCACTTTATGAGTATAGTAGTCCCCTCTTATCTGAGGGGGATACATTCCAAGACCCTCAGTGGATGCCTGAAACTTTGGATAGTTCTGAACCCTATATACAGTTGATCCTTGAACAACAGGGGTTAGGGCTGCTGACTGTCAAGCAGTAAAAAATCCAAGTATTAGAGTCTACCCTCCATATCCACAGTTTCTCCGTATCCGAAGTTTCTCCATATTTTTACTTCCTCTGTATCCATGGTTTCTCTGTATCAGAGGTTCTGAACCTGTGGATTGAAACAACCTCAGATTGTGTAGTACTACTGTAGTACTACTGTATGATTTACTACTGAAAAAAAATTCATGTATAAGTGGACCATGCAGTTCAAACTCCTGTTGTTAAGGGGTCAACTCTATGCTATGTGTTTTCCTATACATACATACCTAAGATAAAACTCAATTTATAAATTAAGCACAATGAGGTTAACAACAATAACTAATAATAAAATAAAACAATTGTAACAATATACAGTAGTAAAAGGTTTGTGAATTTAGTCTCTCTCTTTATTGCCTTTTCCATCTTAACTAATAAGCACATGTCACACACTGGCTGTAACTTTTGGAGTTTGCAAAACAAACACAAATTTCTTTTTTCTTTTTCACAATTTCATGGATAGAAGATTCGTTCTTACCATAGATCTTAGCAACCTCAGCATACATTTTTTTTCCCCTTTCCTTATTGAGAACTTTCACCTTTTCCCTTAAAGGAAGCACTCTTTTGGTATATCCAAATCACCACTCTTGTGCTTTGGGGCCATCATTAAGTAAAATAAGGGTGACTGGAACACAAGCACTGCGATACTGTAACAGTCATTCTGATAACTGAAATGGCTACTAAGTGACTAATAGGCAGGATGCTCTGGACAGTGGGATGGTTCAAGTCCTGGAAGGGAAGTTGTGAGATTTCATCACACTACTCAGAAAGGTGTGTGATTTAAAACTTTGTTTATTTCTGGAATTTTTCCATTTAATATTTTCAGACCACAGTTGACCATGGGTACTGAAACCAGGGAAGTGAAATTGTAACTAAGAGGCAACTAGTGTATCCCTTTCTGTTTTCCTTCGGGATGTCAGACATCCTATCCAACATGGTCCACAGCTGTCTTCCTGGGAATGTTTAGTCACCATCATCCTGGGATTCCCTTTATCTCTCTTTTAAATTGAATTCCCTGTTTGCTTGATCCTTGTCTTCCTCTTTCTTTATTGATTCTTTCTTTTTGATGACGTACGTTCTCTGTTAGTTGCCTGAGAAAGGTTGTGCAGGAGGATGTCAGTCAGCATTCAACCAGAAAAAAACAGAACCAATAGGAAAGATACAGTAAGGGATTTATTTCGAGGAACTGGCTTAAGTGATTGTGGGAGCTGGTTTGGCAAGTCTAAAATCCATAGGTCAGGCTGTGAGGAAAGGCAGGCCTGAAGTCTCAGACACAGGCTGGAACTGCAGTCCATAGGAGAAATTCTTTTCTTCTTCCAGAAAACCTCAGATCTGCAACTAAAGCCTTTCAACTGATTGAATCAGGCCCATCCAGTATATCTAGAATAATCTCTTTTACTTATGATCGGCTGATTATAGACATCTATTTTCCCTATTCTTTCTTGAGATCCTAAAAGTTGCTTAAAGGCTATAAGAGGACTTCCCTGGTGGCACAGTGGTTAAGAATCCACCTGCCAATGCAGGGGACCACGGGTTCAAGCCCTGGTCTGGGAAGATACCACATACTGTGGAGCAAGTAAGCCTGTGCGCCACAACTACTGAGCCTGTGCTCTGGAGCCCGCGAGCCACAACTACTGAACCCATGCACTGCAACTACTGAAGCCTGCGCCTCTAGAGCCCATGCTCCGCAGCAAGAGTAGCCACTGCAATGAGAAGCCCTCGCACCGCAACGAAGAGTAGCCCCCGCTCACCACAACTAGAGAAAGCCCGCATGCAACAACGAAGACACAATGCAGCCAAAAATAAAAATAAATAAGTAAATAAATTTTTTTAAAAAAAGCCTATAAGAAAAGCTTGCTAAACCATCCTTATTCAATGAGAGTTTACCTCAGGTCACTTAGATATAGTATGTCTTCTTAGAGAGTGTTATGAATTTTTATTTTTGGTTCCTCTTTTCCCAGCCTCAGTTTGAAATACTGTGCTTCCATACATGTCCCACCCTTTCTAGAGATAATAAATGGATATAATTGATTGTTACTGCTTTTCTTGTTTATGTTTTATTTCTTGCCTGGATTTGGATCTCCTCAGTAAGAAGAAAAGATCTCTTGAATATGGAACTTTTCCAGAAGACTATTTTCATCTATTGTGTTTTAATTCTCATTACTTTCAGTCTCATATTTTGGCCTTTTTTTTATCTTGCCTAAGCTTCTGAGAGTTTCTCATTGTAGCCATCCAGTTAATATAAGCCATATATAAATTTGAACTTCTAGTATGAAAATTCTAAGAATATGGACATTCTGTTCTTTAATCATTAGAAAGCAAATTATAAAGTTTAGCATCCAGTTTCCTACTACTATGACAAATTCCACCCTAAACAGCATGGGAAAAATGCATTCCAGCTTCATTTACATTAGCAATGAATTTCAATTCATAACCAGTTGGCTTTGGAAGTACTACCATTCCCTTTCCACATCCTTATCTATAGCTTCAGCCTCCAACCAAGTCCCTGAGACATATGGTTTTGTATTTCTTGGAAGGTTTACAGGAATTCGTTACTACATTCAAAGTCCCTTGAGTCCAGCTGCAATGTGGGGTGATTACTCCAGTGTGGAGAAGAGTCAAACTGCATGAGAACATGCTTCTCCAATAATTTCTAATCCAAATATTCAAAGCAACAACACACATGCTTGCTTAAATTTTAGAATTGTAGGGTGGAAGCTCAGTTGAGTGGTGGGCATATGATACTTTGGACAGTAAGCATTGGGAGTATATGGGCTTTATTAAGCAGTGAACCCTTGGTAAGGATTTAAAAATATTTCTTCACCAAAAAAAGGACTTCTCAGCATCACTGCTACTTCCCAATAGTAGTTTTGTCAGCAGGCAACTAGATCAATCAAAATGAAATATTCACAGTCAGTCAGTGGGTGGGGCAATATTGCTTATTGTCAAACTACTTTTATGCTATGAAATCCATTTTACAAACAACCTTATTTAGAATTCCAATATATAAAACAGATAAGGAAAGAACAGCTCAAGGTGAGGAATATGAGATGCACAGAGAGAAGTGAGTTTAGCTTTCTCTTCATATCACAGTGACCAGCAAACCACATCTGTAAAAACCCAGAGCTCTGCAGATCATGCTAGGAAAACCTTAAATCTGTATTATTTCCAAGAATATTTTGGTTATTTGCTGAATAATATATTGCTTATTTTTGCTGTGTAAGATGTAGCCAGAAAGCACCAGTCAGTGAGCCAACTTTTTGAAGGACTCATTGTACATAGCCTTAAAATAAACATCCAGGGGAAGAAATTGCCATGGAAAATAAAATATTTGAGCCTGGAGAGAATCTGAGATTAAAAACATAGGAAGGAATAGCACTTGGAGCACAAATGAATATAATCATAAGCAAATATTTTAAAACATGCTAAATAGAGCACACCTGATCTTGTTTGATCCAGAAAACGAAATGGAACTAATCTTCATAAGTAAGTAGATAGAAAATGCTTAGGTTACTAAGAGCTATCTACATACCAAATAGTTCTGGAGTAAAGATGTAGTTCTGCTTACCAGGAATCTACTAAACATAATGTTCTACTCACCAGCACTTTGGCACAGTTGTTTTGCTTGCTGAGAGCCCAGGTATAACTGAGACACACCAGGATCCTAAAGTGATTTATGAGTCACTGAGAGAAGATTACACTACATCCAGCAGAGGTATAGTTATATGATTATGATATAGTATAATGTATTATAATAATAAATATATAATGTAATTATGTATTATTGCTGGATATCTGTTGGAAAACTTATATGGCATGTCAGAAGCTAACTTTCCAGCAACCAGCATATCTGTAAGGCCTGGATATTGCATAAGTTGACTATGGCATGTAAGAGGAATTCCTATGTACAAGTGCTGAAAACAGCTAAAGTCATTGAGGGGACCAGAAACAAAGATACGAAACAGGAATGTTTTGAGGACCTTAAAGGTTGAAAGGTTTGTCAGAGAAAAGTAGAAGCGGGCATTAATTACAAGATGAATAAGTTCTGGGGATCTAATGTACAGCATGGTGACTGCAGTTAACAATACTGTATTGTATACTTAACATTTGCTAAAAGAGTGTATCTTAAATGTTCTCACCACATACACACACAGAATGGTAACTATGTGATGTGAAGAACGTGTCTAGCTTATTGTGGTAATCTCACAATATATATGTATATCAAATCATCACATTGCACACCTTGAATTTACACAAAGTTATCTGTCAATTATATCTCAATAAAGCTGAAAAAAGTAAAAATTAAATTAAAAAAGGAAGAATCTTCTCTTGCTCATATAGGCTTAAATTCACTTTGTTTTTCAACTGGTGTATTTATAAGGCATTTGTCTTCCAGAAGTAGATTTGTGTTTCAGTGACAATGGCAATAATGCTTCCTTTGTAGAACCTATCTGTGTGGCCTTGGCCAAATCAGACTGGGTAAAGCACAGAGCACCCATCTGCTTCTTCTGATTGCTGCCTCAATTCGGTGGCTGTGCCACATGGATGGCATTCAGAAATAAGAGTTGTATGTCCGTAGAATAATGAGCTGGTCCTGGTGATTTTAAAGGCCGAAGGTTTTGATTCTGCAACCAAATGAATACAATCATAGATGCTTAGCCTGTCCTGACTAGGCTTCCTTCCTTCCATTAATTAACATATGTAGTATTTTATAGGCACTTACTTAGGCACTGTATAGCTGTTATAGGGCATACAAAGTTTAATCCAATACGGCTCTCCCCTCTAAGGATCTTGTTATGGTTATTCTTATATCTTCCCTTCTGCCCATCTCTAAAAATTTCTCACTTTTCTTCTTGGAACACTGTACTAGGATTAGATTTGCTTCCAGGGACTGTCCGTGGCTTTGAAAAATGAATCTCTTGCTTGCCAGGATCTCTGTACAGACTCTGCCGAGTCAAATTCAGTGCCAGAGAGAATGTGTGCTTTGTTTGATCAGCACTGATTTCTGAACTGGGCCCTGGAAAAAGAAAACATGGATTTTGTCACTATCTATGGAGCCAGAGAAAAGGGTTCTGATTGCAGTCTGTCCTAATTACAGCTGTGCTGCTACCAAGTGTGGCACTCAGAATGTCTACTGTGGTCTCATGGCAACCAAACTCAGCTTCTGCATGCAGCAAATGTGAGGGCCTGTTAAATAGATGAGCTGTACAACTTGTAAAGTATCCAATTCTTGACTTGGAAGTGACTTTGTCTTTGATAACTTCTCCTTCCTCAAGAAAATCGTCTCCTACTACCCATCCAGAATGTCAGGTTCCTCCCGATCCCCATGATGATCCATAAATATCTACCCTGAACTCATGACGATGATTGGATTCAACATTGTAATTGCATATGCCTGACTTTTCCACTCTGTCAACAGCCTGTTCCCTGGAGTATCTCCCAGTGTGCATGTCATATCCTGTTAGGTAGATTTTGAGCCTATAAGACTGCATCTCATAGCTTTATAAGCAAAGATCCCACTTAATTCTCTGTCATTTTTAGCACTTAACACATTGTTAGTGCTTTAAAAGGATGAAACAATTCCTTGACTATGTAGGTGTAGGGTATTTATAAATTTAAAAGATACTTCTACATCAGACTTCCCCTGTGGCACAATGGTTAAGAATCTGTCTGCCAATGCAGGGGGCATGGGTTTGAGCCCTGGTCTGGGAAGATCCCACGTGCTGCGGAGCAACTAAGCCCATGCTCCGCAACAAGAGAGGCCACCGCAATGAGAAGCCTGCGCACCACAAGGAAGAACAGCCCCTGCTCTCCGCAACTAGAGAAACCCCACGTGCAGCCATGAAATACCCAATGCAGCCAAAAAAGAAGACAAAAAAAACAAAAAAACCTTCTACATCGATATCTTCTGCAATTTCCACAATTACCCTGTGAGGGATGGCAAATCTCTTTGACAAATGAGGAAACTGAGGCATAAAGAGCTGAAGTCACAGATGGTGACAGTACTAGATTTAGGATTAAGTTCTCCCGACTTCTGGTCTCAGACACTTCTGGTTAAATATTGTCTCATCACATCATTACTCTCTGAAAGCTATTTCCACTAGAAGTCTCATTTTAATTAGATATTTCATCTCTTAAAACTCTATAGGGTGTCTAACATTTACAAAACCATGCTGGGTGGAGGCAGTGAACACTGCCTGGGTTGCCAAAAGTAGCTAAAAGATATAAGGACAAAGCCATCAGACATTTTCTTTATGACTCTTTGAGACAGGATAGTGCAACGTCAGATCCACCTTGACACCAAGTTATGTTGAAACTCAGTCTTTATCATGGGGACCACTGGGTGCCTTTCTCACAGCCACTTCAGCTTGGTTTTACAAGTGTTCAATAGTGAGACTCTGTCCCAGAGCGTCATTGGGCTTCCTGCCATATCTATGGATCTACGATCATGACTTTAATTTTAGAGCATGGAAGGGATCTTAATAAGGATCATGAATCACACTTTACAAATGAGGATAGAGGATGTGAACTTAAGTGACCTGTTCTATCAGGGCCATGGAGCTGGGCAGGCTTCTTTATTCGTTAACTGATTCACTTAGAAAACATTTATTTGAAAACATATTTTGTTCCAGGAATTATTCTGGGTACTGGAAATACAGCAGTGGAAAAAAAAAAAGACAAAAATCACTGCTTCAATAGAGTTTCTATCCTAGTGGAGGAAGGCAAATAATAAATAAAAACAAAAAATTAAATTATAGGGTATATTAATTGCAGCAACACATGAAAAAAAATAAAGCAGGTGTTTTAGTCTGTTTGGGTTGCTATAACAAAATACCACAGACTGGGTAGCTTAAAAATAACAGAAATTTATTTCTTAGAGTTCTAGAGGCTGGAAGTTCAAGTTCGAAGCATGGTCACATTCTGGTGAAAGCCCTCTTCCTGGTTCAGTCAGCACCTTTTCATTGTGTCCTCATATGCTAGAAGGAGCTAGGAGAGCTCTGTGGGATCTTTTTTATAACAGCACTAATTCCATTCATGAGGGCTCCACCCTCATGACCAAAGCACCTCCCGAAGGCTTCTCCTAATACCTTCACATGGGCATTAAGATTTCAACATTTAAATTAGGCGGTTTGGGGGAGAGGGAAGGACACAAACATTCAAACCATAGCAGCAGGAAAGGAGGGTAAGGTGTTCTGGGGATACTGGGCAAATTTTAAATAGGGAGGTCAGGGAGGTATTCACTGACAAGGTGACTTTTTTTTTTTTTTTTTTGCAGTACGAGGGCCTCTCACTGTTGTGGCCTCTCCCGTTGCGGAGCACAGGCTCCGGATGCGCAGGCTCAGCGGCCATGGCTCATGGGCCCAGCCGCTCCGCGGCATGTAGGATCTTCCTGGAATGGGCCACAAACCCGTGTCCCCTGCATCGGCAGGTGGACTCTCAACCACTGCGCCACCAGGGAAGCCCAAGGTGACATTTTTGAGCAACAACATAAAGTAGGTGAAGGAATAAGTGTTGAGAGGACCTGGGGAAAGCCTGTGCAAAGCCCTGAGGCAGGGGTGTGATGACATCTTTGGGAGGCCAGGGCCAGGGGCTGGGGCTGAATGAGCAAGGTAGTGGGAGCGAGTACTGGAAATGAAGTCTCAGAGGTCCTGGAGAACCAGATCTATGTGGAGCCTTGTGGGCCTTGGCAAGGACTTTGGTTTTTACTCCAAGTGAGTGAAATGAGATTTTGAAGAATCCTGTGCAGTGAAGTGATATATTTGTGTTTAGTTTTAAGTGGATTACTCTGGGTTTTTATGTTGAGATTGGATTAGAATGAGGCCAGGGTAGAACCGGGAAACCAGTTATTAGGAGGCTGTTGTAATAATTCAGGCAAGAGAAGATGGTGGCTCAGACCAGGTGGGAGTGGTAGAAATGGTCCAAGAGGTTGAATTCTGAATGCATTTTGAAGGTGGAGCCAAGGGGATTTACTTAAGGATTGGATTTGGGGTGAAAAAGAGAAAAATTAAAGACAACTCCAAGGTTTTTAGCCTGAGCAATTGGAAAGATAGAGTTGCACTTACCTAAGGATGGCTGAGGCTGCAAGAGGAGCAGGTTTGGAGGGAGATGAACAGTTCAGTTTTAGAAATGTTTCCTTTGAGATGTCTTTAGATATCCAAGCAGTGATGTCAAATAGGCAGGTGAATATGAATCGAGAATTTAGATAAGAGAATTGGACTAGATAATTGAGTGGTCATCAGAGTATTGCTGATATTTAAAGCCATGAGAATGCCAAGAGAGTGAATGTAGATAGAGAAAGAAGAGAGCTCCAAGGATTAAGGTCTGGGATACATTCAGTAGTTTAGTCTAGAGCTCAGTCTCCTGATGTCCCTACCAACATACACACTGGAGCATTGGTTCAAGGCATATATAACTGGTTTAATTCTAATGTGGACTACCAAAGTCAACATTTTATAACGCTGTCTCGTATAAAGGCATCTCAGGGATCCAAGTTTGTTATAAAACAAGCTTGCCTTAAATTTCAGGTATATGGGATCTTGTTCATATTCATGATAGAAGATGAGAGCAATATTTCACAGGGCTGTCTCCACCCGCAACTTCTTGGGTTTGATGCTAGCCTGCCCCTCATTATTTTAGTGCATTCTCCATGCAGACTACAACCCTTTGAACAATTACCCACAACAGACTGGGTAAGTACTAAGTACTGGATTCCTACACCTGTGTAAATCTAGTGCTCTGTGGGACTAAAGAGCTTTCAGATAATTTTTTTTTTTCTTGTGGAATGAGAAGATATTCTGAGAGTAAGTTTAAAGGTGGCTGAATCCACATCAGCCTTTGATCCCTATCTCTTAGGCATGGATCTCAGATTTAAGTGTATATAAGAATCAGAAGGAGCTTATTTAAAATGTAGATTATCTGGTCTTATCTTCAGAGACTCACATTCATTCAGTTTGGAGTGGAGCCTATGACTTTGCACAGCAGGTGATTCTGACACTGATTCAGGATCAGAAGAGACACTTACTTTCGACATGGATGAATGAGTCTATTAGACAATGTCTTTGATTCAGAAAGAAAAATTTGTATTGTTCATGGGAAGTTTATGGACAGATTATGATCTTGAAAGAAATCCTCAAAGTGCATTGTATTATATTAAGTCAAACAAAGTGTATATTATAGAAAAGAGAATGTGAGTCCGTACAAGGGAGATTTTTCTAATAACTAGCTTTATTAAGTCATGGGAAAGTGGCATGTGAATAAATCTGGGTCTTGTCATTGAAATGAAAACGAAAACATCAGTTTGAGATGGTGCAGACTTTTTCTCTGGGAAATAAGATTTTGCTAGTTGCTGTCTAAAGTCACCATACATTAGTAGTAGTAATCGTATGGCCATGCGGCTTGTGGGATCCTAGTTCCCAGACCAGGGATCGAACCTGGGCCCCTGCAGTGGAAGCTCAAAGTCCTAACCACTGGACTGCCAGGAATTCCTGACCATACATTATTTTTAAAAACAAAGCAAAAATGAAAAAGAGGTAACTTCTTAGGTCCCTAACCACTCACAGATTCTTTGAGTGTTTTTAATATACTCGAAGGACAGAGGACTGGCCCATTATTTTCATCATGATTTTTCCCTACTTTCTTCAACCCAGGGACTTCCTGTTGGGGTAGAGCAATTTGAAACCCTTTCCAGATATTCTAGTAAAAGTTTCCTTCTTTCTGTGGATAAAACAAGAGTGAATCAGAGTTGATATGACTGGGATTGCTACTAACTTTGAACAAGATGTATAAGCCACATGAATGACAGGAGAAGTTGTTACATGGAGGGTCTGTACTGGGTGATTTCTGACCTCTCTCTCTAATTCTAAGTTCTCTGAGTTCTACAACTCTGAGTTCACGCATAATCCTTATCTACCCCTGTGAAAAACCGTGTCCTGTTTGCTGGAGCACTCACAGAATCACATCTTTATACCTCATTCCCTGAGTAAATTCAGGGGCAACACATCACACACCAAAAACCCTAGCTCTTTATTCCATCTTTTAAATGATTTATAGATACCAAATACTTAATTCTACCAAATGCCTCATTATAATCAAGGAAAACAGTTATGGCAGTTTTCAAGAAAGAAGGTTTTAATTTACGTGTAATATGCCTTCCAAAATTCATTTCAAAATGCACTCACTGTCTTGTTTTGAATTCTTAGTGTCATTTTTCCCCCCTCTGGCTCTTCTGTATGTAATGATTTGTCAGTCAATGGCATTCCTATAGGTACATCTCTGTCAGAATTCCAAAAGCACATTAGCAGCGGTAAAACAAAGCCCTCAGAGGTAGGCATATTTTACTGTTAGATAACATTCCCCTTTTAGGCATTGTTTGCCATGTGTCTTTGAACAACTAGGGATTGTATTATCTCATTGTAGCAGAAGGCTTAGTGTTTTCTAACATAATTATGTGATGAAAGAAAGTGGAGTTTAGAATGAAATATATTGTGCTGCTTATGTTTTTAAATGACAGGCTTAATAATAAAACAGGTAAATATAAGTAATAAACTAAGAATAATATACAACTATATCTAACTGGAGGTACTGAGGACTTCCTAGAATAAGTCTCTGTAATGGTTAAATGGGATAATCTTAAATCAGCTTAATTTATTGGCTTTACCTGCAGCAAATTTTTCCCTATAGAATACAGTAAATCTAAATAAGACATTTGGTATTGTATTTCATTTTATTTTTCGTATTCCAGCATTCTTTCCTTCCTTTTGATTATAGCACCATGGTTTCCTTTTGGGAATTACTTCTTACTCACTGTTTGTAGTCTTGTTAATTGACAACCAAAATGCCCACCCTCAGCTGGTTAAAGTGTGAGTCCATGACCCAATCAGATGTTCCTTCCCAAGATTTGACTCTGGAAAGGAGTGAAAGAAAGATAGAAAAACTAGAGCCCATTCATCCCCAAGGGAACTTGGCAAAACCCCAGACTGGTTCTTGCTACCAGTATCCCTGGAGCTCTTTGCCGAGACAATTTTGCACTTACTCCTTTGGTCTCTGAGTCACCCCAGAGCCTTCTAATAAGTCCTTTTTTTAATTATTCAAGTCTTCCAGAGCTGGACTTTGTTGTTGCAACTAAAGATCACTGATTGATGCACAAGAACTTGCACTCCTCCTCAATCTGTGTTATCTTTCTGAACGATTATACAGAATTTAACACTTCTTGTCAGTATATATATATGGAATATTTACTTCTTTCCATGGATGTGTGTGTTTGTGTGCATGCTTGTATGAATGTGTTTTGGTATGTGACACATATGGAAATACCAAGATTCCATCAACATCTTTATGAGAACTTGATCTTTTCTAATTAAGGGAAATTGCTGGACTCATAGCAGAACACAGGTGTATTCTAAGGAGTCTCCTTTAACACTCTCTCTAGTTCATTAGTGAATTTGTAAGCCTATTTTAGTCAAATGAAAAGAGAAATGTTCTTTTAAAGCTGTTACACAATGCTATACACATACTAATCTCATAACAGGTTTGTGCTTAATATCTGGAGAAAGAGCTTAACTAGTTAAATTTTATTAACTACCATGAATTTCCTTCAAGGGAATGTGAAAAAGATTGTACAAGCTTAGCAATGACAACATTTCTGGAATGTCAACATAGATTTTTTAAAAGGCTCAAGAGAATGTAGAAAACGATGTTACAGTCTAAAGATCTGAGGCCAGGGAGGACTGAGATTTTGGAGTTTGTCTTGCCGCTTTCACTGGGTGACGTTTGATGTTTATTTCACCTTTTGTGGCTGTAATTTTCTCAGCAGTGGAGGGAAGATGAAAATTTCTTTATCTGCCTCAGAAGGTTTTATGAAGATCAAATGAGATGACCTCCCATTATTCTAAGTGGAATAAGTCAGACAGAGAAAGACAAATACTGTATGACCTCACTTATATGTGGAATCTAAAAACACTGAACTGGTTTGTTCACGGGAGCTGGTGGGATCGGAGCCCTGTGCTAGACTGAAAACACGAGCCTCTAAGGCTGAGAGGGGTTTGTGCAGCTGCGCAGGAGCGCTGGTGTGGGCGACTCTTCCTGCGGTGGTGTGGGCTTGAGGAGGTGGCTCGCGGGGATGAGGCTTTAGGGTGAGGTAGCACAGACTGTGGAGCCAGATTTGCTGAGTTTGTACCTCAGCCCCAACATTAAAGCACTCTATGGCTTTGGGCAACTCAGGTAGCATGAATCTCATCAGCACAGAGAGAAAGCTTCACTGAAAACTCACTGCAGAGCGGCGGGGGAAGCCGGATTCCATGATGGCAGCAGCAGGGTTCGTGGTAAGAATCACGGCATGCAGGCCACCCCAGGGTGGTCTCGTCTTCCTGCAGCTTGTAGACCCTCAGGCTCAGGAGCTGTTTCAAGCACACAACCTTGAGAGAGTAAGGTGTTCTTGAGACCATCTGTACCGAATCTGTGACTGAACCCAGTGAAGACTGCTATATAAATGTTTAAGATTCTGGCTGCTCATGCAGAGACCTATTCTTTCAGCCATGGGCTGCTGGAGATAGCCTCGTAGACAAATTACTACCAAGTCAGCCTGTTCTAGCTGAATGGCTATTGTAGACCCTCATAATCTGACTTCACAATGGAGACTGCCATATTCACTGCCATGTGGCTGACAGGGTCTTGGTGCTCTGGCCGGGTATCAGACCTGAGCCTCTGAGGTGGGAGAGCCAAGTTCAGGACATTGGTCCACCAGACACTTCCTGGCCCCACGTAATATCAAATGGAGAAAGCTCTCCCAGAGATCTCCATCTCAACACTAAGACCTAGCTCCACTGAACGACCAGCAAGCTACAGTGCTGGACACCCCATGCCAAACAACTAGCAAGACAGGAACACAATGGCACCCATGAGCAGAGAGGCTGCCTAAAATCATACTAAGTTCACAGACACCCCAAAACACACCACTGGATGTGGTCCTGCCCACCAGAAAGACAATATCTAGCCTTATCTGCCAGAAAACAGGCACCAGTCCCCTGCACCAGGAAGCCTACACAACCCACTGAACCAAACTTACCCACTGGGGGCAGACACCAAAAACAACGGGAAATATGAACCTGCAGCCTGCAAAAAGGAGACCCCAAACACAGTAAGTTAAGCAAAATGAGAAGACAGAGAAATACACAGCAGGTGAAGGATCAAGGTAAAAACCCACCAGACCAAACAAATGAAGAGGAAATAGGCAGTCTACCTGAAAAAGAATTCAGAGTAATGAGAGTAAAGATGATC
>NC_041215.1:45753583-45878129 GCF_002837175.3 Physeter macrocephalus | reverse complement strand
ATGATGAACAACACAATAAATGAAATTGAAAATTCTCCAGAAGGGATCAATAGCAGAATAACTGAGGCAGAAGAATGGATAAGTGACCTGGAAGATAAAATAGTGGAAATAGCTACCGCCAAGCAGAATTTTAAAAAAAGAATGAAAAGAATTGAGGACAGTCTCAGAGACCTCTGGGACAACATTAAATGCATCAACGTTCGAATTATAGGGGTCCCAGAAGAAGAAGAGAAAAAGAAAGGCACTGAGAAAATATTTGAAGAGATTATAGTTGAAAACTTCCCTAATATGGAAAAGGAAATAGTCAAATATAGGAAGCACAGAGAGTCCCATGCAGGATAAATCCAAGGAAAAACATACCAAGACACATATTAATCAAACTAACAATAATTAAATACAAAAAAAATATTAAAAGCAGCAAGGGAATAGCAAAAAATAACATACAAGGGAATCCCCATAAGGTTCTCAACAGCTGCTCTTTCAGCAGAAACTCTGTCAAAAGGGAGTGGGAGGACATATTCAAAGCTATGAAAGGGAAAACCTACAACCAAGATTACTCTACCCAACAAGGATCTCATTCAGATTTTATGGAGAAATTAAAACCTTTACAGACAAGCAAAAGTTAAGAGAATTCAGCACTACCAAACTAGCTTTACAACAAATGCTAAAGGAACCTTTCTAGGCAGGGAAAACAAAAGAAGGAGAAGACCTACAAAAACAAATCCAAAACCATTAAGGATATGGTAATAGGAACATACATATCAATAATTATCTTAAATGTAAATGGATTAAATGCTCCAACCAAAAGACATAGACTGGCTGAATGGATACAAAAGCAAGACCTGTATATATGCTTGATCAAGAGATGAATCCAAGAAGAAGATATAACAATTGTAAATATTTATGCACCCAACATAGGAGCACCTCATTACATAAGGCAAATGCTAACAGCCATAAAAGGGGCAATTAACAGTAACAAAATAATAGTAGGGGACTTTAACACCCCACTTTCACCAATGGACAGATCAACCAAAATGAAAATAAATAAGGAAACACAAACTTTAAATGATACATTAAACAACTGATATTTATAAGACATTCCATCCAAAAGGAACAGAATACACTTTCCTCTCAAGTGCTCATGGAACAGTCTCCAGGATAGATCTTATCTTGGGTCACAAATCAAGCCTTGATAAGTTTAAGAAAATTGAAATCATATCAAGTATCTTTTCTGACCGCAACGCTATGAGACTAGATATCAATTACAGGAAAAAAACTGTAAAAAATGCTAACACATGGAGGCTAAACACTACACTACTAAATAACCAAGAGATCACTGCAGAAATCAAAGAGGAAATCAAAAAATACATAGAAACAAATGACAATGAAAACACGACGGCCCAAAACCTATGGGATGCAGCAAAAGCAGTTCTAAGAGGGAAGTTTACAGCAATACAATCCTACCTCAAGAAACAAGAAACATCTGAAATAAACAACCTAATCTTACACCTAAAGCAGTTAGAGAAAGAAGAACCAAAAACCCCCAAATTTAGCAGAAGGAAAGAAATCATAAAGATCAGATCGGAAATAAATGAAAAAGAAATGAAGGAAACAGTAACAAAGATCAGTAAAACTAAAAGGTGGTTCTTTGAGAAGATAAACAAAATTGATAAACCATTAGCCAGACTCATCATGAAAAAAAAGGAGAGGTCGCAAATCAACAGAATTAGAAGTGAAAAAGGAGAAGTAACAACTAACACTGCAGAAATATGAAGGATCCTGCGAGATTACTACAAGCAACTATATGCCAATAAAATGGACAACCTGGAAGACGTGGACAGATTCTTAGAAAAGCACAACCTTCCGAGACTGAACCTGGAAGAAATAGAAAATATAAACAGACCAATCACAAGCACTGAAATTGAAACTGTGATTAAAAATCTTCCAACAAACAAAAGCCCAGGACCAGATGGCTTCACATGCGAATTCTATCAAACATTTAGAGAAGAGCTAACACCTATCCTTTTCAAACTGTTCCAAAATATAGCAGAGGGAGGAACACTCCCAAACACATTCTACAAGACCACCATCACCCTGATACCAAAACCAGACAAAGATGTCACAATAAAAGAAAACTACAGACCAATATCACTGATGAACATAGGTGCAAATATCCGCATCAAAATACTAGCAAACAGAATCCAGCATCACATTAAAAGCATCATACACCATGATCAAGTGGGGTTTATGCCAGGAATGCAAGGTTTCTTCAATATATGCAAATCAATTAATGTGATACACCATATTAGCAAATTGAAGGAGAAAAACCATATGATCATCTCAATAGATGCAGAAAGAGCTTTCGACAAAATTCCACACCCATTTATGATAAAAACTCTCCAGAAGGTAGGCATAGAGGGAACTTCAACATAATAAAGGCCATATATGATAAACCCACAGCCAACATCATTCTTAGTGGTGCAAAACTGAAACCATTTCCACTAAGATCAGGAACAAGACAAGATTGCCCACTCTTACCACTATTATTCAACATAGTTTTGGAAGTTTTAGCCACAGCAATCAGAGATGAAAAAGGAATAAAAGGAATCCAAATCAGAAAAGAAGAAGTTGAAATATCACCATTTGCAGATGACATGATACTATACATAGAGAATCCTAAAGATGATACCAGAAAACTACTGGAGCTCATCAATGAATTTGGTAAAGTAGCAGGATACAAAGTTAATACACAGAAATCTCTTGCCTTCCTATACACTAATGATGAAAAATATGAAAGAGAAATTAAGGAAACACTCCCATTTACCATTGCAAGAAAAAGAATAAAATACCTGGGAATAAACCTACCTAAGTAGACAAAAACCTGTATGCAGAAAACTGTGACACTAATTAAAGAAATTAAAGATGATACAAACAGTTGGAGAGATATACCAATTTCTTGGATTGGAAGAATCAATGTTTTGAAAATGACTGTACTACCCAAAGCAATCTACAGATTCAATGCAATCTCTATCCAACTACCAATGGCATTTTTCACAGAACTAGAACCAAAAATTTCACAATTTGTATGGAAACACAAAAGACCCCGAATAGCCAAAGCAATCTTGAAAAAGAAAAACAGAGCTGGAGGAATCAGGCTCCCTGACTTCAGACTATACTACAAAGCTACAGTAATCAAGACAGTAGGGTACTGGTGCAAAAACAGAAATATAGATCAATGGAACAGGATAGAAAGCCCAGAGATAAACCCATGCATGTATGCTCTTCAATAAGTGGTGCTGGGGAAACTGGACAGCTACATGTAAAAGAATGAAATTAGAACACTCCCTAACACCATACACAAAAATAAACTCAAAATGGATTAAAGACCTAAATGTAAGGCCAGACACTATAAAACTCTTAGAGGAAAACATAGGCAGAACACTCTATGACATAAATCACAGCAAGATCTTTTTTGACCCACTTCCTAGAGAAATGGAAATAAAAACAAAAATAAACAAATGGGACCTAATGAAACTTAAAAGCTTTTGCACAACAAAGGAAACATAAACAATATAAAAAGACATTCCTCAGGATGGGAGAAAATATTTGCAAACAAAGCAACTGATAAAGGATTAATCTCACAAATATAACCCAATCCAAAAATGGGCAGGAGACCTAAATAGACATTTCTCCAAAGAAGATATACAGATTGCCAACAAACGCATGAAAGGATGCTCAACATCACTAACCATTAGAGAAATGCAAATCAAAACTACAATGAGGTATCATCTCACACCAGTCAGAATCATCCAAAAATCTACAAACAATAAATGCTGGAAAAGGTGTGGAGAATAGGGAACTCTCTTGCACTGTTGGTGGGAATATAATTTGATTCAGCCACTATGGAGAACAGTATGGAGGTTCCTTAGAAACTAAAAATAGACCTATCCCAGCAATCCCACTACTGGGATATACCCTGAGAAAACCATAATTCTAAAAGAGTCATGTACCACAATGTTCATTGCAGCACTATTTACAATAGCTAGGACATGGAAGCAACTAAGTGTCCATCGACAGATGAATGGATAAAGAAGAAGTGGAACATATATACAATGGAATATTACGCAGCCATAAAAAGAAATGAAATTGAGTTATTTGTAGTGAGGTGGATGGACCTAGAGTCTGTCATACAGAGTGAAGTTATGTTAGAAAGAGAAAAACAAGTATTGTATGCTAACACATATATATGCAATCGGAAAAGAAAAAGGTTATGAAGAACCTAGCGGCACAACAGGAATAAAGACATAGACGTGGAGAATGGAATTGAGGACACAGGAAGGGGGAAGTGTAAGCTGGGTCAAAGTGAGAGAGTGGCATTGACATATATACACTACCAAATGTCAAATAGATAGCTCGTGAGAAGCAGCTGCCTAGCACAGGGAGATCAGCTCAGTGCTTTGTGACCACCTAGAGAGGTGGTATAGGGAGGGTGGGAGGGAGATGTTAGAAGGAAGGGATATGGGAATATATGTATACGTACAGCTGATTCACTTTGTTATATGGCAGCAACTAACACAACAATGTAAAGCAATTACACTCCAATATATTACAAAAATGAAAATGGAAATAAAAAAATAAAAACAGTGAACTCATAAAAACAGGTAGTAAAATGGTGGTTGCCAGATGTCGAGGTGTAGGGGAAATTGGGAGATGTTGATCAAAGGGTACAAACTTTCACTTACAAGATGAATAAAATTCTTAGGATCTAATATGCAGAATGGTAACTACAGTTATCAATACTCTATTATATAATTGAAAGTTGCTGTGAGAGCAGAGCTTTAATGTTTGATTCCATTCCACCACAATAAAGTGAACATTGCAATAAGGTGAGTCACACCAATTTTTTGGTTTCTCAGTGCATATAAAAGTTTACACCATACTGTAGTTTATTAAGTGTGCAATAGCATTGTCTAAAAAAGCAATGTACATACCTTAGTTAAAAAATATTCTGGGGCTTCCCTGGTGGCGCAGTGGTTGGGAGTCCGCCTGCCGATGCGGGGGACGCGGGTTCGTGCCCCGGTCCGGGAGGATCCCGCATGCCGCGGAGCAGCTGGGCCCGTGAGCCATGGCCGCTTGGCCTGTGCGTCCGGAGCCTGTGCTCCGCAGCGGGAGAGGCCACAGCAGTGAGAGGCCCGCGTACCGCAAAAAAAAAAAAATAAAATAAAATAAAAAAAAATATTCTATTGCTAAAAGTGCTAACCATCATCTGAGCCTTCAGCAAGTTGTAATCTTTCTGCTGATACAGGGTTTTGCCTTGATGTTGATGGCTACTGGGTGATCAGTATGGTGGTTGCTGAAAGTTGGGGTGGCTGGGGCCATTTATTAAAATAAGACAACAATGAAGTTTGCTGCTTTGACTGACTCTTCTTTTCCTGAACAATTTCTCTGTAGCATGCAATGCTGTTTGATAACATTTTACCCACAGTAGAAATTCTTTCAAATTGGAGACAACTCAGTTTACATAATGTTCTAAATCCTTTGTCATTTCAACAATCTTCACAGCAGCTTCACCAGGAGTAGTTTCCATCTTAAGAAAACACTTTCTTTGCTCATCCACAAGAAGCAAGTCCCCATCTGCTCAATTATTATCATGAGATGGCAGCAATTCAGTTACATTTTCAGTTTCCACTTCTAGTTCTCTTGTTATTTCCACCACATCTGCAGTGCCTTCCTCCACTGAAATCTTGAACCCCTCAAAGTCATCCATGAGGGTTGGAATCAACTTCTTCCAAATTCCTGTTAATTTTGGTATTTTCACCTCCTCCCGTGAATCATGAATGTTATTCTTGGCACCTAGAACGATGAGTCCTTTCCAGAAGGTTTTCAATTTACTTTGCCCACATCCATTAGAGGAATCACTGCCTATGGCAGCTATAGCCTTACAAAATGTATATCATGGGTAATAAAACTTGAAAGTTGAAATTACTCTTTGATCCCTGGGCTGTAGAGTGGATGTTGTGTTAGCAGGTGTGAAAACAACATGAATCACATACATCTCCATCAGAGCTCTTGGGTGACCAGGTACATTGTCAATAAGCAGTAATATTTTATTTTTATTTTTTTATTTTTTTATTTTTTATTTTTTTTTGGTGGTATGCGGGCCTTCCTCTGTTGTGGCCTCTCCCGTTGCGGAGCACAGGCTCCGGACGCGCAGGCTCAGCGGCCATGGCTCACGGGCCCAGCCGCTCCACGGCATGTGGGATCCTCCCAGACCGGGGCGCGAACCCGGTTCCCCTGCATCGGCAGGCGGACGCGCAACCACTGCGCCACCAGGGAAGCCCAAGCAGTAATATTTTAAAAGGAATCTTTTTTTCTGAGCAGTAGGTCTCAACAATGGGCTTAAAACAGTAAATCATGTTGTAAACAGATGTGCTGTCCCCCAGGCTTTGCTGTTCCATTTATAGAGCACAGGCAGAGTAGATTTAGCATAATTCCTAAGGGCCCTAGGATTTTCAGAATGGTAAGTGAGCAGTAGCCCCTAATAAGAGAGTCAGCCTGTCCTTTGAAGTTTTGAAGCCAGGCACTGACTTCTCCTCTCTAGCTATGGAAGTCCTAGATGACATCTTCTTCCAATAGAAGGCTGTTTCATCTACACTGAAAATCTGTTGTTTGTTTAGTGTAGCCACCTTCATTAATTTTCTTAGCTAGATCTTCTGGATTACTTGCTGCTTCACCTTGGACTTTTATGTTATGGAGATGGCTTCTTTAAACTTCAGGAACCAACCTCTGCTCATTTCAAACTTTTCTTGTGCAGCTTCCTCACCTCTCTCAGCCTTCATAGAATTGAGGAGAGTTAGGGCTTTGCTCTGAATTAGGCTTTGGCTTAAGGGAATATTGTGGCAAGAATTACCATAATGTGACACAGAGGCAGAAAGTGAGCAAATGCTGTTGGAATAATCATGCCAATAGGCTTGCTAAACACAGAGTTCTCACAAACCTTCAATTTGTAAAAAACTCCGTATCTGTGAATCAAAACAAAGTGAAGCATAATAAAATGAGGTGTGCCTGTATATCATTATATCTCAATAAAGTTGGAAAAAAATGAGATGCCCTTCAGGTAGTTCAAGGGAAATATTCTTTAAATTAGAAGCCTGTAAAAATAAAAGATAAGATGACAAACAAAAGAAATAGAAAATAATGAAATCACTATATGGAAGGAATTACATGATTTGCATAAGGGACCCAAGATAAATAAAACCATTGAAAAGCAGATTTAAAACAGTGCTAATCACAACTGTACAAAAATGTGAGGCTTATTCAAAAGCCAATTTGATGAGGTAAGCAACCAATTTTCTTTTTAACAAGAGACACCTTTTGCAGGTGTATAACAAGTGGGAATTTGTATCTGTCAACCACCTACTATTTCTTAGGTTCTTTGTTAGCTATATTTTTATTGTCTCATTTAATCCTCCAAATATGTGAACCTGATGTTATCTTTATTTTACAGAGGAGGAAACTGAGACATGGAGAAATTAAATTACTTGCCAAAAATGGTAGTTGAGATTCAAATTCCCTGTGTATACATTTCCAAACAGAGTCTGGCTTGACCATGTGCTTGCTTTGGCCAATGGGATATTAGCAAGCGTGACATAAGCAGAGGCTTAATAATAAGCGCTTGTCCTTTGGGGGCTCGTCTTCTCTGCAGTGCTTCCTCTTGGAACCCTGAGACTACCCAAACAGGCCATGTGGAGGAGAGTGGAGGTGCCCAGAGGAGGGTCAGAACCAAGACCCCAGACACATGGCCTCAGTTGGTCACAGATCACCATAACAAATAAAATAAGAGTGATTACCTGGTATGTATGATGAAGACATTAGCACATATCACATATCTTCTCTCATCTCATGGTATCCATCTTCCAGGTTTTCTTAAGAATTCTTTTTTAACATATAGAAATACATAATGTACTATAACAATGATTCTCTTTCCCCGAGATCTTTGTAGAACCAAGCTCTGTTGTAAAGGAGTATGAGGGCAGCATGATTTCTTCCCTTGTGATAGTGATTGTTTTTTTCTGTATTATGCTTGAATAGTTTTTCTTTATCCTTGATAATAGCCTAACTAGCATATAAAGAGTAGTATACTTAGAATATAAATTGGTGTTGACTGCTTTGCATCAAGTTTACTTCAAACACAGCATATTCCTTTAGTCTGCAGCATTTATTTTCTTCATTTCTGGGAAACTTTTCTTGTTCTATATTTTCAAATTTGTTTTTTCATTTCTGCTTTATTTGTTTAGTTCCTTACGACCCAATATTTTTACGGTAGATACTTTTTATCTATCTTTGTTATCTATTAGCTTCTCTCTAATCTCTTAGACCTTTCTTTCTTTCTCCTTCTCTTCTTTCTCCTTCACCTTCTTTTTGCATTTATTATTTCTAGCCTTTTCTCTGTGATAGCAATTCCATATTCAGCAGACTTTTTTCTTTCCTTTGCTCTTTCTAATTTGTTTATTTTTTCTCAATTTGGCCAAAATCAATTTCTGTTTTTACAACTCGGGATCATGGCAGGAAACAGAATTCATCATCCCTGCTTAAAATTTAGAGATATTAAGAAAAGGATTACTGTTGGGATGGGGATGAGGTTAAGAGAAAAAAGTCAAGGAATAGTAAGATCCCAGAGACTAACAACTGCTTAAAGATGCTCCCATCCCTAGGACTACTGCCCAAGGGAAGGAAAGAGTGTTCCTGGAGTCCACTGACAGTGAACATGTGGAAGAGGGAATTCCTCCCATGTAAGCTAGAGTTGTGGAGGATCATGCATGGGAACAAGGGAGAGAGGGAAGAAATACCTAGGATTCTCCCTTCTCCCACCCTCTGACTTTCCTGCCCACCTGGAAGCCTGGGGGCATGGGAACAAGTCTCAGGGGTCAGCTTCCCCTGAACCAGAGCAAGGCAGAGAGGGGCAGAGAATGGTGGTACTGACAGTGGTGGGTGGGGAGTTGACCAATGAGAGTGACCAGCACATAGTTGCCAATTTATGTTACTTTCTTAAAGGATCACAAAGATTTTAACTCTTCAACAAGTCTCAAATATTTACTCCTTCCCACTGGAGCATGTGTGTGTCTGCAAGTGCATGCACACACACACACACACGTATGTGTGCATATGCACATGTGCGCATTTGCCAAGTTTCCATCTGTATCATCATGAAGCCTTGATCTTTCCAAATTTGAGGGAAGGTATAATCTTCAAATCAGAAAACAGATGGTATCTTAGGGAATCTCTTCAAACAGTGAGTCCATTTCATTTCCAGAGTTCATCAGCTCTATTTTATTTAAAGAAAGAGAGAAGAGCAAAAGAATTTCATAGCCATAGAACAATGTTATCCACCCTCAATTATTTTTCTCAGATTGGCAGATTTCCTTTTCATCTCATACTGTTGCTTTATTGATTTGTTTTTGAGCCATTAAAAAATGAACTTTTATTCTTATGAAATCTGTCTGTAGCCTGAAACAGTTGTGAGATATTTCCTTCTTGTTTTAAGCTATAATTTATTTTAAGCGGGGCTCTTTTACTTCATGTAAAATATTTGTTTGTTCTTGCCATGCTATTATTTTCATCTTGATCATGCTCAGGTAATACTCCAGTGATACAGTGTTGATGCCTTCTTCCTACCATGTGAGGAAGAGTTGTTTTCCTCACTTTTACAGGTGGTGGGCTGAGTATTTTACATTATATCCACTTTTCTATAGCCTGAGGGAATGTCAGGGTTAAGGGACCCGCTCAGCAGAGGGGAACGTGTGCAATGTGCATTTTCTTTGAGTTCTTGGACTCTGTTCTCCCTCTTGAGTGTTTCTCACAGCTTGGCACCAGCTTGCTGTGTTCCAGTATAAGGAGACAGCCTTCCAGCTCTGTGTTTGGCAACCACTGTTAAAGAATGTTGGCATTGGATGGACCCAGAGATTATCATACTAAGTGAAGTCAGCCAGGCAGAGAAAGACAAATATGTAATATCACTTATTTGTGGAATCTAAAAAAATGATACAAATGATCTTATTTACAAGACAGAAAAGTACTCACGGACATAGAAAACAAACTTCTGGTTACCAAAGGGGATAGAGGGAGAGGGGTGGGGGGGAGAAAAATTATGAGTCTGGGATTAACGTACATACTGCTATATATAACATAGGTAAACAACAAGGACCTACTGTATAGCACAGGGGACTATACTCAATATCTTGGAATAACCTATAGTAGAATAGAAAAGAATCTTAAAAATATATATATATGTCTTACTGAATCACTTTGCTGTACACTTGAAACTGACACAACATTGTAAATAAACTATGCTTTAGTAAAAGAATTAATTAGAAAACGTTAAAAGAATTTTGGTGTAAAGAACAGGTCAAGCATCACAGAATTAAATAAGTCAGCTTTCCTATGTGAAGTCAGAAGATGTTACATCCGGATAGGTAGAGTAGCGTGTTTCTCTGAGAAGATAAATCTTACTTGGCTCTCTTTAAATCTATTGTTGATAACTAGCAGCTACAAAATTTCATTCTGATGTTGGCTCTATGAATTAGAAGGAAAGGATGCCAACCAAGAAGTTGGGAAAGCCCATGAGCATCATTGTAAATAGAACCAAAAACCCAAATAAAGGAGTTGGGTGGAGATGTTTCTAAACAGTACAATGAGAAATGGGTCAGTGAAAGGAGCTAAGAAATAGCCTGTTTAATTCCATTTATGTTTCCATAAATTCCAGAAAGAAGTCCATGAAAAGTGTTAAGCTACATAGTTTCTTACCACTACAATTTGGTCATGTTTTGTTCCCAGTTAGTAAAGAATCTTTAGAAAATATTAAAGGAGTTCTGTGTAAAGTGAATATACATTTGTTTCTTCATAGCATCTCTCTGGTGAACAGTCCCTGGAAGTTTTGCTGTAGCTTTATGGAAAGAGAGAATGGGGGGAGGGGGAGTGGGAAGTAGAAGAAGGAGATAGGATTATTAGCTATAAAAATGATGCAATCCTAGAGCTCCTGGTGGCCATGTTTGCCACTTTGAGGGGGAGAATCAGCCCAGAGCAAAACAGAGATAGAGTGAGAAAGTCAAATCCTTGAAGACATCATTTGAGCACCAGGATCTAGCCGTGCCTGAAGTTTGTTGCTTGAACTTCCCAGTTAGAAAGCTAGACAAGTCTTTCTTTCAACTACTTTGGGTAGGATTTCTGTTACTGAAAGAGTTCCTTTATTAATATATTATGTTCCCCAGGGTTCAGTGGGGAGGCGGAAATAGCTAGGCCTGCACTTTGGAAAAGAGGACCCTGTTGTGGGGGATGAATGTAGGCAATAAAGAAAGGGAGCACTTAGCAGCTGTGTGTGGGGGAAAAAGACAAACAGCAAGCAATAAAAACAAAACAGGAGAAGAACTTAAGTCCCCAAGTGACCCCACTTGGAGGTAGGGCAATCTGATGATGACATTTTTTGTGCCAGTTGATTTGTCTGGTAAGCCTACATAGGTGACTATTCTTATCTTGTTTCTTGTGTTTTCCCCCCAAAATTCCTTCCTCATCAGTAGAGGACAGTGTCAGGGGATTTCCTGGTGGAGGGAGGGACCATTAGGAAGTGAGCATGGGAGGTGTTACTATTATGCTGTTTTTGTAATTTCTTACGAAAATTTGTAATCATTTACAAATTTTGCTGTGTTGTAATTTTGTATTACTCCTGTTTTTCCAGGAGAACAAAAATTCTTTGGAAACGTGGATTATATCATGTCTTGCTTATCCCAGGACACCCAATGCTTGGTACAGTGCTGGACAACCCCAGCCATGGAACATAGAACATGTTTGTGGCAGAGACCCAAATCTTTATCTCAGGGTCGAAAGCAGTTGCCTTGGTCTGGTGGAAGTATCTTGCTCAGAGGAATGGCACAAAAATAGAAGACTCAGAAAAGTAAGGGACCAAGGGCCAGCTTATGGCTTAAAGGTATCATTAAGCTTACGTGACCTACTTTGACATTGCTAAAAAATTATCTTCAGAGAGAAAAAAAATACTACTGCAGCAATGTAGTATACTTCTGTTTTGTATCAACATTTAATATTGTGCTGATCTTGTGAATGACAAATGGTCTATTTTACAGTCACAAGTTTTCAAGCCATCACTTTGTGACTATCAATATTTTGCCTTTTAAAATTATCAATAATAATGTATCATGGATATTCTAGGAAAATGTAAACTTTGGAGGTCAGAAGAGAAACAACATTACTTCAATCTTTTTCTTGAATGAAAAGTTGTAAAGCATATTTCGAAACATTGTGATAAAAATCCCAAACGCAATTGTAGTTTTGCTTATCTGATTGTTTGGTTTAATGAAATCTTACTGAGCCAGCTGACCAGCTGTTCAAAATTAGTCAGTAGTTTGGAAAAACATGACATCATCATTTGCGACAGCCTTAGACAAAGTTCTAAAGCAGGTGAATTTGGCCTTCAGAAAATGCCACCTTCTCTTTCTAACCTGATCCCATTTGAAAGTGCTCTCTTTCTTCCACACCGACCCCATCTAAGGAAATAATCAAAATACTAAGCTGGTCACGTCACCTTTGATTGAAAGTGTTCTAAGTGTTCTAATGGGCTTTGCCTCCTGGTCGCATAAAATCCAACTTCCTCTGTAGGATAAACAAATTTTGTTCTTGTGATCTGGTCCTTCCCTGTCTCAGGAATTTGCCAATATATTTGATCCCTTTCTGGGTTCACTGTTGTTTCTTTTGTCCCACATTGTTGGAGGGCAAGGAGGTCTTTAAATAGCACTTCTTCCTCGCCCAAGTTTTCAGAACCAATTGAGAAATCAGACAAAAGTGTAAGGCATATGGGGACCAAAATATGACCTTTCTTACCAGTAGGATATTAGAAAAATTCCCGTTGGTGGACTAGTGGGCTTCCAAATACCAGTTCCTAGAACTACCATCCCAGTAGATGGTCATACTAACTAAGGCATAGGCAGTGCTGGATGAGGGCAGGCCTCCCCACACATGGCCCCTATGCACCCCACAAGGTACTACCCTGCAGGCAGCCTAGGTCCCAAGCAGAAGGGGAGAAGAAGGGGCTGGCCTACTTACATCCGGTGTCTCTTCTCAATTTTTCCAATCATGTTAACTCACTCTTCCTTGGAGGAGGACTGAGTGAGGCCAGGGTGGGGTCGGGGGAGGAAGGCCAGGATTGTGATGCACACGGAGGACCCTCCATACAGTGTGAAACAAACTAAGTGGAGAAGACGCATCACTCCAGAAAGATGGACTGACCTTCCAGCTTCACTTTTCTTATTGCCAAAGCACAGAGTTCCTTTAGTGAGGATTTGTGGATGGTGGAGTCTTTATTGCTTGTAAGTCTGAAAAATCTTTATTTTTCTCTCGTTTTTGAAAGATTACCTAGTTTGGCAGTTGTTTAGAAGTTTCACAGATCTTCCTCAGTGGTGGGAAAGGCAAGGAAAAGTGCTAAGCTGGGATGGGGGCTTGGGGGCTCCAGGTGCTACCTTCCAGCCACAGCCATTTGGTCTTTACTTCTTTTACATGTTGGGTTTCTGCATGATACTATTTTAAACAAAGATCCTGTCAATAGACAAAGTTTGAGAAATGTTATTGTAGACTAATCCTTATAAAAATAATAGTAGCAAATACGTAAATAGCACTAATATGCCAGGTACAACATTAAGTGATGTGTGTGTGTACAAACATATTAATTTATTTTTCAAAACAACCTGGTGAAATGATTGTGCTATCCCACTTTTATAGATGAGGAAATTGAGGCAATGAGAACTTAAATACCTTTACTGAAGTTACACATCTAATAAGAGGTACAGCTGGAATTCGACCCCAGTATTCGAGTATATTATATATGATTGCACCATTGTGAGTGGTAGAAAGTTGGAATGAATCCAACATCTAAATACTGGAAGGGGAGAAAAAGAGCCTCTATTTCCTCGCTTTCCTGCTCGGCTTTTCCTATTCCACCACACCACGGTTCAGGGTGGCTGCTTACACCTGTGCACAGGTGATGCTGACTCTGGTCAACCCCATGCTCACTGCTGCTGATTTAGTGGAGGTGATTCCAGACTCAGATTTTCAACATCCCACTTGACTTTACCAGTTGGATGACTCACTAAGCTTCTTGAACTTAGGAAGTCCCAAACAGACCTTGTGATTCCACATCCCACAAACCTGTTCTCCCTACCCCCATCTGTTTTCAATAAATAGCATCAACTTTTGTCAGTAGCTCAAGCCAGAAACTTATTCGTCATCTTTATTTATTTTTTTAATAGATCTTTATTGGAGTATAATTGCTTCACAATGCTGTGCTACTTTCTGCTGTACACCAAAGTGAATCAGCCATATGCATGCATATGTCCCCATATCCCCTCCCTCTTGAGCCTCCCTCCCATGCTCCCCATCCCCTGCTCTCTAGGTCATAACAAAGCACCGAGCTGATCTCCCTGAGCTATGCTGCTGCTTCCCACTAGCTGACTATTTTACTTTCGGTAGTGTATATATGCCAATGCTACTCTCACTTTGCCCCAGCTTCCCCTCCCACCCCATGTCCTCAAGTCCATTCTCTATGTCTACATCTTTGTTCCTGCCCTGAAACTAGGTTCATCAGTACCATTTCTTTTTTTTTATTTTAGATTCCATATATATGTGTTAGCATACGGTATTTGTTTTTCTCTTTCTGATTTACTTCACTCTGTATGACAGACTTTGGGTCCAACCACCTCTCTACTAATAACTTAATTTCATTTCTTTTTATGGCGAAGATTCCATTAAATATATGTGTCACATCTTCTTTATCCATTCATCTGTGCATGGACATTTAGGTTGCTTCCAAGTCCTGGCTATTGTATATGGTGCTGCAATGAACCTTGTGGTGCATGTCTTTTTTTTTTTTCCATTATTAAAAAATTTTTTTTCTTTTTTTTTTATACAGCAGGTTCTTATTAGTCATCCATTTTATACACATCAGTGTATACATGTCACTCCCAATCTCCCAATTCATCACACCACCACCCCCAGCCCCTGCCGCTTTCGCCCCTTGGTGTCCATACGTTTGTTCTCTACATGTGTATCTCAGTTTCTGCCCTGCAAACCGGTTCATCTGTACCATTTTTCTAGGTTCCACATATAAGCATTATTATACGATATTTGTTGTTCTCTTTCTGACTTACTTCACTCTGTATGACAGTCTCTAGATCCATCCATGTCTCTACAAATGATCCAATTTCGTTCCTTTTTACGGCTGAGTAATATTCCATTGTATATATGTATCACATCTTCTTTACCCATTCGTCTGTCGATGGGCATTTAGGTTGCTTCTGTGACCTGGATATTGTAAATAGTGCTGCAGTGAACATTGGGGTGCGTGTGTCTTTTCAAATTATGGTTTTCTATGGGTATATGCCCAGTAGTGGGATTGCTGGGTCATATGGTAATTCTATATTTAGTTTTTTAATGAACCTCCATACTGTTCTCCATAGTGGCTCTATCAATTTACATTCCCACCAACAGTGCAAGAGGGTTCCCTTTTCTCCACACCCTCTCCAGCATTTGTTTTTTGTAGATTTTCTGATGATGCCCATTCTGACTGGTGTGAGGTGATACCTCATTGTAGTTTTGATTTGCATTTCTCTGGTAGTTAGTGATGTTGAGCAGCTTTTCATGTGCTTCTTGGCCACCTGTATGTCTTCTTTGGAGAAACGTTTATTTAGATCTTCTGCCCATTTTTGGATTGGGTTGTTTGTGTTTTTAATATTGAGTTGCATGAGGTGTTTATATATTTTGAAGATTAATCCTTTGTCCGTTGATTCGTTTGCAAATATTTTCTCCCATTATGAGGGTTGTCTTTTAGTCTTGTTTATGGTTTCCTTTGCTGTGCAAAAGCTTTGAAGTTTCATTAGGTCACATTTGTTTATTTTTGTTTTTATTTCCATTACTATAGGAGGTGGATCAAAAAAGATCTTGCTGTGATTTATGTCAAAAAGTGTTCTTCCTGTGTTTTCCTCTAAGTTTTATAGTGTCCGGTCTTACGTTTAGGTCTCTAATCCATTTTGAGTTTATTTTTGTGTATGGTGTTAGGGGATGTTCTAGTTTCCTTCTTTTACATGTAGCTGTCCAGTTTTCCCCAAACCACTTATTGAATAGACTGTCTTTTCTCCATTGTGTGTCCTTGCCTCCTTTGTCATAGATTAGTTGACCATAGGTGCATTGGTTTATCTCTGGGCTTTCTCTCTTGTTCCATTGATCTATATTTCTGATTTTGTTCCAGTACCATATTGTCTTGATTACTGTAGCTTTGTAGTATAGTCTGAAGTCAGGGAGTCTGATTCCTCCAGCTCCGTTTTTTTCCCTCAAGACTGCTTTGGCTCTTCGGGGTTTTTTGTCTCCATACAAATTTTAAGATTTTTTGTTCTAGTTCTGTAAAAAATACCATTGGTTATTTGATAGGGATTGCATTGAATCTGTAGATTGCTTGGGGTAGTATAGTCATTTTCACAATATTGATTCTTCCAATCCAAGAACATGGTATATCTTTCCATCTGTTGGCATCATCTTTAATTCCTTTAGTCAGTGTCTTATAGTTTTCTGCATACAGGTCTTTTTTCTCCCTTGGTAGGTTTATTCCTAGGTATTTTATTCTTTTTGTTGCAGTGGTAAATGGGAGTGTTCCCTTAATTTGTCTTTCAGATTTTTCATCATTAGTGTATAGGAATGCCAGAGATTTCTGTGCATTAATTCTGTATCCTGCAACTTTGATTTGAATTGATTTGAATACATTGAAGAATCCTTCCATCCCTGGGATAAATCCCACTTGATCATGCTGTATGGTCCTTATATTGTTTGTTTTCTCAGGGTATATGCCCAGTAGTGGGATTGCTGGGTCATATGGTAATTGTATTTTTAGATTTTTAAGGAAACTCCATATGGTTTTCCATAGTGGCTGTATCAATTTACATTCCCGCCAACAGTGCAGGAGGGTTCCCTTTTCTCCACACCCTCTCCAGCAGTTATTGTTTGTAGATTGTTTTGATAATGGTCATTCTGACCAGAGTGAGGTGGTACCTCATTGTAGTTTTGATTTGCATTTCTCTGATAATTAGTGATGTTGAGCATATTTTCTTGTGACTCTTGGCCATCTGTATGTCTTTCTTGGTGAAATGTCTACTTAGGTCTTCTGCCATTTTTTAATTGGATTCTTTGTTTTTGTGATATTGAGCTCCTTAGCTGTTTGTATATTTTGGAGATTAATCCTTGTCTGTTGTTTCATTTGCAAATATTTTCTCCCATTCTGAGGGTTGTCTTTTTGTCTTGTTTATGGTTTCTTTTGCTGTGTAAAAGCTTTAAGTTTCATTAGGTCTCATTTGTTTATTTTTGTTTTTTTTCTGTTACTCTAGGAGGTGGGTCTAAAAAGGTGTTGCTGTGGTTTACATCAGAGTGTTTTTCCCATGTTTTCCTCTAAGTGTTTTATAGTGTCTGGTCTTACATTTAGTGTTTTAATCCATTTGGAGTTTATTTTTATGTATGGTGTTAGGTAGTGTGCTAATTTCATTCTTTTATGTGTAGCTGTCCAGTTTTCCCAGCACCAATTATTGAAGAGGCTGTCTTTTCTCTATTGTATGTTCTTGCCTCCTTTGTCATAAATTAGGTGACCATATGTGCGTGAGTTTATCTCTGGGCATTCTATCCTGTACCACTGATTTATATTTCTTGATTACTGTAGCTTTGTGGTATAGTTTGAAGTCAGGGAGCCTGATTCCTCCAACTCCTTTTTTCTTTCTCAAGATTGCTTTGCTTTTTCAGGGTCTTTTGTGTTTCCATTCGAATTGTAAAATTTTTTGCTCTAAATCTGTGAAGTATGCCATTGGTAGTTTGATAGGGATTGCACTGAATCTGTAGATTGCATTGGTAGTATAGTCATTTACACAGTATTGATTCTTCCAATCCAAGAACATGGTATATTTCTCCATCTGTTTTTGTCATCTTTGATTTCTTTCATCAGCGTTTTATACTTTTCTGAGTACAAGTCTTTCACCTCCTTAGGCAGGTTTATTCCTAGGTATTTTATTCTTTCTGTTGCAGTGGTAAATGGGAGTGTTTCCTTAATTTCTCTTCCTGATCTTTTGTTGTTAGTCTATAGGAATTCCAGAGATTTCTGTGCATTGATTTTGTATCCTGCCACCTTACCAAAATCATTGATTACTTCTAGTAGTTTTCTGGTGGCATCTTTAGGATTTTCTGTGTATTGTATCATGTCATCTGGAAACAGTGACAGTTTTACTTCTTCTTTTCCAATTTGTATTCCTTTTAGTTCTTTTTCTTTTCTGATTGCCGTGGCTAGGACTTCCAAAACTATGTTGAATAATAGTGGTGAGAGTGTACATCCTTGTCTTGTTCCTGATCTTAGTGGAAATGCTTTCAGCTTTTCACCACTGAGTATGATGCTTGCTGTGGGTTTGTCGTATATGGCCTTTATTATGTTGAGGTAGTTTCCCTCTATGCCCATTTTCTAGGGAGTTTTTATCATAAATGTGTGTTTAATTTTGTCAAAAGCTTTCTCTGCATCCATTGAGATGATCACGTGGTTTTTATTCCTTAATTTGTTAATGTGGTGTATCACATTGGTTCATTTGCATATACTGAACAATCCTTGCATCCCTGGGATAAATCCCACTTGATCATGGTGTATGATCCTTTTTATGTGTTGTTGGTTCTGTTTGCTAGTATTTTGTTCAGGATTTTTGCATCTATGTTCATCAGTGATATTGGTGTATAATTTTCCTTCTTTCTGATATCTTTTTCTGGTTTTGGTACCAGGGTGATGGTTGCTTCATAGAATGAATTTGGGAGCGTTTCTCCCTCTGCAGATTTTTGGAAGAGTTTGAGAAAGATAGGTGTTAGGTCTTCTCTACATGTTTGATAGAATTTGCCTGTGAAGCCATCTCGTTCTGGACTTTTGTTTGTTGGAAGATTTTTAGTTATGGTTTCAATTTCATTACTTGTTGTAGGTCTGTTTTTATTTTCTAATTCTTCCTGGTTCAGTATAGGAAAATTGTCCCTTTCCAAGAATTTGTCCATTTCTTCATGGTTGTCCATTTCATTGGCATATAGTTGTTTGTAGTAGTCTCTTATAATCCTTTGTGTTTCTTTGGTTGTGACTTCTCCTTTTTCATTTCTGATTTTATTGATTTGCATCCTCTCCTGTTTGTTCTTTATTAGTCTGGCTAAGGATTTATCAATTTTGTTTATCTTCTTAAAGAACCAGCTTTTAGTTTTATTTCTTTGCTATTGGTTTCTTTGTTTCTATTTCATTTATTTCTGCTCTGATTTTTATGATTTCTTTCCTTCCACTGATGCTGGTTTTCTTTGTTCATCTGTCTCTAGTTGTTTTAAGTGTAGTGTTAGATTGTTTATTTGAGATTTTTCTTGTTTCTTGAGGTGAGATTGAATTGCTATAAACTTCCCTCTTATAACTGCGTTTGGTGCGTCCCATAGGTTTTGGGTCATCGTGTTTTCTTTGTCATTTGTTTCTGTGTATTTTTAAATTTCTTCTCTGATTTCTTCAGTGATCTCTTGTTTATTTAGTAGTGCACTGTTTAGCCTCCATGTATTTTTTTTTACATTTTTTTCCCTATAATTGATTTCCAATCTCATAGCGTGTGGTCATAAAAGATGCTTGATACGATTTCAATTTTCTTAAATTTTCCAAAGCTTGATTTGTGACCTAAGGTGTGATCTATCCTGGAGAATGTTCCATGTGCACTTGAGAAGAAAGTGTATTCTGCCACACTTCTGTGTGGAATGTCCTATAAATATCAATTAAAGCCATCTGGTCTGTTGTGTCATATAAATATTGTGTCTCCTTATTAATTTTTGGTTTGGATGATCTATCCATTGGTGTAAGTGGGGAGTTAAAGTCCCCTACTATTATTGTGTTACTGTTGATTTCTCTTTTGTGGTTGTTAGCATTTGCCTTATGTATTGAGGTGCTCCTATTATGGGTGCATAAACACTTATAATTGTTATATCTTCTTGGATTGATCCTTTGATCATTATATAGTGTCCTTTGTCTCTTGTAATAGTCTTGAAAGTCTATTTTATCTGATACAAATTTTGCTACTCCAGCTTCCTTTTGATTTCCATTTGCATCGAATATCTTTTTCCATCCCCTCACTTTCAGTCTGTATGTGTCCCTAGGTCTGAAGTGGGTCTCTTGTAGACAGCATACATAGGGGTCTTGTTTTTGTGTCCATTCAGCCAGTCTATGTCTTTTTGTTGGGGTATTTAATCCATTTACATTCAAGGTTATTATCGATATTTATGTTCCTAATACCATTTTCTTAATTGTTTTGGGTTTGTTTTGTGGGTCTTTTTCTTCTCTTGTGTTTCCAGCCTAGAGAACTTTCTTTAGCATTTGTTGTAAAGCTGGTTTGGTGGTGCTGAGTTCTCTTAACTTTTGCTTGTCTGAAAAGCTTTTTTTTTTTTTTTTTTTCCGGTACGCGGGCCTCTCACTGTTGTGGCCTCTCCCGTTGCAGAGCACAGGCCCCGGACGTGCAGGTTCAGCAGCCATGGCTCACGGGCCCAGCCGCTCCGCAGCATGTGGGATCCTCCTGGACCTGGGCATGAACCCGTGTCTCCTGCATTGGCAGGCAGACTCCCAACCACTGCGCCACCAGGGAAACCCTGAAAAGCTTTTGATTTCTTCGTCGTATATGAATGAGATCATTGCTGGGTAGAGTAATCTTGGTTGTAGGTTTTTCTCTCTCATCACTTTAAGTACTTCTTGCCACTCCCTTCTGGCCTGCAGAGTTTCTGCTGAAAAATCAGCTCATAACCTTATGGGGATTCCTTTGTATGTTATTTTTCGTTTTTCCCTTGCTGCTTTTAATATTTTTTCTTTGAATTTAATTTTTTTAGTTTGATTAATCTGTGTCTTGGTGTGTTTTTCCTAGGGTTTATCCTCTATCGGACTCTCTATGCTTCCTGGACTTGGATGACTATTTCCTTTCCCATGTTAGGGAAGTTTTGGACTATAATCTCTTTAAATATTTTCTTAGACTCTTTCTTTTTGTTTTCTTCCTCTGGCACCCCTATAATTCGAATGTTGGTGCATTTAGTGTTATCCCAGAGGTCTCTGAGATTGTCTTCAATTCTTTTCATTCTTTTTTCTTTATTCGGCTCCTCGGCAGTTATTTCCACCATTTTGTCTTCCAGCTCACTTATTTGTTCTTCTGCCTCAGTTATGCTGTTATTGATTCCTTCTAGTGTATTTTTCATTTCAGTTATTGTGTTTGTCACATCTGTTTGTTTGTTCTTTAGTTCTTCTAGATCTTTAATAAACATTTCTTGTATTTTCTCAATTCTTGACTTCATTCTATCTCCAAGATTCAGGATCATCTTTACTATCATTACTCTGAATTCTTTTTCAGGTAGATTGCCTATTTCCTCTTCATTTATTTGGTCTTGTAGGTTTTTACATTACTCTTTCATCTGTGATATATTTTTTTGCTGTCTCATTTTTTTTTTTTTAATGAGTGGGATTGTTTTCCTTTTTTACTGGTTGTTTGGCCTGGGGCTTCCAACACTGGAGTTTGTAGGCTGTTGGGTAGAGCTGGGTCTTGGTGCTGAGATGAGGACCTATGTGAGACCTCACTACGATGAATATTCCCTGGAGTCTGAGGTTCTCTGTTAGTCCAGTGGTTTGGACTTGGAGCTCCCACTGCACGAGCTTTAGCCCTACCCCCAGCTCAGGAACCAAGATACCGCATGCCGCGTGGGGTGGTGGTTCACTTGGGGGTTCCTCCCCTCTCCTTGGGCGTCAGGTTCTCCCACCAGCAGCTGGCAGGTGCCATAGTTGTGGAAAGATGCTTACTTGGCATCTTCCCACACCGCCATCTTGACTCCGCCCTCTATTCTTCATCTTTAATTCCACTCCTCACCTCCCACATCCAACCCAGCAGCAAGTCTTTTTTTTTTTTTAACATCTTTATTGGAGTATAATTGCTTTCAATGCTTTGCTAGTTTCTGCTTCATAACAAAATGTATCAGCTATACTTATACATATATCCCCATATCTCCTCCCTCTTGCATCTCCCTCCCACCCTACCTTATCCCACCCCTCTACATGGTCACAAAGCACCGAGCTGATCTCCCTGTGCTATGCAGCTGCTTCCCACTAGCTGTCTGTTTTACATTTGGTAATATATGTAAGTCCATGCCACTTTCTCACTTCGTCCCAGCTTACCCTTCCCCCTCCCCATGTCCTCAAGTCCATTCTCTATGTCTGCTTCTGTATTCCTGTCCTGCCCCTAGGTTCTTCAGAACCTTTTTTTTCTTTCTTTTTTTTTAGATTCCATATATATGTGTTAGCATACAGTATTTGTTTTTCCCTTTCTCACTTACTTCACTCTGTATGACAGACTCTAGGTCCATCCATCTCACTACAAATAACTCAATTTCGTTTCTTTTTCTGGCTGAGTAATATTCCATTGTATATATGTGACACATCTTCTTTATCTGTTCATCTATTAATAGACACTTAGGTTGCTTCCATGTCCTGGCTATTGTAAGTAGTGCTGCAGTGAACCTTGTGGTACATGACTCTTTTTGAGCTATGATTTTCTCAGACTATATGCCCAGTAGTGGGATTGCTGGGTCGTATGGTAGTTCTATTTTTAGTTTTTTAAAGAACCTCCATACTGTTCTCCATAGTGGATGTATCAATTTACATTCCCACCAGCAGTGCAAGAGGGTGCCATTTTCTCCACATCCTCACCAGCATTGATTGTTTGTAGATATTTTGATGATGGCCATTCTGACCGGTGTGAGGTGATACATCATTATACTTTTGATTTGCATTTCTCTAATGATTAGTGATGTTGAGCATCCTTTCATGTGTTTGTTGACAATCTGTATATCTTCTTTGGAGAAATGTCTATTTAGGTCTTCTGCCCATTTTTGGATTGGGTTGTTTGTTTTTTTTGATATTGAGCTGCATTAGCTGCTTGTAAATTTTGGAGATTAATCCTTTGTCAGTTGCTTCATTTGCAAATATTTTCTCCCATTGTGAGGGATGTCTTTTTGTCTTCTTTATGATTTCGTTTGCTATGCAAAAGCTTTTAAGTTTCATTATGTCCCAAATTTTTATTTTTGTTTTTATTTCCATTTCTCTAGGAGGTGGGTCAAAAAGGATCTTGCTGTGATTTATGTCATAGAGTGTTCTGCCTATTTTTTACTCTAAGTGTTTTATATTGTCTGACCTTACATTTAGGTCTTTAATCTATTTTGAGTTTATTTTTGTGTATGGTCTTAGGGAGTGTTTCAATTTCATTCTTTTACATGTAGCTGTCCAGCTTTCTCAGTATCGCTTATTAAAGAGGCTGTCTTTTCTCTATTGTATATTCTTGCCTCCTTTATGAAAAATAAGCTGACCATATGTGTGTGGGTTTATCTCTGGGCTTTCTATCCTGTTCCATTGATCTATATTTCTCTTTTTGTGCCAGTACCATACTGTTTTGTTTACTGTAGCCTTGTAGTATAGTCTGAAGTCCAGGAGCCTGATTCCTCCAGCTCCATTTTTCTTCTCAAGGTTGCTTTGGCTATTCAGGGTCTTTTGAGTTTCCATACAAATTGTGAAATTTTGGTTCTAGTTCTGTGAAAAATGCCATTGGTAGGTTGATAGGGATTGCACTGAATCTGTAAATTGCTTTGGGTAGTAGAGTCATTTTCACAATGTTGATTCTTCCAATCCAAGAACATGGTATATCTCTCCATCTGTTTGTATCATCTTTAGTTTCTTTCATCAGTGTGTTATAGTTTTCTAAAATCAATAGAATTAGAAATGAAAAAGGAGAAGTAACAACTGACACTGCAGAAATGCAATGGATCAGGGGAGATTACTACAAGCAACCATATGCCAATAAAATGGACAACCTGGAAGAAATGGACAAATTCTTAGAAAAGCACAACCTTCCAATACTGAACCAGGAAGAAATAGAAAATATTAACAGACCAATCACAAGCACTGAAATTGAGACTGTGATTAAAAATCTTCCCGCAGGTCTTTTTGTTACAAACTCCAAATGCGGCTGGAATCTATATAATTCCCTCCAACACCACTGCATCACCCAAAGGAAAACAACACAGTAGGGACTTCCCTGGTTGCTCAGTGATTAAGAATCTGCCTGCCTATGCAGGGGACATGGGTTTGAGCCCTGGTCTGGGAAGATCCCACATGCTGCAGAGCAACTAAGCCTGTGCCCCACAACTACTGAGCCTGCACTCTGGAGCCAGTGGCTACAATTACTGAAGCCTGTGTGCCTAGAGCCCATGCTCTGCAACAAGAGAGGCTACTGCCATAAGAAGCCTGTGCACCGTAACGAAGAGTATTCCTCGCTCGCCACAACTAGAGAAAGACGGCAGCGTGCAGCAATCAAGACCCAATGCAACCAAAAATAAATAAATAAATAAATTTATTAAACACACACACACACACACACACACACACACAGAGTAGCTATTATCCCTCATATCTTTTCCTTTTTCTCCACAGAATGAGCTACCCCTGTGCACCATTTGTTTTTCCAAAGGTTTACACTTCAATACACTCAGTGACAACACTCTATCCAATCCTTTCTTTCCTGTTTTGTAACCTTATTTTGGGGTAAATAATTGCTTTACAAACATCTCAAAATTTACCCTGAAAAATCACATTTACACAAAGATTTGTTTCAAAAAGCATAAGAAACTATAAACATGTGTACTACAACTGTCTTATCCCCAACTTATGTATGCTTGATCTAATTTCTAATTCCTATGGTTGCAAGTTTGTTATATTTAGAGTAAGCTATTCAGGCATATTTTGTGGAAATTTACCACAAAAATCTTTTGCTATCTGTTTCAGTATTTAACTTTTCAAGATTTGATATCAAAATATATACTTCAGAAAATTTAATTTCAATCATTGTACTTAAACTGTATTGAACTTGTTTTGTTTGGACATGTTTTAATCTTCTTGTTATTATATTGGCATGTTACAATTAATGGCCTATTTGAAATTCCATTAAATGCTCTATTATTAGAGGTTCATAACTGCAGCATAAAAATTTTTCTCCAGGCTGAAACTTGTTATACAAGTCTCAGCCTAGAACCGATTTAAAAAATTAGTCATTAAATAGTTTGTCTTTGAATGCAGAGCTGTCATTTTCAATTCTTTGACAAAGCTGTTTAGACCAGTCTATACTCTTCCGTGCTAATGGTCTAAAAATTGTTTTTGAAGTGTTCCTAGGAATAGTGATGAGACACATGAAGAAGAATATTTCTCATTTTAGTCTGGAGAATAGAGTGGCTCCTCATGCCCTCTTCAATGTCCAGTGTCCTTCAGTCCAAGTATCCTTCTGGCTCACGATTTCCGTCATGTAGACCTTTATTCCTCTTCCAAGGTTGCCTGTCTATGCAGGATGGAGTGTGGAATCTTAATCAGATGCTCAATGATTTCTCCTGTTTTCAGCCCCACATTAACCTTCCATGTTTAGGGGTACCTGGTCCCACAAATTTCTGAATCTCCTTGGGGTTCTGCAATGAAAATCAGGTTGCTTCCTGCTTAGGCAGATGAAATAATACTGAAAAGCACAATTACTTGAGTCCACATCTAGTGTGCCATTCGCTGTCTTTTTAATCTTAGATCAGTCACTCAAATTTGAGCCTCAGTCTCCTCATCTATAACAAAGGGATGGTAAACTGCAGTAGGGTTTTTGTGAGAATCAAGTGAGTTAATGAAGATAAAATTAAAAACGTAACAGAAGAATGGATTGGGCAGGACATGATAGGTCACTGTAAAGACTTGGCTTTTACTCTGAGTGAAATGGAGAATCACTGCAAGGTTTTGAGTGGAGGAGTGAAATGATCAGATTTATTAAAAAAAAAAATAGAGGTTTTTGCCATTAGAATTTTCTGGCAGATTGAATGTCTTACAGATTAAAAGGGAAGAGTTAATGTTGATTCGAAGGATTTTAACCTGAGCAGTGATGGAGTTTCCATCAAGTGAGACAGGGAAAGATATGGGTGGATTGAGTTTGGAGTAAAGGGAGATCAGGAGTTGTGTTTTGGTTTTCAATTGGACATCTAGAAAAAGTGTTGGGGAGTGAGTTGTGGGCAGGAATTGTAAATTTGAGAGTCTTCGTATAGAGGTTGGGTTTAAAGCCATGAGAAGGGATTAGATCAACAATGCAGTGAGTATAAATAGAGTGCCAGGGACTGAGCCTCAGGACAGTCCACCAAGAGCTCAGGGTGAGGGAGAGAACTGGAAACTGAGAAGGGGTGCTCAGTAGAGTGTGAGGAAACCAAAGGAGTTGGCGTCCTGGAAGGCAAATGAAGAAAGTGGTTAGAGGAGAAGGGAGGATTAACCATGTTCAATGTGGCTGATAAGATTAGGACTGAGAATTGACTGTTGGATTTAAACAGTGAAGGTCACTGGCAATGACAAGAGTAATTCTCAAGAAGATTTGGGGAAAAGTAAATGAAGTGGTTTTAAATGACAACAGAAGGAGAGGAATTGGAGACAGCAAGGTAGATAACTCTGTAAAGGAATTTTTCTGAAAAGCAAATAAAAGAAGTGGGGTGGTAGCTTGCAGGTATTGGAGGCAAGAGCTGTATTATTATTATGTTTTTAAGAAAAGAGAAACAGTGGCTTATTTGTATGCTATGGGAATCAACCTCCCTGCTCTAGAATGCTATATTCTAATTCTAGATGCAGACTCTTTACATACAATAGCTAATAAATGAAATCTGTGGTCACAGCTGTGTTATCATGTTTGCGAGAGAAAAGCATTTGTTAGCACAAAGCATAATGGTTAAGTGCATATATGAAGTTTTCTAGTCAAAATGCCTAGCTTGAAATTCCAACATATATATACTCTATAGCAATTATATAACACATATATATGTATATAAAATTATTGCCTACTTAAAAGAGTTTTGGTGAGGATCCCTTCAGTCTACTGATATTTGCTGAATGCCTGATATATTCTAGGCACCCTTCTAGGTGCTGTGGATATAAGCCCTGAACAAAAAAGAGATAATAAATGCTCATGCTTTTTTGTAATGCCTGACACATAGAAAGTATTCAGTAAACATACGTGCTTCTCATTATATTTTCATTGATATTATCATCATCATTCTCATCAGCATCAATACCGACTAAGAAATATCTGGAGAGGGACCAAGGTCATGAAATACTTGGAAATATAGAATACAATATATGCTTGAAAGAACAGTGAAAATATAAAGAGAAAAGGGCACAGAAGGAATCCGTGTTTTGAAGATCAGAACTAGGAACAGAAGGTAGAAGGAGGGATATTATGGCTTGATATAAAAGTTTAGGAGATATAAATCTCCTAATATAAATTTAGGAGATATAATTCTCCTAAATTAAATAGTATGGCTAACTGTGGGGGGGGTGATTAGCTCTCACAGGTGCTATTCAGGCAGCAGCCTCAGGAATGTTCTATTGGGTATTTCGACTCGGCAGTGATATGTTAGGCTTGGGAGTTTCTAAGATCACTTATGGATCTAAAATGTAAGAATTCTATAAAAGTTCTGTAGATGTAAATAATTTGTCCTGCTTGGAATTTTGACTTGTGTGTTCTTAGGTGAGTCATTTAACCTCTTTGGGCGCTAGTTTTGGGTCTCATCTGTAGAAAGGTGAGACCACTGACAATGACCTCTAATAACTTTTTAGCTCTAAAAACACTGAGACTAATGAATGAAAGCCATCTGAGAAATTTTCCCACTTGTTTTCAGTGTTTGTTTTTCTTGAAACTAGGAATGTGGAGAATTCTGCTCTATGCATAGTATATAATTCTATAATTCTTACTTTTCTTTTTCCGTTTGACTTTAAATATAAAAAAATACATGAATTATATTGGAAAGAAACTTTGTTTTGCAAACAAGCAGAGATGGCTCAGTAAATAAAAACTTTATTTCAGAGAAAATAATGTTCAGTATAGGTAAAATCACTTATTCTTGGCACTGAAACCTAAGTTATGAAGTGAATAAAATTGCAAACAATTATTGCTGTGAGAAGCAGCTCCTGTTTGTAGATCTTAGGATGCTGACTCTGATCTGCACTGAGGGCTGGTTCTGTGGTGCCTGGGAGAAGTATTGAGAAGAAGACAACCTTTCCTAGCATTTGTAGTTCTTTCTTTTACATCTTTTTTTTTCCTCCAGTGCTCCATCTTTCTTCCTCTTTCCTTATTTTCCTGTGCCCTTTTTTTTTCCTTTCTAAATCAGCAGTTATTTGAGTGTCTATTATATGCTCAGCATAACTGATGTAGGATGGAGGCAAGGGAGTACAAGGAAGTGTAACACTTAGCCCCTCATTTTCAGGCATTTGTAGATTATTTAAGGAAGGAAGGAAGAAAGGAAAATACAGTAAACTAAGCTCTTACAGTGACCTTGCATAGTATTAAGTGCTGAGAAAACAAAGATTCATGCTTTCAAATGGTTTATAGTTTGGTGTTTGACAGACATTGCTCATTTAATCCCCTCAACAACCCTTTGAGATACTTAGCCTGTCCTCATTTTACATATCAGAAGTTAAGAAATTAGTCAGTGTGTTTGAATCTAAAGCCATATTTCTTTTTCCTACATTGTGCTGCCTTGTAGGAACAACAGAATATAATTGGATCAGGTGCACTGTGGGGTGGAGTTGGCTGTATTTATAACAGGCATCTGAGGAAAAGAAAAGATATTACAGCTTGTTGGAAAGATGGTGAAGACTTTATGGAGAGGTGGGGACTTGAGTCATTTTCCCCATTCATTTTTTTTTTTTTTTTTGATGTGGACCATTTTTAAAGTCTTTATTGAATTTGTTACAATATTGCTTCTATTTTATGTTTTTAGGTTTTTTGGCCACGAAGCATGTGGGATCTTAGCTCCCCAACAAGGGATCGAACCACACCGCCTGCACCAGAAGGTGAAGTCCCAACCACTGCACCGCCAGGGAAGTCCCACCCATTCATTCTTTAATGAAATATTTATTAGGGACTTTATTGCCAAGCACAGTGCTATATCTGGCTTAGCTGTTTGTGACACACAAATTTTTAAAAAGGTTGATGACTACAGACAAAATTATAATCAAAATTTTGTGCAATATGTTACATAGGGCACAAAAACCGTATTTCATAATATCAACTATTTTTATTTTCCCAAGTTCAACTGACTTAAGTTAATTTCAGTTTTTTGAATTAAGAGAACCTCTAAGATCTTACAAAAAGTCAATCAAGATTCCTGCTTTGGGCTTCCCTGGTGGAGCAGTGGTTGAGAATCCACCTGCCGATGCAGGGGACACGGATTCGTGCCCCGGTCCGGGAAGATCCCACATGCCGCGGAGCGGCTGGGCCCGTGAGCCATGGCCGCAGAGCCTGCGCGTCGGCAGCCTGTGCTCCGCAATGGGAGAGGCCACAACAGTGAGAGGCCCGCGTACCACAAAAAAAAAGAAGATTCCTGCTTTATATTTGGTTTTCATTTAAAATGAACATTTAATGCAATGTTCCGCAAATTTAGTTGGAGTGAAGTAATCACTTGGGGTACTTCTTAAACTTAGGGATTCCAGAAAAATCTGGAAATCCATATTTTTAACAATGGCCCCAGTTTATTTTTATCATCAGCAAGTTTGGGAATCACTAATTTAGCCCAAAGCCACTTGAAATTTAACCTTTGATTTCTTGATAATCACCTCAGACTTACACAGTCCAAGTTGGTTTGACACACAGCTGCAGATGTTTGTCAGATCAGTGGGCCAGATGGACTTGAAATTGGCCTTAAGTTTTGATGGGAAAAAAGCATTCCAAACCAGAGTTACGTGAACAGAATTTGAGGTAATTAATTTTTAACGTATTAATGAAGGGAAAAAAACCCCTCAAATCAGTGCCATTTCAAAATTCCTAAGATTAAGCTTTTGAGGGAAGAGAATCAGATGGTGCAGGTAAAAAGATGGTGGCAGTATCATTCATTTTAGTTTTATACACAGATATTTGAAGCAAATCAAATATGATAGGAAAGACGGAATCTGGTATTTAGGAAAAGATTATTGTTTTGTTTTCAGTTTTAACAGAGTTCAAGGTTGAATAGCAGGGGGTGACCAAGAATTTTAGTGACAAAGTTTTCAGATACTGGAGGAGGGATAGTAAAAAAAAGCATCTGTTTTACATGTAAAATGCCTGATAAATATTTCTTAATGCTGATCATGATAAGCTTTCTCAAAACCTGAACTTTTTTTTTTTTTTTTGATTAGTCAACTCAGGATTGGCTTGTGGTACAGGGAAAAAAAGGTACTTTAGCTTTTCAGTCCTTAGTGGTAAAGACTAATGTGATCTGTCCCGGATGTTAATCAATATGCTTAAGTTTGGGTTGGTCCAGTACTTAACTTGCTGTGTGATTTTGAGAATATTACTTAACTGTTCTGCTTTTCATTTAATCTCTGTCAAAGGAACCTCACAATACATATTCTATGAATCTTACTAGATTATTTTGAGGGTCAAATAAGATAATGGGTGTAAATACAAAGAGTTTCTAAACTCCACTGATAATCAAAAATTCTATGTACCTTGTCTCAAAATGGGCTGAAAAATCATTACTTTGCACTGTTTAAAAGGAGTATTTGATCAGGGAACCTAAGTCAGCCAAAGGAAAGGCCTTGATAAATTCTTGAGATCCGTCCAGTGCCCACATTATCTCAGGTGACACAGTTATAAGTTCACATCATCACCAGAAATCATTTCAACATCAGAGAATACAAGAGCAGTGGTACGGGAGCCGCTTGTAAACCTCCCTGTTTCCTGCTGTGCTTGTTGAGCAGGTCAGTAGAGGCTGTCACTATGTCCCGCTGGCCATTTCTCATTGGGCCTGTAACTCAGCAGCCAGCTTGTGTTCCTTCCTAATTTAGATACTGTTACTCACTTGGAATGCCAAGTGGGAAAATGCTGGCAATGCAAAGGTTAATAGAAGCGCTGACAAAACCCTAATTGCCTCTCGCAGTATCTCTATAATTGTAGCTAGCACTTATCTCAGTTTCTCATACTCGTTCAGCCCATTGAGATCTGCCTCAAGCTGAGGATGAAAAGGGGGCCTCTGGAGTCATTTGAATGAGCAGGGTCTGATAGAGTTATCAGGCTTTTGCAGATGGGATGCCCTGCTGTTGGATGTGTTGTCATAATCAGTGTGTAGGCAAAACACCTGGACTTCTGCAAGAACCACCACTCCTCTTCCCACCTTGATTCTGTACTGGTGCCTAGTCCTTTCCCTGACTGGGAGGGACAGATGAAACTGAAAGGAGTAAAGGTGCCAGTCTGAACTGGTCCTCAGATGCTTGACTGAACGTTTCCCATTAGGTCATTGTTACCCTCATTTGAATATATGTTTATTTTCATACTTAGGGAGGCTTGGAAACATGCCCAACTCATCTACAGCAGCTGACTGTAGCATTTGAAGCCCAAGCATGCTGACGCTTGTTGAGTGTAATTGGCCATGCTACATAGTGATGGCTTTGGGAGGGTGGAGATGCTAATGTTGCAACTTTGGGATATCAAGTCAGCTAATTTAATGAGGACCCAGACTCCTTATTATCAAGAGGCTAATGATATTGACCACCACCATTGTTTATCTCATTGTTAGCACTGAAATTTTACCTAAATATGGTGCTAATTAGACCAAAGTTGTTGGGTCAATATGTGGAGGTGGAAAGATTGGCCTTGCATTTTTTAATTTTAATTTTCATACTCTGTGTGTTTGGTTCTGGTTAAAGATTTCATGGAGGTACATGTATGGGAAATTACCTGTTGTCTCTCTACCTACCTATCTACCTACCTATCTATCTATCTATCTATCTATCTATCTATCTATCTATCTATCAGTTTATTTGGTTTGCCTAAGCCAGTTATAGGTATGACACTACTATGCATATGGTTGGTGATATTTGTACTCAGTATTTTTACCCTGAATCTGGGTAGGTCATGGAGCTAACATTTTTCAGATGAAGCTGTGTATATACATAGACACTTCTGAAACTTTGTATTGATTTCCAAGGCAAAGGCCTTTACCAGCTTTTACAAAGGAATGTCTGAGGCAGAGGACAGAGTTGCTTTTGGCTCCTAGTCACATATTGGAGAGCTTTCAATCCTTTCACTCTGTTTCCCAGCAGAATCCAATACACTCAGGATCCACATTTCTCTCATTCAATCTGACTCTTTACACTGATGGTTGAATACGTTACCCATTTTCAGTAGCATTTTTGTTTGAAAGAGGCAGTATGGAGAGGGATGAGTTGATCTTGACACACTAGAATGATTACTAAAAATGACAGAATTCCAGTGATTGGTGGCAAGGATACTTTCAGAGAAAGGGCCCTTCATAATGAGCATCACTTCTCTAATCAGCTTTGGGAAAGAGGCCTCTACTCTGGACCATGACTGTAACAACCTGAGTCATGGGAATGAGTGTATGGTTTGTGTACTGGGGGAGACGAAGCACATGCAGAAGAAATAGTTACTGAAAATTAAAACAGCTCTATAAAACATTGTGAGGGATGACATAAGGGAAGCAGCCCTCTGAATAAATGAATGATGTGCCAATGGCAGACGTGGAGATCGGCTGTAGCATTCTCACATGGCTAATAATAGCATTAATAAAAATAAAGATAAGCATTTACTGAGCTTTTATTAAGTGCAGGAGCTGTCTTAAGTGCTTCATTGAGTTATAAGTCCTTGAAACCACTCAGTGAAATAGATACAATTCTTATTTCCATTTAGATGGTGAACTGGGGCACAGGGAACCCACATAAAGTGTTGGACTAGTAAGTTGTTCAAGTTGTGTCAAATCCAGCTGATTCTCATGCCCAAACCTGAGTGTTACATATTATGCTACTTCCAACAAGGCCAGTTCAGAGTGTTCTTTAATTTTCATTCTCTTCTCAGAAAATTTTATAGGTCTTTTTAAGTCAAGGAAGGAAAAATGGCTAATGTCAGTATCAGGTAAGATAATGAGAAAAAGGTTATTTTTAATACCCCAAAAAAGAAATTTTAAAGAAAGCACTGAATAAAATAAGGCTCTACTTAGAAAGTCCTTGTTGATCTCTACATTTCCAGAGCAAAAACCATTACATGTGTTTTAATCAGGAATATTATATATCTACTTCCTTGAACTTTATGTGTAAACTCATTCTTAAGAGTCTTTAAAATTCTGAGACTGTGAGGCTTTTCTGGGAACTGGATCCTTTTCCCTTACTGAATTTCAATCTTGTACAGGGCTGGCCTTTTGAGGGAGTGGGAGAATGACTGACTCCCCAGCATGGGGAAGTGGGCTGCAGTGGACAGATTGGCACTGGATGCCTGGGTTCAATTCCCAGCTCTGCCTTTCCCATCTGTGTGTGTTCTGGGCAAATCAAATCGCTTAAATTCTCTAAAGCAGTGATTCTCAAACTTTAGCATACTTGTTAAAACTCAAGAGTGCTTGGCCTCTCCCCAGAGTATATCCACAGTGGGACCACAAATTGGCCCAGGTGATACTAACACAGTCCAGGACCATACGTTGAGAAATGCCACAGTAATTCTCAGTGTTCTCATCTTTAAAGTGGGGACAATAGTATCTCCCTCACTGGACTGTTGTAGGGTTTGAAGACAGAACCTTAAGCTGACTTTCTTACCTGTGCATGTGCACCCCACACTATGATCACCAGTTTGTTTAGTGCAGTTTGTTTGTTAAATCCACCATTCACATTTTGTATTTGGATGGATTGTTAAGAGGACATTGATAATTTAAGGTCTCGTAAAACATTTCAGGTACCAGATTTGTGGGGTTAACCTGCAAAAATGATAAGCATCTGAGGAGGAGGGAGAACAGAACCAGAGATGGGTGCTTATTCAGTGTAGGGTGAAAGCTGGAACAAACCTTCCTCCCCTGCTGCGGACCATTGGGGAAGGTCTCTCCTGATGTTCAGTATGTTCTAATGACTTATTATTTCGTTCACTTAGCGCTCACTGACTGTGCATTTCTTTGTCCCTGTGTTGTGCTGGATTCCTAAAATACAAGGATAAGAAAGATAGGATTCCTGGCCTCAAGAAACTTTAAAAACCCTTTGAATCTTTGTTTCCAGGCTAAATCCTGGGTCATCCGCCATGATTTTAGTGTATTTATTATTTTATAAGATTCACTAAATCAATCACTGTCCACATATATTGAACAGCACATTGTTCTCTGCCCTTCATTAGGTTTTGTGGATGGTACAAGGAAAGTACAGTAAGGATCTCTGAGCTCAAAGAGCTGAGAGCTTATTAACCAATGTATACTTAAATATACACTGCCAGTGCTAAGTTGCATATATTAACTAAAAGTTAATGAATGGTCAGAGAGGGAAGTCGAAGGAAGATTTCCTTGTGACTGAAAGTGCTTCCATCATGTGATGGGCCCCCTCCGCCCTACAATTCAGAGATGATTAAGATTGAGTCATTAGAACTATGACTTTTAACCTCAATCCAAACTTGCAGTCTAACTGAAATCTAAAAATTGCTGAAGTATATGGCAAAGAGCAATCTGTTTGGTTTTTCCCCTGTGAGTACTATTTTACACTTTTACGTTTATTTTTTGGGTTCTGGAAATTCCAATTCATCACGGCATTTACTGACCATACACATGAGGCTCTCTAAGTTTGTTTCTTGGCTCTGAATTTTAAAAGTGACTACCCAAAGTTGGAGAAAATCTTTACTTGTAACTAGCACTGCACATCAGAGAAAATGAGTGTACGAAGCTTTTTGTAGAGTTTAATTTTGGTCATAAAATCCTCTCAGTGAATCTCTGGATATTTAATAAAATGTAGCATCCTTCATAGGTAGTTGTGATATTATTGACATAAACATATCATTCATGTGTTCATTCATTAGATGGGTACTTAACATCTATTATGTTTCAACAGTCATAGAGATGGTTTTGTACTGATTTTTGCACATATTCTAGCTTGATCCCACTGGAATTGAAAGACTCATGTTTTAAATTTTCAGTTGGAACTTAAGAGATGAGCAAAAGACACAAAACAGGAGATCTAGCATAAATAAAACTAAATCTTCCAGGGACTTCCCTGGCAGTCCAGTGGTAAAGACTCTGCACTTCTACTGCAGGGAATACAGGTTCGATCCCTGGTCGGGGAACTAAGATCCCACATGCTGCATGGAGCAGCCTAAAACAAAAAACAGAAAACTAAATCTTCTATAATAAACTAAATATAATTATATTTAATTATAGAAATATATAATGTATGAATTATATTTATGTACAAATTATATGTAACTAATATATTTTAGATTTTAAGAGTAAGAATAGATTTATATAATTTAATATAGTATATTTATATAACATGTGATTATAATTTATATATTTATATATTATATATAATATATACATTTAATCATTTGAAATTTATATATCATTATATATTCTATATTACACAATTATATTATATTTATATTGTATAAATTTATATATAATACAAATATAATTTTAATATAATATATAATAATTATATAAATTACAATTATAAATAATGTAAAATATAATGTATTGTATAAGTTATAGTTTATATAATAAATATAAATATGATCATAAATCTGTCAGGCATTTTTGTTAATTGTTGATGTTTGAAAATTTATATAAATTATATATAATTTATGTCATATATAATTTATATTTTAAAATTGACTCATTAAATGTATATAATTTAATATGATATATTTATATAATATATAATTTATACATTTATATGTGATATATAATTATAATCATAATAGTTATACTGTGGACAAAGAACGTCTCCTGCCATTTCAGTAAACAAGGATGTTGTGGCCATAAAACCATCAGCCACTCAGCCACCCCCAGTGGTGCACCCAGAGGGGAATTAAGGAAGGAGAAAAACAAGATATTGGCCTTAAATAGTTACGGTGCATCTCAAAGGAATGATTTCAGTAAGCCCAGACTCTTGCATCTTCCCATATATAGAAAAGCAGTAAAATCGTTACGATGTCAGTTTTTGTGATTAGCAGTAATCTTTTGATATTAGACTATATTTGTTTGGCTTTTTTCCAGCAAAAACTCCTCTATATCCCAGCTCCTCCCTTACCTCTTTGGAACAGTCCCTCAGAGGTATCTGAGAGGCTTCCTTCCTGGACTATAATCCTCAGTAATGCCCTGAATAAAACATAAATCTCAATTTTTGGTTGTGCATTTGTTTTCAGTCAACAATATATAATTATTTACATATTATATACTTTTATATTTATATTACCGGTGCCCGAATCTTGGCTCTCTGTGCATCGATGCCAAATAGAAATACGGAAACAGAGTTATGGAGGAGAAAGAAAGAGTGGCTTTATTTCTTTGCCAGGCAGAGAGGGAGCACAGCAGGCTAGAACCTCAAGAACTGTACCCCATCACTAGGGAATAGGGAGAGGTTATATAGTCATGGGTAGTGGTCAGAGGTCTGTGATAAGGATCAGGGCAGTAACAGTCTTGCATTCTTCTTTCTTCTGCAAAGTTTCAAAAGGGTGGTGTTGCTGACAGGATTAGGTTGTGTGCAGGGTCTCAGGTGGCCGGGTTTCCTAATCTTGATGAGGTTCTCTGGTCTCTTTAATCTTGCCTCAAGTGGTTTCCTGGTTGCTTCTCCCTTGATTAGCAATTGTTCAAATCTGCCCTTTGGAACTCAGGGACGGTCATGGAGGCTGGAGTCTTGCCTGCAAAAAACGGGGGACAATAAAAACCTCCTTGTCCAGGAGCCCCACAGGGCCCTGCTCGGCATCATTATTTTATGATTTATATTGTTATATATTTAGATATAATTTATCTGTGATAAATATAAATATAATCATAAATCTTATGTCAGGCATTTTTTTTTTTTTTTGGTTAGAATATTCAAGCCTGAAAGGGGAAAATAGTCGGGGGAAGAGCTGAGTGAAGCTAGATTATATTCTAGACCTGAAACTGTATGACCCCTTATGGATGGTTAAAAGATTACTAGCTAAGGAAGGAATATCATTTTTGCTAAAGGTCGTAAAAGTCCTTCTGAGTTTGTTTAATCATCACTGCTTCATTCGAACTAGCTTTTTCTTTGTTTTGTTTGTTAGTTCCTTTAGGAAACTATATTTACATGCTAGATGAAATAGATTATGCTAGAAGTGAGCGCTAAGGTACAGTTCTTACTCTGATACCAGTTCAGCTTCTGATGTCAGATGGGAACCAGGAAGGACAGGAATAAGGAGGACATCCAAAATAGAGTGCTCTCCTATTTAGGGGTTCTTTGAGCATAATGGGTCAGTATGATAAATGAAGGTCCTGGGGAAACAGGAGATTTAAGAAAGGATTACCAATTGTAAAAAGATTCAGACTAACCCTGTGATAGTTCTGCCTGGGGCGGTTCCTGTTCTCAGTAACTTACCCAGTTGAGTAATAGGTAACACCCTTAAACTTGAGGTCACACATTGTTTTCAAAATATAATTAAGAGCTTTTTAAAGTATTTCTGAAGATTTCACTCTAAAATTTTTGGATAAATTCCACTCAATATTTGACTTATTAGAACAAAGGGAGAAAAATAAAGCCAATTTTTCTTTTTTTTTAAAAATAAATTTATTTATTTATTTATTTATTTTTGGCTGCATTCCGTCTTCATTGCTGCATGCGTGGGCTTTCTCTAGTTGCAGCGAGAGGGGGCTACTCCCCGTTGCAGTGCGCTGGCTTCTCATTGCGGTGGCTTCTCTTGTTGCGGAGCATGGGCTTTAGGCACGGGCTTCAGTAGTTGCAGCATGTGGGCTCAGTAGTTGTGGCCCACAGGCTCTAGAGCGCAGGCTCAGTAGTTGTGGTGCGTGGGCTTAGTTGCTCCGTGACACGTGGGATCTTCACGGACCAAGGATTAAATCCCCTGCATTGGCAGGTGGGTTCTTAACCACTGTGCCACCAGGGAAGTCCCACCAACAATTCTTTTTGATATGTGCTTCTTTCCTTAAAGTTAATTCTAGATGCTTTAATCCAATCGGATTTTCATCAGGGAGCCACACCCTAAACCTATTCTCCCTCTGCCTTATGTCCAACCCAAAGGATTTTTGTTTGCTCTCTTAATTGATTCAGAAGTTTGAAAATGAAGTAACATTGCTTTATAACATGTTTCATGTGTACAGCATTATATTTTGACTTCTGTACACATTACAGTGTGCTCACCACCAAAACTCTAGTTTCCATCTGTCATCACACAGTTGATCCCCTTTACCCACCCCCTGGTAACCACTACTGTGTTCTCTGTAGCTACCTGTTTGGTTTATTTATTTTGTTATTTTGTTTGTTTGTTTGTCTTGCCTTGGATTTGCAAATGTAAAAGTATTATCTGCAATAAGTCAGATTATACTCCATCACTTCAGTAATATGACTTCTATTTATAGTCTTCATATACATTCTCTCCTTGGGTGTGTGTGTGTGTGTGTGTGTGTGTGTGTGTGCGCGCACATGTGTGTGTATGTTAGGAATATGTAGGATGCTCTAAAGTGTGGGACCTAGGGGGAGGCCTGGACTCTTTGGGGAGGAGAGTGTGAAATAGTAAGGTCCTTCATAACATTAGTGCCCATTTTGAAGGCACTGGGTGATGGGCCTTTTAGGTGTGACTTTGTGGGGTTTTAGCATGTTAGGGGTAATTAATTGGCCAGAACCATCACTAATGTCTTTAAATTTCAAAAGAAGTATGGCAAGTGCTATAGACTGTGTGCCTCCCAAATTCATTTGTTGAAACCTAATCCCCAGTGTCAGGCTGTTTGGAGGTAGAGCCTTTGGGAGGTGATTAGATCATGGGGGCGGAGCCCTTGTGAATGGGATTAGTGCCCTCATAAAGAAGCCTTAAAGAACTCCCTCACCTGTTCTGCCTTGTGAGCACAAGGGCTGTCTATGAACCAGGAAGCAGGTTCTCACCAGACACTGATGTGCTGGTGCCTTGAATCTTGGGCTTCCCAGCCTCCAGAGCTATGAGAAATAAATGTCTGTTGTTTATAATCCACCCAGTCTGTGGTATTTTGTTATAGCAGCCCGAATGGACTGAGATAGCAGGTCTAAGGAATCCTCTTTCCTTACCTAGTAGCCATTCCTCCTCTAATCCGTCCCCCCACCCCTAACCCTGCACACTGCTCCTTGCCTTGTCGTGGCTTCTTTTATCCTTCAAGGTTGTGACCAATGTCTATTCAAGTTTAAATCTAAGTACTGAGTAAAAATGCTGAAACCCAGAAGACCTAACAAAAGGTTTGTTCTAGGCTTCAAGTCCTAGGAATTATTTTGAGCTCATTCTTTTGATGGAACCATAACCCACTTAGCTGGATTTTAAGCATCACCTATTTTTCCAATTAAGTTTCTAATGTTAATGATATTTCCAGAACACCCCAGGTCACATACAGCAAAGGATTTAAAAAAAAAAAAAAAAAGAAAGAAAGAAGTAAGAGGAACACTTCCACATTGCAAGATGGTGGCATGGACCCCTGCTTAATCAAATTCCAAGCTAGGGACTTCCCTGGTGGCGCAGTGGTTAAGAATCCACCTGCCAGTGCAGGGGACACGGGTTCAAGCCCTGGTCTGGGAAGATCCCACATGCCGCGGAGCAACTAAGCCTGTGTGCCACAACTACTGAGCCTGCGCTCTAGAGCCTGCAAGCCACAACTACTGAGCCTGCGTGCCACAACTACTGAAGCCCGCGCACCTAGAGCCCGTGCTCCACAACAAGAGAAGCCACTGCAATGAGAAGCATGCACACTGCAATGAAGAGTAGCCCCCACTCGCCGCAACTAGAGAAAGCCTGTGTGCAGCAATGAAGACCCAACACAGCCAAAGATAAATAAATAAATAAATTTATTAAAAAAAAAAAAATTCCCAGCTAATCATAAATACCAAGGTCATCTGAGCAAATTATTTGCTTTTGCATACCGAAACTGGTTTAAATTCCCAAGCCTCCATAACTTTAAAATCAATAAACATTTATTATTGTTCCTATTTGTACCTCTGAATAAATCACTGTGTAATTTTACCTCTTAATTCTCAAAGGTATAATATAAAAATATTGATTTTAATAGGTTTTTGTGCTACTAAAAGGATATGTGATTTATACATACACGACCCTTTGGCACGATGCCTAAGGCATTGATATCATGGCTACAAGTAATGCTTGAAAACTTTTCTTTTTAAAAATCTTTTATTGAAGTACAGCAGTCATACAGAAATGTGCACACAAATTATAAGTTTACAACTTGATGGATTTGTGCAAAGTGAACACATCTGTATATTCAGTCTCTGGATTAAGAAATAATAGAATATACCAGCCCCCTGAAAGCTTCCCTCTTCTCCTCTCCCAGTCAGTATCCCCTGAAAAAGATAACCACAATTTGTTTTCTAACACCATAAATTAATTTGGCCTGGGATTGAACTTTACATAAGTTGAATCCCACAATTGGAAAATTTCTGTGCCTGCTTTTAAATAAAAATGAGCAAGAAAACCATCAATGTTATCTTTAAGCAATTCATTCACATTTTTGCATTTAGTAATAATTTTTTCATTGCTGTGTAATATGCCTTTGTATGAATGTCACAATGACTTTATTTTCTCTTGATGACATTTGTTTCCAGGTTTTAGCTTTTATGAATAGTGGTTATGAACATTCTTAGGCATGACTTTTTGATGATGCATGCATGACACATGCATGCTTTCATAACTGTGAATTGCTGCTAGGTCAGAGTATGCCCGTGTCCAGCTTTAGCTGATACAGCCAAACTCTTTTCTAAAGTCAGTATCAGTTTATACTCCTAGTAGCATCTTGTTTACTACCTTAAGCACTTTGTCAACACTTGTTTTTTGCCATCTTTGTAGGTTTAGCCATTCTGGTGTACCTGGTCAAGGCTTCTTCTCATTTTTTCTATTAGGATGTTTGTCTTTTTTTATTTTTTTTGGCTGTGCTGTGCGGCTTGAGGGATCTTAGTTCCCTGACCAGGGATTGAATCTGTGCCCCCTGCAGTGGAAGCTTAGAGTCTTAACCACTGGACCGCCAGGGAAGTCCCAGGATGTTTGTCTTTTTAAAAAAATTGATTTGTACGTTTTTTTTAAAAATGTCTAGGTTTGAGTCTTTTATATATCTTACAAATATTTTCTCCAACTCTATGGCTTACCTTTTCTCTCTTTTAATGATTTTTTTGATGAACAGAAATTCTTAATTTTAATATACTGTAATATATCCACTTTTCCTTTACTAGTGGTTTTTTTGTTGTCCTGTTTAAGACATCTTTGCTTGACCCAAGGTGATGAAGATATTCTCTAATATTTTCTTTTAGGTGTGAGATAGATTTACTTCTTAAAAATAATTTTCTTGGGGGCTTCCCTGGTGGCGCAGTGGTTGAGAGTCTGCCTGCTGATGCAGGGGACACGGTTTCGTGCCCCGGTCCAGGAAGATCCCACATGCCGCGGAGCGGCTAGGACTGTGAGCCATGGTCGCTGAGCCTGCGTGTCCGGAGCCTGTGCTCCGCAACAGGAGAGGCCACAACAGTGAGAGGCCCACGTACCGCAAAAAAAAATAATAATAATAATTTTCTTATTAAGTACAGTAAAATAATACAGTTAACTGTCATTGCTATCTTTCATTTCTGTCCTTCTTAAGCAGTTGCAATTAACTTATGTATTTGCATTGTTATGCAATGCAGTGTTTCTTGAAACGTTTCTTGAAATGCTGCCTACAGGAGAACAGGGAAGCTGATCTCAAGTAGCTTCACATCTAAGAGGGAGACAATATGTGTAAGTAAATGACTATATAAAGATAGAAAGGGATAAAAGGAATGAAAGATACAGATAAGAAAACATGGGAGATATATATATATATATATATATATCCCGTGGGATAAGAATATATACATATTCTTTTTTTTAGGTGGGTGGCAAGGAAAGCTGTATGGAGGGATGGCATTTAAACCAAACCTGGCAGTATGGTTGGTATTTGGACATGATGAGATAGAGTAAAGGTATTTCAGAGAGCAAGCACAGAATGAACAAATAACTAGAATTAAAAAGATGTGGTTTATTTGTATATATGTGAAAAGGTAGGGGTAATTTAACCAGATAGTTTATATAAACTATGACTAAAAAAATTACCGACCTTGACTATTAAAAAGCAAATACAACAGAAACGATACATGTAAATGAATGTCATGTCTTACAAAGTAGTTGTATTAATTAGCACATTAAAGTTATGTTAACAGAAACCAAATCTAACCAGTTTAAGCTCAAAGAGCAATAGGGTTAAGTGGGCATTTCATGGAATCTAAGGGTAGGGGAGCAGCTAGGCTTTGGGAACCAGTACGAGCTAAAGGCTAGAGCACCATAGTAACCCAGGTAATTTTTTCTCTCCTGATTTATCAGTTCGGCCCCTCAGAGCCTACCGGTTTCATTTTGTCCTCTTGCTAAAGAATGGTGTCTTGGTTGGCTCGGACTGCTACAACAAATATACCGTAGACTGGGTGGCTTATAAACAACAGAAGTTTATTTCTCACAGTTCTGGAGGCTGGAATTCCAGATATGGGTGCTGGCATGGTTGAGTTCTGATGAGGACCCTCTTTCGGTTTTAGACTGCTGACTTCTCATTGTGTCCTCACTTGGCAGAAAGAGAAATGAGAAAGCTCTCTGGGGTGTTTTTTTTTTAATAAGGACACTAATCTCATTCATGGGGGCTAAACCCTTATGATCTAATTACCTCCCAAAGGCTCCACCTCCTAATATCATCACATACTGTATTGGGTTAGGATTTCAACATGTGAATTTGGTGGGGGGGGACAAACATTCTGTCCATAATAAATGACTTCCCTGCTTCGCAAGACAGATATTAGAAAATAGATTCTAAGAGGTCTGAAGTAGATCTCCTCCATTCAAGAAATCAGACAGAAGTACCTGGAATCTCAATTTCCCTAAAAAGAAGGGCTCATTGGCTCAGTTTAGGTCAAATGCCTGTTCCTGGTCCAATCAGTTATGACCAGGCAGGGCATAGGAGCCATGTGGTAGGAAGCATCGCATTGGCTACTGTGATTCCCTGGGGTCTTCCCATTATAACTAAAGGGATTTGAGGCCGGGGAGGGAGTTCACAGAAAAATGGAAAGTGGATTGTTTAATTAGTTCAGGAGGTGTCACCCCAGAAGACTGTGGTGATAGCTAGCAAGAGGGTAGAATACTGAGGATGATTTATTGAGCATGTATAGCAGGCCAAGTCCTTGTTTTGTTTTTTAACTTTTCTATTTTGCAATGATTATAGATTTACAGAATAGTTGTACAGATAGTACACAGAACTCCTGAATAATGTTCATCCAGCTTCTCCTAATAGTAACATCTTACATGACTATGGCACATTTACTAAAACTAAGAATGAACATTGTACACTATTATCTAAACTGTAGGCTTTACTCAGATTTCACCAGTGTTCCACTAATGTCCTTTTTCTGTTCTAGGATCCAATCCAGATACTAGACATTGCACTTAGTCGTCACGTTGTCATAGTCTTTTCCAGCCGATGACAGATTCTTAGTCTTCCCTTATTCTTTGTTATCTTGACACTTTTAAAGTGTACTGGTCAGGTATTTTTAGAATGTCCTTCAATTTGGGTTTAATCTGATGTTTTCTCATGATTAGATTGGGGTTATGGGTGGGAAGAATACTACAGAGCTGATATGTCCTTCTTTTTCACTTCATGTCATGTTATCAGGGGTACATGATATCAGCATAACTTACAACTGGGGTGTAAACCTTAATCACTTGGTTAAGGCAGTGTCTGCTAGGTTTCTTCACTGAAAAGTTACTATACATTTGTAAACAAATGTTAAAATCACCCTTGTAATTCATAAATATTTGGGGGGCAATACTTTGAGGGTAAGGAAATATCCGCTTACTCCATAAAGTTTCCCCCATCAGTTTGAGCATTCATCTACAGATCTTGCCTGCAGCAGGTGTTGCTGTGTCTAGTGGTGATGTTATATTCCCCTCATTCCTTCTCTATTTATCCGTTGGAATTCTTTTGTAAAGAACATTTCTTCTCCCAAATTTATTTACGGATTCAATCATTTGTGTAAATCATTTTGGGCTCATGGATATTTACTTTATTTTGGGGGGTCATAATCTAATACTAACTTTTTTGTTGTGCTGTTCCAGCTCTGGCCATTTAGAGCTCTTTCATGTTGGCTTTCGTGTCCTTTTGCCATGTAGCCATCCTTTATTATTTTTTTAAAAAGCACTTTCAGATGGTCAGATTTATCTGTATTTTCCCTGCTCCCATTCTAGTATCTTCCATTTCTTCAGGGAATCTTAGTTCCTTTTATTAGAAAATGGTATTTAGAAACTCAGATCTGAACGTTAGGTGTGCTGATGGCTACTAGGAAATATCTGTATGTATGTTAAATTATGTATACACATATTTCTATAGTTATTCTCATATCTATCTGCAAATATGTTAAAATAAACATGAATTCATACTGATATCTCTGACTCCAGTCCAGTAACACAAGGTTAGTTTTTGCCTTCCCCTCTTACGTATTTGTAATTTCATTCTCCAACAGTGAGGAAAGACCCACCAGGTGCTTTTTCTGTGATGTTGTATTAAATTGCTCAGCTATGCTATGAGGGTTATCTCAATCTGCAGACAAGTGATTGTCTGCAGGCACAAAGAAAGCAAATGGTGGAGCCAGTGGATTCAAAGTTATCTAAGTGTCATGCTTATGTATTGACTTATGGTTAAGCCTATATGCTTAATATGATAAAACTATCCTTGCACAAAGTATTTTTAAAGCTAGTCTTTTTTAATGTAGCAGCTTTTTTGAGATAAAATTCAAATCCTATAAAACTCACCAATTTAAACTGTACAATTCATTGCTTTTTAGTAAATTCACAGAATTCTGCAACCATCAACACTATCTAATTTTAGAACATTTTCATCACTCTCCCCCCAGAAAAATCCATAGCCATTCACACTAACTGTCCGTTACACCTTAACCTCCAGGCCATGGCAAACACTAATCTACTTTATGCCTCTATAGATTTACCATTTGGGGACATTTCAAATAAATGGAATCATACAATATGTGGTCTTTTGTGACTGGCTTTTTAACTTAGCATAACGTTTTCAATGTTCATACACATCATAGCAAGTGTCAGTACTTAATTTCTTTTTAAAAAATGTATTTTCTATTTTTAGGTTCACAGAAAGGTTGAATAGAAACTACAGAGAATTCTCATATGCCTCCTGCTGCGACACATGCACAACCTCTGTCACTATCAACATCCTACATCAGAGTGTTACATTTGTTACAATTTATGAAACTACATTGACATCATTATCATCCAAAGTCTATAGTTTACATTTGGGTTCACTCTTGGTGCTGTATACTTTACAGGTTTTGACAAATATATAATGACATGTATCCACCATCATAGTATTATACAGATAGTTTTACTGCCCTAAAAATCCTCTGTGCTCTGCCTATTCACCTCTCGTTCCCCCATATCTTGGCAACCACTGATCTTTTTACTGTCTCCTTAGTTTTGTCTTTTCCAGAATGTCTTATAGTTGGAATTAGGTAACATGAAGCCTTCTCAGATTGGTTTCTTTCATTCAGTAGTGTGTATTTGAGTTTCCTCCATATGTTTTCATGGCCTGATAGCTTATTGCTTTTTTGTGCTGAATAATATTTCATGTCTGGATGTACCACTCACCTTCTGAAGGACATTCTGGTTGCTTTCAAGCTTTATCAATTAAGAATAAAGCTGCCATAGAGCACCTAAATATATAAACCAAATATTAGTGAACATAAGGGGAGAAATTGACAATAATGCAATAATAGTAGGGAACTTTAACCTCCCACTTACATCTATGAACACATAATCCAGACATAAAATCAATAAGGAAACAGTGGCCTTAATGACATATTAGACCAGTTGGACAATAGATGTCTACAGGACATTCTATCCAAAAAGAGCAGAATATACATTCTTTTCAAGTGTACATAGAAAGTTCTCCAGGATAGATTACATTATGGGCCACAAAACAAGTCTCAACAAATTTAAGAGGGTAGAAATTATAATAAGCATTTTTTCCAACCACAAGGGTATGAAACCAGAAATCAATTACAGGAAGAAAAAGTGGGAAAAACACAAACATGTAGAGACTAAACAACACACTACTAAAAAACCAATGGATCAATGAAGAAACAAAAGAGGAAATCAGAAAGAACCTTGAGACAAATGAAAATAAAAACACAACTTTCCAAAATCTATGGAACACAGCAAAAGCAGTTCTATGAGGGAAGTTTATAGTGATACAGGCCCCCCTCACAAAACAGAAAATATCTCAAATAAGCAACCTAACCCACCATTTAAAGGAATTAGAAAAAGAACAACCAAAGCCCAAAGTCAGCAGAAGAAAGGAAATAATAAAGATCAGAGAGGAAATAAAATAGAGAACAACAACAACAAAAACCCAGTAGAGGGACTTCCCTGGCAGTCCAGAGGTTAAGACTTCATGCTTCCATGTCAGGGGACGCAGGTTTGATCCCTGGTCAGGGAACTAAGATTCCACGTGCCTCATGGTGCGGCCAAAGAAAAAAAAAAGAAAAGAAAAGAATAGAAAAGATCAATGAAACCAAGAGCTGGTTTTTTATTATTATTATTATTTTATAGTTGATTTACAATGTGTTAATTTCTGCCATACAGCAAAGTGATTCAGTTATACATATATATACATTCTTTTTCATATTCTTTTCCATTATGGTTTATCACAGGATATTGGATATAGTTCCCTGTGCTATAGAGTAGGACCTTGTTCTGTATCCATTCTATACATTATAGCTTGCATCTGCTAATCCCAAACTCCCAATCCATCCCTCCCCCACCCCCCTTCCCCTTGGCAACCACAAGTCTATTCTCTGTGTCTGTGAGTCTGTTTCTGTTTCTCAGATAAGTTCATTTGTGTCATATTTTAGATTCCACATATAAGTGATATCATATGGTATTTGTCTTTTGCTCTCTGACTTATTCACTTAGTATGATAATCTCTAGGTCTATTCACATTGCTGCAAATGGCATTATTTCATTCTTTTCCATGGCTCAGTAGTATTCTATTGTATATATATACCACATCTTCTTTATCAATTCATTTGTTGATGGACATTTAGGTTGTTTCCATGTCTTGGCTGTTGTGAATAGTGCTGCTATGAACATAGGGGTGCATGTATCTTTTTGAATTATAGTTTTGTCCAGATATATGCCCAGGAGTGGGATTGCTGGATCATATGGCAACTCTATTTTTAGTTTTTTGAGGAACCTCCATACTGTTTTCATAGTGGCTGCACCAATTTACATTTCCACCAACAATGTAGGAGGGTTCCCTTTTCTCCCCACCCTCTAAGAGCAGGTTTTTTGGAAAGATAAACAAAACTGATAAGCTGTTAGCTAAGCTCATTAAGAAAAAAGTGAAAGGACCCAATAAACAAAATAAAGAGCAGAAATTATAACCAATATTACAGAGATTCAAAAAACCATAAGAGAAAACTACAGACAGTTATATGCCAACAAGTTAGACAACCTAGAAGAAACAGATAAATTTCTAGAAACATACAATCTTCTATGACTGAATGAAAAAGAAATAGATAACCTGAACAGACTGATCACTAGTAGTGAAATTGAATTATTAATCAAAAACTCCCAGCAAACAAAAGTCCAGGACCCAACTGCTTCACAGGGGAATTCTAACAAACATATAAAGAAGACCTAATACTTATCCTTCTCAAACTGTTCCAAAAAGCTAATGAGGAGGGAACACACACAAATTCATTTTACAAGGCCACCATTACCCTGATACTAAAAGCAGACAAAGACCTACAAAAAAAGAGAACTACAAGCCAATATCACTGATGAACATAGATCAAAGCAGGGTAATAGCTCACATGGAACATCCACCAAGAAACCACATTCTGGGCCGTAACACACATAGAAATCATGCAATGTCTGCCAGTACCATACTGCTTTGATTACTGTAGCTTTGTAGGAGAGTGTGAAGTCAGGGAGCATGATACCTCCAGCTTTGTTCTTTTTTCTCAAGATTGCTTTGGCTGTTCGGAGTCTTATGTATTTCTATATAAATTTCAGCATTATTTGCAAGGAACACAACAATGACAAAGAGAGCCAGAATTCTGCCTTCATGGAGCATATACACTAATGGAAGAGACCACTGTATAAACAAGGAAATAAAAATAATTTTGGTGAGTGTTAAGTGCTCAGAAGAAAATCATAGAGCAGTGTAGGGGCATAGGGAATGGTGAGGCCTGGGAACTCAGTTTCAGGTAGGATGGTCAGCAAAGTACTCTCTGGGAGAGATATTAAGCAGAGATTGAAAGAGGGAAGGAATGCCCTCAGGAAGAGTTGGGGAAAGACAAGTCCATATAGAAATGCCCAAGTGGGTCGACTTGGCTTTCCTGAGGTACCATTAGAAAGTTGAAGCTGCTAGAGAATAGAGAATAAGAGGAAGAGCTGTGGGAGATGGGGTCAGAGAGGTGATTAGTATCTGTAATTACTTAGGGGGTTTCACCTAAATTTTATACATTCTCACAGTAATCTATATGAGTAACTGAAATCGCTGAACAATTGCATATTTTTGTTTGAGATTAGAGACTCATTTTGAAATCAACATATCCTTTCTATTCTTCATAAACCTGTGTGCCAGTCTCAACTTATTCTTTGCCTTGGGTACCTCACTTATTCTCCTGGAGTCTCAGAGGCAATTTTCTTTACCTTTATGCAGAACTTGATACTATTTGCTCCAAGTTCAAAATTCGTTGTAACCCACACATGAAAAAAAGTCTATTTCTAATCCCATAGTTGCTTACACAAAACTGACTGATAGAACTGGAAAGGTCCTCTATGTAGATTGATACATGTTGTGACTTCTTTCTTACACGATCATCTGCTGTTAAAATTAGTCTCATTACTTTAAATTTATACATAATAAAAGTGACACACTTTGCTCTCCCCAAAATAGCACCACATTGGGAATTGGAAGATAGGAGTTCCAGTTTACCCACCACCACAGACTAACTCTGTGGTCTTGAGTATCTCTTAATCTTCTTAGGACTAATTTCTAATAATCGATTAAAAGAAAATGTCAGGAATGATTTTAAAAGGATTAAATTGTCATTATCATACCCAGCACCAATTATAATATTTGGCACATGGTAGATAATCAATATTTTAATGAAAGAATGTATTCAATAATATTGCTTCTCAAGGGTGCAGTTAAATGCCTCATTAGACAATGTACTGAGTGATCATGACATTTTCTTCCCTAGAGTGTTTGAAGGAGGAAGGAAGGACCAAAATGGTGTGGTTGACTCAGCAAACATTAATTAAGCCTTCATATGTGCCAAGCTCTATACTAGGTACTGGAATTCCAGGAAGAGGTAAGAAGAATCTTTGCTCACAGGTATTTGTGTTTGGACCCATATACAGAAACCAACTACCTATTTATTGGTAAGTTTTCTGTTCTTCTTATATTCTGTAAAATGTTAGGACTATTCAGAATGATCTGAATTACTGGCCTTTGAATTCAGATAAACCGAATAACTCTATGATAAGTTGGGTTTAGTTTAAAGTATTTCTTTTTTTTTTCTTTTTTTTTTTTTAGTATTTCTCTTCTTAATTCAGTAAAGCTAGATTTGCAATGCATGAAGATCAGGATCTTCATTGGAATTATCTGAGATTTTTTTCTTTTAATAAATTTATTTATTTATTTATTTATTGGCTGCATTGGGTCTTCGTTGCTGTGCGTGGGCTTTCTCTATTTGCAGCAAGCAGGGGCTACTCTACGTTGTGGCACGCGGTTGTGGTGACTTCTCTTATTGCGGAGCACAGACTCTAGGTGCGTCAGCTTCAGTAGTTCTGCCACATGGGCTCACTAGTTGTCGCTCGCAGGCTCTGGAGCGCAGGCTCAGTAGTTGTGTTGCATGGGCTTAGTTGCTCCGCGACATGTGGGATCTTCCTGGACCAAGGCTTGAACCCGTGTCCCCTGCATTGGCAGGTGGATTCTTAACCACAGTGCCACCAGATAAGTCCCTATCTGAGATTTTAAACATCACCAATTCCTGAACCTCATCCTGAGAGATTCTGATTTAATTGATCTGATATAGGCCTGAGTCTCCAGTAGGATGATCATTGATGATCCTCAACGAGCCCCCGATGTTAAATGCAGCATATTCTACGTAGGTACTTGTGGGTTTTTTGGGGAGGGAAGGTCTCTATTTTAAATCAGATATTCAAAGGGGGCCGTGAAATCCTCTAGGAACGTTACAAGAACCACTGCCCAATAGTGAAAAAACACATGGAACACTGTATTTGGATAAGAAAGTGCCGGGTGCTTGGGAAGAAAGTGCTTGATGTCTCTCTAAAAACCAGTCTGATAAGAGTTTGGAGGGTGGTTCTTGACACTCCAGAAGAAATTTGAGAGTGCCTCCTACTTCTTCCCACTATGTTTCTAAGAATGACTCACGGCAGAGGAAGGTGAATATGAAAGGCTGCAATATATCCAAGCATCTTTCTTTTCTGGAAGTGAGTCATTACAGTTTCTTCTTACTGCACTTTCTGTTCCTTCAGAATTTAAAACTTTTTTTCACTTCCTGTGTTTTGAACGTTTGCCATACACTTATCGTTGTTTGACATTATAGTTACATGTATTTGTTTCTTTGCTTATTGTCTGTTTTACTCAGTAGACAAGCACCATGTAGCCTAGGCCGCTATCTTATTACACTTATTTTAGTTTTCACCGATGCTGCTTAGGACAGTGCCTGACATGTATTAGATGCTCATGAAATGTTTACCAAATGAACTGTGAATCCTTGTTCAGTGTCATTTGCTGCTCTCCACTTCCTCACTTGGCTCTGGGGAAATTATTGCAATGTCCTGTTACTGTTCCCACTCATGGATATTTCTGGCTGAGACAATTCCAACAGAAGGGATATTTCAGAATATGGAATAAGCAGATAAATATATATAGCAGCACAACTGGCATATAGTCATGGTTGATTCCAAGGCATATATAGTTAGGTCTGGCATGCTTCCTAAATGATTGATTGCTTGGTTAACTGAATGACAGAGAATGCTTGACTTTTTTCCCGGGAGTTTATGTATAATGGCTGGTGGGAAGCACAGGGAAGTTCAGTAGGAAAACCCAAAAATCATTGACATGGGAGTCCACATACCTGAGATCTAGATTTTGGTCTGCTGCTGTGAAACCTGGGAGCCGTCTATCTCTGAGTGAGTGAGTTGAACCAGCTGATTTATAAGATCCTTTCCATATTTAATTTTTTTGTGATTCCAGCCATGTTTGCTTCCCAAAGCAAGGAAAGATATAATAAATACTGGGGATTGACATAGAATTCACGTCTTTCGGAAACCTTTATAATAGTAACAAAGAGCAAAGGAATTTAGCTTACTGTGATTGGGCTCATTTATAAGCGGTGTATGAGAGTCTTTTATGATTTAGTCTTTAAACTACACAGTCCTTTTGATAGACTGAGTTTCTATTTTCTTATAATTCCTAAACTATGTCCAGCCCTCTCTGGGATGTTGTGCAAATTAACTCTTTTGTCTTGATACAGTTTGATTCATCCTCCTTGAAAGAGTGGAGCTAGGTGTTCTTTTGCCCTTTCATAGGTTGCCATGCTGCTCTGAGCTTACCCGTATTCTAACACGACCCACAGCACTTTCCGCAATATACTGTTTCCCACTGGAGAGACTAGGAGTGCCTAGGGGAATGCATAGTAAGTACTCAGCCCACAGTAGCTGTTCCTTCAATTTTGGTTAAATGAATGAATAACTGAATGGAGCATTTTTCTATGGTTACAGTTAAATAAATTAATAAATCAAAATTTCCCCTAATTTATTGATATTGGAATAAAGGTTGATTTTGTAATAACACTATTAACAGTGGGATTATTCTTTTATTTTTGAAACCTCACTCCCCATGATGATCAAAACTTGACACTGAGGTTCAAATGGCAGCTGAACCACATGGTACGATTTTATACTTCCACGTAAAAGCACATTACAGTGTCAGGTAAACATCTCACCAAATATCAAATAGAAGAAACCTTGAATATAACTTGGTAATTTTGGTGGTAAGGAAACATAAGCCCAATAATTACGGTAATTTGCCCAAAGTTCCTGATAGGGAATCCACAAATCTGAGACCATAACCCAGGCTTTCTCATTTCTGTCTTGTCTTTTTTTGTTTGTTTGTTTTTGCGGTACGCGGGCCTCTCACTGTTGTGGCCTCTCACATTGCGGAGCACAGGCTCCAGACGCGCAGGCTCAGCGGCCATGGCTCACGGGCCCAGCCGCTTTGCGGCATGTGAGATCTTCCCGGACCGGGGCACGAACCCGTGTCCCCTGCATCGGCAGGTGGATTCTCAACCACTGCGCCACCAGGGAAGCCCCCGTCTTGTCTTTTAACCCTACTGCACGCACAGTATCTACTGCCTGTGCTTGGATTCCAAACGAAATAGGAAATTCCTGTTGCTTTTCCTTGTTCTCTACAGACTGGCCGCATGTGGGGAATTTAACACGTTCAAGAGTGTCCTCTCCTTTATGTGCCTCACAGTATTTCAGTGCAGTTCCCTTGCTGCTCTAGGCTTCCCCCCTCACCACTTGCCCTCTTTGTACAGTCTCTGAATGGACCTGTAATTCAGGAACTGACAGGGAGTGTGAAAGGAGTGGAAAGGCAGCTGATGGAGTGGAGGAAGGAGGGGAGCAGGGGGTCTGCAAACCGGCTGGAGGCAGCCACAAGCTGGTGTCCTAAGCCCGCAGGTGTATATTCTCATGCACATGCTCAGATGACAATCATATTGTACAGTTGCAGAGCCCTCTGCAGTCATCTCATGAGAGACGTATTATAGGGTGCGAGGTAGCCTGGGTCTAAGTGTTGGAATTACTAGTGTAATGATTTATTGTAAGTAATCTACTGTAAAACAGTTGTGGCTTTTGACAGGCTATTTAACCTCTCTAAAGTTCAGTTTCTTGGTCTATAAAATGAAGTGGATGGGTTTCCTAGAGCTGCTGTAAAAAAGTACCAGAGACTGGGTGCGTTAAACAACAGACCTTTATTTTCTCGCAGTTCTGGGAGCTGGAAGTCCAAGATCAATGTGTTGGAAGGGTTGGTTTCTTCTTATGAGACCGCTCTCTTTAGCGTGCAGATGGCCGTCTTTTCCCCCTGCCCAGAGATAATTTTTCTGATGTGTGTGCGTGTCTGTGTCCAAATTTCTTCTTCCTACAGGGACACCAGCCATATTAGATTATAAACCACTCTAAAGACCTCATTTTAACTTAATTACCACTTTAAAGACCTTATAACTAAATATTACATTGTGAGGACTTCAACATATAAAATTTAGAGGGACCCAGTTCTGTCTGTAACAGAGAGGATATCTTATAACCTTCTTAAGGTTGAAGAGCCAATGAGTTTTTATATGCAGAGTGCTTTTCAAAATATAATTTTCTATATAAATGAAGAGCCTGGCATTTGGCAAAAGGAATGTTTAAATCCTTATTTTTAGAACTCACAAGCTGGATGGTTCTAGTGGCCATGTAAATGTTCACTTTCATGGATTTGTAACAGGGTGGTGATGTTTAAATATCTATATTAACACGCTTCTATATATTATGACATTTATTTTTTCTTTCTCAGTATTTTATACACCTCCTTTTTTTCCCCATCTTTCACCAGTCCAACCTGTCCCCTGATGTGGGTTGCATAAGGTTGACAGAGTAGGAGTGGGAAGTGTGTAGACACAGATGGGATCTCCCTGCATTTTGCAACCCTAGATGCAGAGAGTGAGTGAGTACACACAAGGTCTAGGCAGACAGCACCTTGACAACCCCACAGACATCTCTGTCCCCAGTGCGGCATGGAAACAGCCGCAGAGAGAGTTACACGACCTTCAGGGTGAAGTGGACAAACATGAGGGATGTTGCTGCGGAAACCTTGTGGTCTGAATACCAGGAACCAGACAGAATGAAAGGTCTCAGAATTGCTATGTGGACAGTGGACATCTAGGACTGTATCACAGCAGGAAACAGCTGGCACTCTCACAATAGGATAATTTGAGGAGGGATTGTTTACAAGAGGAGTGATTACAAAGGTGTGGGCACAGGGTAGAGTGCAGGAACCCGGGGCTCAGAGCTACGGAGCTGTTATCACTGCTGGGCCCGATGGGATGAAGAGAGGGCAGGATTCTAGAAACTAGAAGAAAAAAGAGCACAGAAAGAAGCCTGATTCCTTCTGGAAGCCAGAGGGAAGGAAACCTTGTTCATGTACTCCATTCAGTTTAGGCTCCACGACAGAGTAGAGTGGAGATGGGTCGAGAATGAATCTGGAGGGGGCAGATGGAAGATTTTGGGGAGTGCAACTCCAATTTCTTGGCACTACATGTGGCTCTAGAACTTTGCCATAATCCTGGGGAAAGGGAGGAGTGTGGACACAAACTGGTTAATGTTGAATTTCCACCGCTATGGCAGGATGGAAGCTCGAAATAGAAAGTAAGCTGAATTACAGAAAAAGACATATGTTACACTTCTTGTAAAACATAAGTTTTGGGGCTTCCCTGGTGGCGCAGTTGTTGAGAGTCCGCCTGCCGATGCAGGGGACGCGGTTTCGTGCCCCGGTCCGGGAGGATCCCACATGCCGCGGAGTGGCTGGGCCCGTGAGCCATGGCCGCTGGGCCTGTGCGTCCGGAGCCTGTGCTCCGCAATGTGAGAGGCCACAACAGTGAGAGGCCCGCATACCGCAAACAAACAAACAAAAAAACATAAGTTTTGGACCGAGAATTGTATTCATCACATATAATCCATAAGTCCAGTGTTATATATACCATATATATGTGTACGCACACACACACACAGAATACATGGGTTTTATCTCCACCAAATGACAATGGAAATAACATTTACATTGGGGTATAAAATAGACGAAAAAGTGCTGGCAAAGAGAAAGGAAGACTGAAATGAGTAAGAAATCAGTAGGAGTGCATTAAGTCAGAAATGTCAAGCAAGGAACGAGGAAATGGAATCTGACATGGCAGGAGCCACTGGTATTATGAGCAGGAGACTTCTTGATTGACAGCAGGCCTTTCCAGGCAGCAGCGGAGCAGCTCTTCATCCTTGTGCAGGAGGAGGCCAGGAGAGGGAACAGCACTCAGCCACCCAAGGAGAAGATGAGAAGGAGGGTCTGCGTCTGTCTGAGACAGAGAGAAGCCTCATTTTCCAATTTCTCGTTCTCCCTTCCAGTGTGCTTGTAGGCTGGCTGTGCCCTTATTGCTCACAGTAATCTCCTCTTTTAACCAAATTTGAGTGGGGCTCAGTTCCACGAGTGTCTATCATAAATTTTACAGTTGTTTTTTTGTAGCTTATTTAAGTTTTTGAAACTTAACCCCCGTTCTTCATCATACAGAAAATGAAATCTAAAAATTGAGACAGATTTATCTGACTGATTATTCAGTCACTTCATGTTGGAAACTGTCATAATCAGGATTCTTTTACCTTCTTCTTTCACCTGGGTTGAGGCTCTCAGGGCCTTAAGCTTTGATCACTGGTGGCATTAGTAAAGAGGGAACATCCACTGTTAGTATTCTGTTTCACATTGAACTTGCATCCTTTAAGTTATAACTAGTATTATCTGGTCCTAATGTTGTCCTCATTAACCCTGGTGATCTGTTGAGATGTCACATCCTCATCTAACCTGTTGTGGGACAGTCCCACCCTTTGTTTCAGGGTTCCCTCATCTCAGCCATGAGAGTGTTTCCTCCTCATCACTTCAACTTCACGTGCACTTTTATTCTTGAAAAGTATAAAAGCTCCAAATTATAGTCTATGCTATATGCAGTCTGCGATTATGAAAATAATATTATTCCGGGAAAGGAATGATCAAGAGAGAGAGGGAGAGAGAGAAAGAGAGAGAGATTGATTCTTTCCAACTAAGGGTATTTTTCAACAAACATGATTTTTGATTCAGAGTGACCTAGGTTCAAATTCTATCTGTGTTGGCTACTTATCGATTGTACAGTGGTGGGCAGTTTAGTTAAAATTGCCCAACGTGTTTCCATAATTGCAAAGTTAGGAGAGAATGTCTATCTCATGGGGTTTTGAGAGGATAAAAGGACCTGGAACACTGTAAGCCCTTGGTAAATGTTACCTCTCTTCTACCTCATTCCATTAGTGATGTAGGTTTATTGTGGGCAAAGTGAGAGGAAGGGACTGATGGTGAATTAAAATGTGGAAATTTTTTTTTCTGTTACTCTCTATCCTCCTTTGTGCATCCTTCTTTCTTGTCTTGGAAATCTCCACAGCCCAGTAGGTAAGGGAGACAATCTGGGGAGGGTTGCAGAGGGATCTTTGTGACTCTTCTTCCAAAAGCAGACCAGGTACAATGGATAATATCTTTGATAAATTTTAGTGCTTTGTAAAATTAAACTTTATTATGTATAAAAGTTTTATACATCATAAAGGAGACATTGTGAGTCGATGAGAAAGAGAACGATCATTTTATAAATCTTATTTGGGCAATCGTTTAGCTACTTGGAGAAAAATTCAACTTGGATTCTCATTGAACAGCATAAACCAAAATATCAGGATTAATAAGGTAACTGAACAATGTCAAACTTAATAGACTTAAAAGAAATAAAAGGTAATTATTTTCCAATTTCTAGATAAGGGAGGAATAATTCATAAAGAAAAGGAATAATAGTTTTTTTTTTTTTTTTTTCGGTATGCAGGCCTCTCACTGTTGTGGCCTCTCCCGTTGCGGAGCACAGGCTCCGGACGCACAGGCACAGCGGCCATGGCTCACGGGCCCAGCCGCTCCGCGACCTGTGGGATCCTCGCGGACCGGGGCACGAACCCGTGTCCCCTGCATCGGCAGGCGGACTCTCAACCACTGCGCCACCAGGGAAGCCCAGAATAATAGTTTTGACTATAGAAAAATATAAAATTTCTCAAAATCAGTATTATGAACAAGTTTAAAACTAGAGAAACTAAGTTATTTAACTAGGTATATGACAAATTATTAATAACTTTAATATTTAAAGCAGTTATATAAATTGATAGGACTCCAACATGTACGAAAGACATGGGCAGATAATTTATTTAAAAGGTACAAATGATTAATATATGCTTAAAAATGTATAATGTTACTAAATGCTCAAAAATTAAAGGTAAAATGAGGTAACATTTTCATCTATTGAGTCATAAAATATGAGAACACCCAGTGTTGCTGAGGGTCACTTCTCGTATAACACTGGTGAAAGCTTCCATTGGTATGCCACTTTGGAGAGTAATTTGACAATATTATGAAAAACCTTATAAATGCTTAGATTGTTTAACCAAGAAACCCAATCCCAGGGCATATATGATAACACAATATTTTGCAATTTAAAAAAGCTTTATTATAATAATAGCTTTAATTCATTAATTGCTTACCATGTGACAGGCTTTTCTTACATCGTGTAATTCACTTTTCAGCAAAGCTCCTAAGGAGCTGAGCCAGGATTTGAACTTACATCTGTCTGCTTCAAATTCTGCTTGGACTCTTCGTTACTCTTTTATTCTACTCATAGATATCTTTCATGATATAATTGGAAATACTTTAAATCTATTAATAATGTAATATTGTTAATTTTCTTATTAATTAATTCTAATTAATTTTCATAGTAAAATAAACTATGGTGGGCCCACTCTATATATTGCCATGCAGCTAGAGATGGCATGGAAACTGCATTTTCGTATAGTTGATGTACAATATCGTGTAAGTTTCAGGTGTACAGCACAGCAATTCAGCTATACATATATACTATATATATATATAACATATGTGTGTATACATATATATATATATATATATTCTTTTTCAGATTCTTTTCCCTTATAGGTGGAAAGTGCTTATTCTTAATCATTTCAAGTGAAAATAGTGTAAAACAGATTTGTATATTTCTAAGATTGTAACTATTTAAAGAAGATAGATACAAGGATTGTAACTATTTAAAGAAGATAGATACAAGGAAGGAATGAATACAAGTTAATAGTAGTTGCTTCGATTTGTGAGACTGTACTGGTCCATTTTGTCTCTGAACTTTTGGGGCTTTTCACATTTTTGCAGTCAGAATCGATTATCTTATGCTCAGGAAAAAGTCAATTTGAGTTAAAAAGTTTGTGGAAGCTTTTATGCTCTCAGGACATAATTGGGAATGTATTGTCTTCATTAGGTTAAATTCTTAGCTGTTCACCAACAGAAAAATGCTATAAAGATTGACAAATCCAATGAGAAGAGGCAATGGTTCTGAGGTTAGGTTATTATTAAAATGTGTAATTAGACAAAATTTGTTAGTGTCATGTAAATAAACAAGAATATCTGTATCAGTATTATAGAATGAAAACATATGACTTAGCTCTTGAAAATACAGGTAAGGGATTGAGAACCAAGTTATAAATCTAACAGTTAAGTTTCCAACGTAATCAGAAAACAGTTTGTCTTAGTAATTACTTGCCCTCTGAGTATATATGATGTCTAGGAAATTAAATATCTCAACAAATTGATTGAGAGTTTCCTTTGTAGACTTACACGGCAAAACAAGGATAAATATTTTTTAGGTGCTATCATTAAAACCTGCTTAACCTGATTTTTTTTGAAAAAAAAAGTAGAGTAAAGTTCTGTCTTTTTTGAGCTCCATGTATTAGCTTTGGAAAATAGCTTTACCATAACACATGTAGAACAAAAAGAGTGATTTTATAATTATTTTTAACCCGTATCCCCTGCACTGGCAGGCTTATTCTTAACCACTGCGCCACCAGGGAAGTCCCAACAATATGTATTATATACCAAAGACTCAGAAATATATGTGCACTAAAGTAATCTATTAACTTAATCATTTAAAGCATATTATAAAGCATATTTTGTTTTATTCTTACATCTTTCTTTCCTTTTGTTTATTTGAGGGTTTTTTGTTTGTTTTCTTTTTGCTTCTTGAGTTAAGCACTTGATGCATATATTTTATTTTTTAATATTTATTTACTTTTAGACTGCGTCAGGTCTTAGTTGCAGCACGTGGTATCTTTCATTGCTGCACCCCGGCTCTTCTTCGCGGTGCGTGGGCTTCTCTCTAGTTGTGGTGTGAGGGCTCCAGAGCAGGTGGGCTCAGTAGTTGCAGCACATGGGTTTAGTTGCCCTGCAGCATGGGGGAATCTTAGTTCCCTGGCCAGGGGTTGAACTGGTATCCCCTGCATTGCAAGACCAATTCTTAACTGCTGGACCGCCAGGGAAGTCCTGATGCATATATTTTAAATCTTTATTGTTTTTCAATAAATGCCTTAAGGTTATAAATTTCCTTCTAAAAAACTCTTGAGTTGTATCCCACAAGCTCTAAAATGATGTGATTCATTACCACATAGTTCTAAATATTTTGACTTTTGCATTGGGATTTCATGCTTAATCCAGAAATTGCTGAAGATATTTTAAGAAGTATCGTATGACACTGTGTGTTCCCAAAGGACCATAGCTAATTCATCTCTTAGATATAACATGGCATGGCATACAATGGTTATTCCATAAAATCTGGTTTATTAAGTGAATTGAATTTTTTTTCAAAATCACTCAGACTGTGGCAGAAATGAAGCTAAAACATGTATCTCTTAACTTTCTTAGGTTTATTGAGGTATGATTTATATACAGTAATATTCATCCTGTTTATGAACTTGATGAGTGTATACAGACGTGTAACCACCACTACAATTAAGATTTAGAAGAGTTACATCCCCCCAAAATTCCTTTGCGCCTTCTTCCACCTCAAGGCAACCAGTGAACTCTCTTCTTGTCACTATAATTTTGCCCTTCTAGAATATCGTATGAATAGAAGCATATAGTATATAGCCTTTTGTGTGTGCCTTCTTTCACTTACTGCATTTGTGATCCCTTCATGTTGTGGTGCTTAATAGTAGATTATTCCTTTTTATTGGTGAGTAGTATTCCTCTGAATGGCTATCTTATAGTTTGTCATCCATTCACCAGTTGATGGACGTTTAGCTTATTTCCCTTTAGGTTGTTAGCAATTTTATGAACTGCTAGGTTATTTTAGCAAGTTTATGAGTTGCTTAATTATGAACAAGGCTGCTATAAACATTTGTGTATAAGTTTTGTGAGGACGTAAGCTTTCATTTCTCTTAGACACATACCTAGGAGTGATATTGCTGGCTGTTCTGATAATTGTATGTTGTTGGTGGCGGTTAGAGGAGGTAGAGGAGGACAATGTAGTTTCTCTGCTGTCCTGGTGCAAAAGAGAGTTTCCTGGCCCTTCCCAGCAGAGACAGCACACATCTAATGGCATTAATATAGGATTCTGGGGCTGGCTGTCCTCCAGGGGTAGAGGATTTTTTCTTCTACATTCTTCTGTCAGGCATGGGTCTTCACCTCCGCTTTTCTCACAGCAGCTTCAGGATTTTGCTATTTGTGAGAGGATGGTCTGGGCCAGGTGCCTGGGGTTCATGCTTTCCCCGTAGCAGCAGCTGTTCCCCTCCTGCTGGCCTGCACCCCCCAGGGGGACTCTCTCAGGGTGTCCACTGTGCCCTCATATTTGTCCTGAGCACCTGCTGGAGTTTATGGGAAAGAACCTGGAGTAAGTATTAACTCCTCTTGTGTCTGGGGCTGCCAGGATGCTTCTATCCTGTCATACTACCCACACTTAGCCCTTTACTGGTTCTTTAAAGGGTCAGTTGATTTTTTCTTACTCAATTGCATGGCGGCCAGTGCCTTTTCTCCCATGTTCTGTTACCTGTGAGCTAGTCCACTGGTGCTTGATTTAATTCAATTTCTTTCAAATATAAAATTCAATTAAAAGCAATTCCACACCGTTTAATTTCCTGTACAATAATTACTGTGGATTTCCTATTGGGGCATACATGGAAGAGAAGTTAGATGATAGAAGAGGAGCAAAGTCTGAATCCAAAGCAATGTGCTTCTCAAACTAGTCTCCCACATGCCCATAAAACAATGGGGTTTTGCTACAAAATTTCACTAGGTTGATATGTTCCCAAATACTCAGAAGATAGTTAAGTTTGTGAGTAGAATTTTCTGAATTCTAAGTTTTTACCTCATAATTTGTTATTATGGTAAAACTTTGGCAACTGCTGCTGATTGTTTGCTCAGTGGCTCATGCAGCTGGGTAAACAATGAGCATGAAAATGGCAAATTGGACAGCCAATCAAGCTCTTTCATCACATCATAAAGTAATTGGGTTCATCTTATATGGTTTTAACTTAATAAAATGTTTTCCTGAAAATTTTTGTGTGTTTTGGGAATGTGGAGACCTGTATCATTTTAGAGATTAAAAAAATTTGCATTGCCTACAGGAACTCAGAATAGTCTTGTGGAGAAATACTGCAAAGCAAAGGAGAGGATGTAGCCAAAAATTAGGGTCAGCAAAAGATCTTTGATTCCAATTGCATGTTATTTCTGTTACTGTGCAAATTTTTACTGCATGTTATTTCAAGTCATTTGAAAAGCCAAGATTTCAACCAAATCTATTTGAAGACCTACAGGGAAGACATGTCGATCCTAAATTACAAACCTTGTACCTAATTGTGAGGGGGTGGGGTGTCACATTTTAATTCATGCTAACTTTTATCTTGGAGAGGGTGTGGGAAGGCTTCCAGACTGATTTGAAAACAGCTGAAACATATCCAGAAGAATTTTCAACTTCTGTAAAATTCAGTGAGTGAAATACATAATTCTGCAAGACATCGGGTCTGTACGTATTAGAGTTGAAGGCATTCTGGGACATAAGATCCCTCTCCAAATCTGGAGTTGATTTATATATTACTTTTATGTTTAAACATATACAATATAAATATAAATTTGTTGGTACCCATATTATTTTATAATAATATTTTCTGCTAGAAAATGTGTTTCTAGTTTATAAAATGGAGCTAAATATATCAATTTTGTGGCATTCCATGAAGAGTGCTATGATTTCCAAGCAATTCCTCACCTGTCTAATGACCTCTAATGACCTCACCTGTTTGAGTTGGCTTTAGGGAGTTTTCACATGACTTACTTTGGATGTTGGGGTATAGTCTTGAATTTGGCCCTGAGAAGTGATCCTGCTTAATTTCTTCGTCTGTGAAATGGGAGTGATAATAGTGCCTCGTTCATAGGATTATTATGAGGATTAAACTTAACTTGTATACTTCTTGTTTCAATGCCTGACCATAGTAAGCCTTCATTTAGAGTTTAGCTGTTATTAATATCTGAAGCACAGAAGTGGTCATGGGCTTGTTTTGCAGGCCCTGTAAAAAAAGCTATGCATCATTGTAGATATACCTCCATTTAAACTGGAGGAAACAAGAGTTATAATATTCCATGGCTTATTAACTTACAGCATCTATCGTGAGGACCAACTGAGATAATGCTCATTTTTCTATGTTGCAACTTTAAAATACCTTACACACATATTATTTTTGGGTTGCAAAATTAACATCCATTCACACCAAGAAAGAAACTGACTTTGTTATTTTATACACTCATTACTGTAAGAGAAACTGTCAAGTTTTATTTTATATATATATTTTTTACTGTTTTATTCTTCTAGGTTTCATTTTTTTTTAAATAATAGCTTTTCTAACCTTGAATAAGGTTAGTAAGAGATCTCTTTTCATAATGTCTTTCACATCTGACAAGAATGTGTAGTAATGCGGGGTTTTAGGTCAGTTAAGATTGTATAGCAAACTCGGTCATTATGTAGCATCCCACACCCCAGAATTCCAAAATGGTCCTTCAGGGAGGCAAGCCTCCCTGCCCAGGGTGTGAGCCTGACTCTGCCGAGGGTTTTCTGTTATCATCTTTCTCTGTAGAACCAGAAGAGGGAGCACTGGTCTCTTTCTCTCTCTAAACAATCACAGTAGCTTTTAAACATATGGGGGGCCTTTCATGATTAAAGTTTTTTTTTAAAGATAGAGTTTGAATAAAGATGTAAAATTCAAAGTATGAATGTCCATTAATTATCTTAATAATTCTGGCAAGTTTAACCGGATTCAAAGTGGAAATGTTCTTTTAAAGACTACACATTTTCATGGAGTGAATCTAGGTGCTACTGAATAACTTTACCACAACATAATTTAGAATATATTAGTTGTTGGAAGTAGAGGGGAGGAGGAGGCTGACAATGAATGAAATCATTTAATAAATATTTATTGAGTACTTGCTATGTTTTGGATCATGAGCTAAATTATGATGCTACTTAGATGAATCAGACTCAGTCTGAAGAGGCAGGCAGAGAGGAGGAGTTTGGGAAAAGTCACTTGAAGAAAATATTGTCTAATTTCTAAGTAAGAGGCTTAAAATAGAATGTTTGTTGAATGAATAAAAGAGAGACAATAGTAAATATATTAATAATACAAAATTTAACATTTTAACATGGTACTCTAGAGTTATGGTGCTTCCACATGCATTACTGATTTAATTAGACTTAGTAGAGGTTTAAAGTTTCACAAAGTAAGTTGCAAGCTAGGTCTCTGATTGCAAACTGTAGACCTTTACCATTGCTTTATTCTTACTATATAAGGTTTTTACAATTTGTCTTTTAAAAGTAAAAAATAGGGACTTCCCTGGTGGCACAGTGGTTAAAAATCCACCTGCCAATGCAGGGGACACAGGTTTGAGCCCTGGTCCAGGAAGATCCCACAGACCACGGAGCAACTAAGCCCATCCGCCACAACTACTGAGCCTGTGCTCTAGAGCCCACGAGCCACAACTACTGAGCCCATGCACCGCAACTACTGAAGCTCGCACGCCTAGAGTCCGTGCTCTGCAACAAGAGAAGCCACCACAATGAGAAGCTCGCACGCCGCAATGAAGGATAGCCCACGCTCGCCGCAACTAGAGAAAGCCCACATACAGCAACGAAGACCCAATGCAGCCAAAAATAAATAAATTTATAATAAATAAATAAATAAATAAAAGTAAGGAGTATCTGCTTGCAAATTCATTCTTATAAAATGAACATATTGCTTTAGTGTTGGACAGTAATCTCTTTCAGAAGTTATTTTCCCAATTAGTGGAAACTATTAAGTACTTATGTTTAGAAGATCGTGAAGGTTGACCAGGGGAAATATATCATTTCCTATAATAAAAAAGCCTAACAAGTTTCCTTGAGGTCATTAGACAGATCTTAGTTGAAGGGAGTACAGGGTCATAACATTCAGAAAATTTCATATACTGAGAAGAAATGGTCCAAGAAATTTTAGTAGTAAGTCTGATAGTTCATATGGGATAATATACCATGTATATCTGTGTTCAAAAATTTTTTTTAAATTGGTTAGATTAGGAAGTTTACCTAATATGCAGATCTAAGTTCTGGACCAGAAGAAAGTTACCTAAACAGTTAACTTTGAATTCATTAAACTTTCTGAATAAAGCAAGCTTTGGGATATTAAAGAAGTAAAGTAAATTGATATTATGATGCATTTTGGAGACAATAAATAGGCACCTGGGTCTTTCAGACTTACTCTTACCAAGGATGGATAAGAACTCAAGATGGATCAAATGCAACTAAAGCGTGTGAGGTTATGAGAATTTGTTGTTGGACTAGAAAAACTACAGCTGACCCAGCTTTATGTTATTTTTTTTAATGCTTTAGTGAATAATATATTATTTATTTATTTATTTATTTATTATTTTTGGCTGCGTTGGGTCTTTGTTGCTGCGCATGGGCTTTCTCTAGTTGCAGCAAGCAGGGGCTACCCTTTATTGCTGTGCATGGGCTTCTCACTGCGGTGGGTTCTCTTGTTGTGGAGCACGGACTCTAGGTTAGTGGGCTTCAATAGTTGTGGCATACGAGCTCAGTCGTTGTGGCTCGTGGGCTCTAGAGCACAGGCTCAGTAGTTGTGGCGCACGGGCTTAGTTGCTCCGCGGCATGACCCAGCTTTATGTTAGATACAGGTTATTTCAATTTTACTTGAGACAGGACATGGACTTTCTTTTTCTTTTTTTTTTTTTTTGGTGTAAAACAACCATTTTATTATCTCTCTCAGTTCTGTTGGCTGCCTGGGCTCAGTTGGGAGGTTCTTACTCAGGGTTTCCTTTTATTTTCTTAACATCTTCACCCATTTGTCCCACCCCCCGCCCCACCTCTGGCCACCTCTGGCAACCACCAATCTGTTCTGTGTCTGTGAATTTGGTCTTTTTAGATTCTGCATAATGAGATCATACAGTATTTGTCTTTTACTGTCTGACTTATTTCACCTGGTATAATGCCCTCAAGGGCCATCTGTCTTGTCATAAATAGCAGGAGTTCCTTCCTTTTTATGGCTAAATTTTATATCTCTGTGTGTGTATCTATCTATCTATCTATCTCACATCTTCTTTATCCATTCAACTATCGACAGACACTTACATTGTTTCCATGTCTCAGCTATTGTAAATAGTGCTGCGGTGAACACGGGTACACAGATATCTCTTTGAGACAGTGATTTTCATTTCCCTCCAATATATGCCCAGAAGTGGAATTGCTGGATCATATGGTAATTCTGTTTTTAATTTTTGAGAAATACTCATACTGTTTTCCATAGGGGCTGTACTCATTTACATTTCCAGACCCTACCAATTTTTAACATACTTCAAACAATTAAAGATTTTCTAAATGGGTATGGGTTATAACATACATGTGTATAATCACATAAGCTAATGTTCAGTAATCCCTGGGTTTCTGGATTATGGCCTTCTCATATGCTTCTGCCCCTCTCCAAGGGGTAATATAATTCTTGCTTTATTTTTCTGTCCTGTCCCCCAGCTGCAATGGGTTTTCACCAGGACCCTAACATTATGGTTTTTATGCTCTTCCTCCTGCAGATTAGGCTTTTGTTTTGTAGGGAGATGGAGGTGATGGGTAGAGCCAGGATTCTGGCAGCAGCTACTGTTTCCTCGTATAGCCAGCCTCCTAAGGAAAATTTTCTCAGGATTCTCCCTGATCTTCCCTGTGAGTGCCTGGTGGGGTTCATGGAGTCAAATCCTCCAAGAGGGTATGAAGGCCCCTGTAGCTGAGATCCTTAGGGACTTGACATTACTCATGCTAGCTCACCCTTATCCTCTAGCAATTTGTTAAAAAATTAGCTGCATCTTCTTTCCAGCTAAGACGGTATCTAGTGTTGTCTGCCCCAGGTAAGCAAATACTTGGTCCTATTTCTCCCCAAAAGCACCCATGTCTCCCCAGACTTAAGGTTATTTGGTGGCCCTGCAACCTCAGTTCTTTAATGGGTTCAAGAAAAGTCATCAATTGACAGTTTGTACAGCTTTATCCTTGCTACAAAGTTGAAGCAACACACTTCCGCTCTCTTTCCATCTCTGAGCTGAAAATCCTTATCTGGATTTTAATCATCATCTGTGCTGTTTTCTTGTCTTTATTCCCCACTACCATGTTTCTCAGAATTTACTCTGCATAAAAATCAGCTGAGAAGCACATTAATAATACATATTTCTGTGTCCCATCTCTAGAAATTGTGATTCAGTAGTCTGAGGTAGACAAAAGGAACTTGAATGTTGAAAATGTTCCTCAGGGGGTCCCCATGCTAATAAAGACTTTGAAAGGCAGTATCCTCTCAAAGATAAACTTTCTCTGATTGTGTCCAGGTTGATGCCTTATATATGTTAGCCTCTCAATAAATATGTAAAATATGCATTGAATGTAAACTAGTTAGATAGGAGCAGAGGTGGGAAGAAACTTGTCTTGAATATCCTATCTTTTTCACATGTTTATGAAACCTAGCCGTAATTCAAGGTTCAATTGAAGTTCCAAATCTTACCACCATCTTCTTGGAGTATATATAACATTGGAGGAGTTTGGGGGCAGTGAATCAATAAAACTGCTCTTAGCTCCAAGTTTTGTCAGTAACTAGTTGTGTGATTTGGCTAAGGCACTTAAGCTTTTCTGCAATTCATTTTTGTTTTTGTTTTTTTTTTTTAATTTGATTAACAAGATACAAGAATGAAGATGACTTGGATCATAAACATGAGCAATATAAAAATCCCTTGGAGAGGTGTTTATTTTTACCCATAATGTATGAATACTTGTATATACACACATACACACATTATACATATATACCTACCTGTATATATATATACATATAAACCTGTATATATACACATACCTGCGTACACGTATGCACATACAGCACCTATGTATATATATATATAAATTGCAGATCCCAGTCCCTCCAACCTTGGAGATGTTGAATCAGTAATCTGAGGTATTGTTTTGTAACCTTCCCTAGATGATTCTAGTGACCAGTCATGACTGGAAACCACTGGACTAGATGCGTTCTAAATTCTCAAGTCCAAACAGCTATCTCCCCCTCAATGGGACTTCCTCTGACGGTCATATACCACCAGAGAGTTGTGACTAAAAATATAATGTATTACATTTCAGTTTTTATTTGTATTATCAAATTTAAAACTCCTGATACATTAGAATATACTTGATGATAGATACTGTGTGTTATCCTTTTCTCTTGAATAGACTTTCTAGTACAGTTTATAGAATCCTGCAAGCAAATTAGTAAATTTTTGTTGATTGATTGATTGAAAGTAGCCAGAAGTCTGAAGTCAGAGAGGAAAGGGTGGGAGACACAGAGAGATGGGTAGGAAGACACAGCTGTCTTGGGCTTAGCTGTGTGAATAGAATATCTTGGCAGAAGGGTTTTAAATAGATTGGATAGGTGACAAAGGAGAACTGGCAGAGAAGAAGATGGCGGTAGTCAGGGTAACTAAGCAGTTGATGACACCTTGGTTGGGAGTTTGCAAAATGTGGAGGAGGAAATGACGCGTGAGCATGTGAGGGAAGAGCATACAAGAGGAAGGGAGAACTAATGAGGGGAGGCAGCTGCATGTCTAAGGGCTAAGGATAGTTTTCAGACAGAGAGAAAGTCTAAAGTTGAGGAAGGGACAAATATGTGCAACACAATGGCTTCAGAAAGCTTTAATTCTTGGAGATAAAAAGTCGAGTTTTACACGGAGGGCAGCTGCCCTGGAGATCAGCAGCCATCTTCGTGAAAGTGAGAGATGAACTCCTGTGATTTGGGAATCAATGGCATAGCCCAATCCTATCCTATTCTCACTGATAAAAAACCTTAATAGAATTTATATGGGATGTTATTTGATTAATCCTGATGCATGTCAATTTCAGTTAATAGTAAAATATAACCCCAGATGTCTAAATGGATTTACCTGTTGAGTGAATTTGTATAATTCTTTGATTGTTAATTATGAAGAACACTTGCTCAGAATGAAAAGGTGAAGTTTTAAATTTTGACTTAGTTATGAGAAGTAAATTCTGTTCTCATTAGGATAGTAAATGTTTACTATCAAGGAAGAAGGTGGGATTTTGATTTACTTCATTGATTCTGTTAGTGGAATAACTTCCAGGAAAGAAGTGTATCCCATTAGATATTTAAAAATATTTGTGACCTAATCCTGAGGTCTCACTGCAAGGACGGGAGTGAGCAAAGATCAATGATTTTGACTGTTCTTGTCCAGAAACTATCATTGTGTCCATGTTTCCTTGCAAAGGAGAATCAGTGTTCAATTGTTATGCCAAAGAAGTGATCCCCCTTTTGAAAGGTATATTGTGTCATATACTTGCAGCCCAAAGATGACTGATCCTCTGAAGAGAAGGTAGTCATCAAAGAAAACACAGCCACAGACTTAGAGAGTACCTGTCTGAGAGGCAGAGCGCTGCAGTATTACAAAGCTGAGTGCAACAAAATACTCAAGGGAAGGCAAACCTTAGCAACCATCCACTGATAAAGGTGGTGACTTTATTTTTTAAAATTTTTTCTTTTGTAAAATTAATTAATGATATTATTATTATTTTTTGTCTGTGTTGAGTCTTCAGTGTTGCGCACGGGCTTTTCTCTAGTTGCATCAAGCGGGGGCTACTCTTCGTTGTGGTGCGCAGGCTTCTCATTGCAGTGGCTTCTCTTGTTGCGGAGCACGGGCTCTAGGTGTGCGGGCTTCAGTAGTTGTGGCACGCGGTCTCAGTAGTTGTGGCTCGTGGGCTCTAGAGCGCAGGCTCAGTAGTTGTGGCTCATGGGCTTAGTTGCTCCGCAGCATGTGAGATCTTCCCGGACCAGGGGATCGAACCTGTGTCCCCTGCATTGGCAGGCGGATTCTGAGCCGCTGCGCCACCAGGGAAGCCCCAAAGGTGGTGACTTTAAATAGGTGCAGGAGCAGAGTTGTGGGACCCTTAAGACAGAAGTACATGTCCCAGCATAGAAAATATGGAGCCTGGAGAGAGATGCTGTTCGGGCCAGACCACTCCCTTAGCCTCCCGGTTCCAGGTTTATCACGAGTTCTATGTGAGATAAATAGGTTGTCAGAACCTCCTACGTATCCTTTCTAGTTTGTTGTATTTTAACATATATCTAGGTAGCATTACCAAGTATGGAATTATTTGATCTCAGTAAATCCTTTTGTCATCTTCACAAAGTTCTGAATAAAAGCGCCTCTCCAGGTGCCATTATATGTAGATACTGAAACTGGGAATAACATACCGAATACTCATGGTCAAGGATGTAGTGCTGAAGTCAGTACTGTAGAATAGACCTTGCTGTGTTGTTTGGCTGCCTAACAACCATCAACCACTCTTAATTTTCCTGTGACTTTTGGGGGAATTTCTTCTTTCTATTTGTGGGCAATTTAAGTATGTCAGTCATGTGTCCTGCCCTGTCCTAACTGAAAGCCAGACTAGCTGATTGCTCTTACCTAGAACTTTTGGCTGACTGAGTCAAGAAATAGGTTATTTGGAACTCCTTCATTCCAGCATTTGGGCCCAGGAGTCGGTTGAGTCACTGAGCTGTCTTGGTTTGTGATTCTGCCTGTTCTGTCTCGGAGGCTAGTTTCCTTTCCTTCCTCCCTCCCTTCCTTCCTTCCTTTTCAAATAAAACTGTAATATATTTAAGTGTACAGTGTGATTTGATATACGTGTGCATTGTGAAATGATTCCCGCAGTTGAGTTAATTAGCACATCCATCACCTCACATAGTGACTTTTTTTTTTTTTGGTGAGAATGCATAAGATCTACTCTCTTAGAAAATTTCAAGTATACTGTACAGTATTACTAACTATAGCCACCTATAGTCACCATGCTATATAACAGATCCTCAGAACTTACTCATCTTGTAACTTAAAGTTTGTATCCTTTTATCAACCTCAAAGCCTTTTTCAGTTTCCAGTTTCAACACCTGGTATCCCTTCAATAAATTATATTTTTATCAAAATTTATCTTTGATGTTTGAACTCTCTGCAAATATAGTGCAAATTCTTTTAGTAAACACAGTGAGGAAAACCAGATAACTAGCCCCAGAATTCTCAAGAGGAGAATAATTTATCTTAGGTGGTACTTCATATTATAAAAGGTTAACAGGTTAAAAAAAAAAAGGAGGTAAATATTAGAGACAGTTTTGTTACTTGTGGGTCCTCTGGGTACTCCCTGCTGGTAATGTTAGTTCGTTCAGGGTCAGCTTGTGTTTGGCCCATCCTTCTACTGTCAGCTTGTGGGATCAAGTGCTGCAAATATTATCTGGGCAGATTCAATGAGCATTAGTTTACCTTTAGTCGCATAGGTCATATAGACAAAGATGGAGCCAAGGTAGGTAAAACAAGAAGGAGCAGTCAGGCCCCATAGGCACACAGGCTGCAGAGCTCATGCAACAGGAAATATAGACTCAAGATATGAGAGTGGCTATTAAAAAGGGCAGGCACCCAGGTGCACAGGTGATATAGAATGTACTCAAGAGTCTAAGGCAGAGCATCCGAGCACCATGTGTTACACATCTAGGGAAAGGTACAGAGGCTGGAGTGTCATTTCCTCCATGTGAATCCACATTCCTCTACTTATTAGTGCTGTGACCAGGCAGGTTATATCAATATAACCTCTCATCTCTCTGTGCCTCTGTTTCTTCATGCATAAAATAGGGACAATTGTAATACCTACCTTACAAGTGTTTACTAGGATTAAATGAGTTAATACAGATACAGTGCTTAGAATAGTGCTTGGTGCATATTAAGTGTTTAATAAGTATCAGCTGTTAAAAGGCATTGGTAAATATGATTGGGGTGCAACTGTGATCTTCTCTTCAGGCACTTGACCCTGAGTGCAGGTAGAAGGAGCAAAGAGCACATAGGTGAAATCAGCAGTGAGTGGGTGAGGATCCAGGAATGCTCGCCTCCCAAATTCAAGACTGAATTTGGAGACAAATAAATGTGGCATAGTATACCCAGAAGGAAAACTTGCTTAAGCCCACTTCAAAAAGACCTAGATATAATTCTCATTCTTTCCCTCCCCTTTTTCTATTAAAAAAATTCTGCTCCGCTATAGAGGCAGGCAAATCTTTAACCTTTGTTCCCTCATCCATAAAATAGGCACTTTCTCTGTGCAAAATGAAATTATCTGTATGAAAGCATTCTGCACAGTTATAGAAAGTTTGTATTATTCAGGATCCTTTCAGTTTCAAGTGATGGAAACTCAACTCAAACTAGCTAAGAAGTTAAGTGGAGTTAATTAGCTGATGAAACTGGACAGGATATTGGGTATTTCATGGACTGAAGGACAAGCTGTAGGAACCTGGTCCTTAGAGACTGGAACTAGGTATTCAAAGTGACCGGGATTTTTTTTTTTTTTTTTTTTTCTCTTAGACTACTTTGTGGCACAACTCTAGAGGGCACTGTTCACATGGTATTGCAGGGGAGTGGCACTCCATCAGGAAGAAGGGCAAGTGAGGGGTGAATGGTTCCCTTTGGAGATGTGACATGCTCTCTTCTCTCCTTGACTTTGCTTCTCTTTGCACCTTATTCTCTTCCGCACCAGGTAGGTTTCCTGCCAAAGGCTGGGAAATATGGCCACATGCAACTGTAGCTTGTATCCTTCCAACACTGTAACAGAAAGAAAACAAAATCTTCCCTTCAGTTTCAGTAGAAAGTTGCCAAGGAGGACTCTGATTGGCCTGGACTGGGTCACGTGCCTATTCTTGATCCACTGTGGCCTCGAGGATGGAGTCTTCTGATCGTAGGAGCACAGGTCAGGTGCTCACACTTACGAGTATGCACGGAGGCGGATGGGTGTGTGGAGGGAAGGTTTGTGATTGAAAGCCCAAAGAAGGGAAATATGAAAGGCAAGCTAGAGTTACCACAGTCCAACATAAACAAAAGCTTTATTATTTTATGATGTGTGAGGTTCTTCCCCACCCTTCCACCCTGCATTAATGTGAAGAGTGTGTTGAGCAGTAGTAGTAGTTATATGCCTATGTGATACATATTAAGCCTAGATTTTCCTGTTGGGAAAACAGACTTCTTGCTGAATTAAGATATCTCACTACAGCTGTACTATATTTCTTCACCATTACCCTTTTGGAGCACTCTGATACTGACATGAATGAGAAATTATTTTCCATATACTATCATTGTGTGAAAATGATTTTTACCAGTTCTGAAAAGAGCTGGTAACTACCTCTGTTACTATAAGGGCAGTAGGTGAAAGCAGGAATTCAACGGGCTCATTCACATAGTTAAGTCTCCTGAGTGTGCTCACAAGTACCAAGAAGTCAGCATGACTTCGGGAAGACAGCGTGTGTTTATCAGATATTCTTGCCCAGGCGCATAAACAAATTGTACTGGGACTATGGAAATGATATGTAGATATGTTTCTGGAAATTTAAACAGGAGTAGTATTCAGTAAGCAAAAGACTTGGGTTGGGAATTGGTAACCCTTTGAGGGTCACTACAAAGATGAATAATAATGTATATAAAAACCAAAGGTGAACTTTGGTAGTCAATTCAAGTTTAATATAACAATAGAGAGTGCCTCCTCTTTTCCCCCAAGTTTCTTTACTCATTCTTTCTAAATTTCTGTCTATTTTAAAGACCATTCTTTCCAGTCTATATACAACCTTATTTATTGATAGAGTTTTAGTCTTCATTTTCTTCACATCCAGAATTTTTGTTGCTAATATGATCCCCGCCTTATACAGAATAAGGAAGCTAATGCACAGAGAGGTTAAGTAACTTGACCAAGCTTGCAAACCTCCTTAGTGGTAGAGCCAGAATATGGACCAAGACAGGCTGGCTCTAGAGCACATGCTGTTTATTATTCCACTTTGGTGCATTTTCACTAAATTTAAGGTAAATGTTTGAAATCTGGTGTATTGTTAGATTCTCTTGCAGGAGAGTTTTTGTGTCATCAGGATCATTGTATTCAGCCATTTGTTAAACATAGCAACGAGATTATAATTTTTTTGAACATAGATGTGCTCTGAATACAGGGATAATCTGAGTGCTAGAACCGTCTCATCTTCTTACTAGCTGTGTGAATACAGGTACACTCAGATTCTTCACTTTCAACAAAGGGAACATACTAACTGCTTGACACTCTTCGAAAATTATTGGGAGAAAATGAGACAGGAAGTGTGAATCGAGGAAGCATGAAGAAAATTGCCACCATGAAAATGAAGCAAACTGAAACCAACACCTCTTTATACAGAGTACTAAGGCTGGTGTTACTATTTAATAAAAATACAAGAAGCAGCAGCAAAAGTTTGAAATTAAATCCACAGACCTAAGGTGAAAATTATATTGAGTTCCAACTTTAGTTCGTTATGGCAAAGTTAAGGGCATGCATTTATTTCCTTAATTTTCCTATAACTAGTGTAATGTAGCAATTAAGAGAATGTGGTCCAGAGTCAGATTTCCTGGGTAACAATTCTGGCTTGGCCTCTTAACAATTATACACTGTTTTGAACACACTATATTTTATAGATTCCAAGAAACTCAATACTGTACATTTTCACATCTCAGAAATTGAGATGACTCATACAAAGAACAGTATTTTATGGTCACCATTGGCCTCGTGGCAGCTGAGACATAGCTGGCATTGCCTGAGCACAGACACATACTTGGTCATTGCTGTTCACGTTGTCGTCTCTTCACCAGAGTTATGGGCACTGGTGTTATTGCACATGCTGAGTTAATTTGCCGTTTAAGTTGTTTTCAGAAAGATTACACAATGCACTTGGCTTTAAGACAAAAAGTTACTGTATACACGAAAAGAGAGCAGGGGGCTTACATTTGGTAGTTGTGAAGCAAATATTCATCATTAAAGGAATGATCATCTTGCCAGGTTTTCTTCCAAAGAAAAAAATCAAGTGCTTTATGATATACAAAAGAGGAAGGTACCCACATGTAGCTGAAACTGTGTTTATTTGTTGCTGAGGTGCAGCCAAAGGATTACCTGTCACACACCAAGTCATGCAGCTGAACTGCACACAGGAGAGATTCCAAATATCTTGGAATACTGGGAAAAAACTGCAAAGCGGTTTTTGGTGGTATGATACAAGAGTGCTTTCAACAAGTATAAAAGACACATTCCAAGTGACAAGAAAACATTACATCATAGTTTATTTGGCAGCATTTTCCCTATTTTTTATTTGCATATTAAAAAAGTCGTAATGGGCTGATGGCCTCCTTGAGATGATGAAATATAGAATCTATCTCATAGGCCGTGTGAGGATTCAGTGAAATAACATAGGCAAAGGGTTATTGCTGTGTTTGACACACGATGTGTGTGATACACAGTGGCCATTTTATTAGCATCATCAAATGACAAAGGTCTTCCATTTTCACATCTGCTCTCTAATAGATTAATGGGGATTGGAAACAATTCAAGAGGGATACATTCCATTCGAAAATAAAATGTGGTTTTGTGATCTTGGGAAGACTGGGGAAAATTTAAAAGGTGATGTTGGGAATCCTGCCAGGTGCTTCGCAAGTCAAAATGATGAGTGAAGCAGAAGACTTTACAGCATGCCTGGCACCGGATGGCTTTTCTTGTCTTTGGAGGTTACTCCAGTGCTACCTAAAGAAATTGCTACCCAGCATCCTGATAGACACAGCTTCAGCTGTGTTTTCTGAGCCAAGAAAATTGGAGACATTTCTATGTACCACCTTGGTGTTTTTATTCAAAAAGTGTAGTGTTAATTTCAGTGTACCATTTCACACAAAAAATATTCATAGCTTTAGAATTTGTGATTTTAGCAGCTCTTTGGAACTGCAAGCACATTATAAGACTTTTATTGAAAAGTCCTCAAGTAAACGAATGTGGGCCTCAGCTCGGTGAATTTACACAATGTTCAAGTACACAGCTGAATTCAACCTCTGAATTATAATTTTCATCTCACTCAAGCTCTTGCATTCCTCAAAACATAAAAGGAAGACTTTATAAAGTCATGAGTGACACTAATTGGGCTGTGATTTTTTTTCAGGATCCATTTCCTGGTTAGAAAAATCAACATTTTGAGAGACTTTTTCCCAAAGTGTCTCTTAGATTGTGTTCAGGCATCTTTTTTAAAAGTTAATGCTTTTTTTTTTTAACATTAACTTCTGAAGTCTGAAATATTTATTTGAATATATTTGACTTTTATTAATCAAGATAACTAAATATAGAAAAAAGGATTAAGTACAAACACACCAACTTTCTCTCACACACATGTTTAAGTTACTTTTTGTGAAAGACAAGCAAAGATGATGTGTACTTGATCTTTACAACTTATATTATTTTGAGAGTGCAAGATGATAACATATGATATTTGAGGTCTTAGGAGTGAAAATATCTCTTATGGCCAGGGAATTATTGACAATTCAGTTCAAAAATAATTCTGGGCTTATTCATTTGGCCAAATTATTTTGTCTTGTTTTTGCATTCTAATTGTGATTGCTGCACTCCAGTTTCTTGTTTTGGCCCTGAAAACTATCTAGAAATGCTTTGGCTATTGAGTACCATAATAACTGTGTCATGAGATAATTGCTCTAGCAGTCAAGTTACCAATCATGATACAGTGCCTCTGGACAAGTGGACTTTGTGCATGTGATTGAAAGTTAATTTGGTGTGTTCATTTATTGATATTTTTTTTTTAAAGAAGATGTTGGGGATAGGAGTTTATTAATTTATTAATTTATTTTTGCTGTGTTGGGTCTTCATTTCTGTGTGAGGGCTTTCTCTAGTTGTGGCTAGCGGGGGTCACTCTTCATCACGGTGTGCGGGCCTCTCACTATCGCGGCCTCTCTTGTTGCGGAGCACAGGCTCCAGATGCGCAGGCTCAGTAGTTGTGGCTCACGGGCCTAGTTGCTCCGCGGCATGTGGGATCCTCCCAGACCAGGGCTCGAACCCGTGTCCCCTGCATTAGCAGGCAGACTCCCAACCACTGCGCCACCAGGGAAGCCCCATTTATTGATATTTTTAACAAAGTTATCCTTTAAAGTGGGAGGAGAGAAAAATGCTGCTCTGAGACTTCTTTGCTGGCTTAAATTTGTTTCTCCATGTCCAAGTAAGAACAGCCTTTTTTAGTAACGTATGTACTCAGGAAGAATCTTCCACTTTTCACATTCAGCTTGTTTTCCCCAAAGGGTCAGATAGATGAAAGAGGAATGGACATGATCGCTGAATATGGTTTAGATCTTCGAATTTATAGGGTTGACCAAGATGGAAGAACTTACTTTTTTTTTCATTTTTTACTTTTTCTGTATTTCGTTTAAGCAAAAAAATGGTACAAAACTCTAATCCATGATGGTAAAACTTTCTCCAAAATGTTGCCTTTCACTAATAAATATTTGATATGAAGTACTTTGACTAGTGTTAGCTAAATCACAGAATGGAAGGGAATTTTAAGAAAACAACAATTCAAGTGTTTTATGGTCTCTCTGTGTTTGATAGTCTACTCTATTTTTGGAAGTCCCTTTTAAGCTCTGGGAACGTAAAACAATTACCTTTCAAACCACTGAAGTGCAATCTGAATATAGTTAACACCTCATCTGGCTTCCAGGGTGTAAATCAACCTTGTCTACAGGCCATCAGGAACATTTAATTATCTTTATTTGTGAATCATCAACTTTCCAAAATTTGACTAACTGTGATAAAAGCAATGTAATAAAAATTCTTGAATGCAATTAGGAAGCAAGGTATTATTTTCATGATTTTATTATAATATGCAATATGCTTTTCCTTGATCCTCAAGTTGATTGGTTTCTTCATTAATTCCTCTTTAGAAAAGCACTGTAATAATATAAGGAAATAGTACCCACCCACCTACTGTCACTTCAAATGCACACGCATTGACAGGAAATTTAGGGGCCCCAAAATATTCCCCATCAGCCCATAGGTCTTCTGCTGGGAAGGAGACAGCAGTGGGCACAGAAGAGCACATCTGGAAGGGGATAGAGTCTCAAAGACTCTGCACATGAATGTCCCACCAAGATAATTTTCTACTGGAATGCTTGAACAATACATGGATTTGACCTTAGAATAAAGATATGGTTAGGCCTCTCTATTAACTGAAATCAAAAATCTTTTTCTTTCTTTTCCTCCCTCCTCGTGCTTTCCCTTCTTCCTCTTTCTTTTCTCTGTTCATTCCTCATCTGTCTCTTTCTACTTCTGGTCTTCTTTCCTATGTTGGTCTTCTACTACCCCTCTTCACCCATCCCCTCTCCATCACTCTCCCTTTGAGAGCACAGATAATCTCTGACACATTAGTGTAGACATAATCCTAATTCTCCATCTCTAGCCCTGATCTCTTTTCACTTCCAATCCACTATTACCTGCTGCCCACTGGACACTGGCAGCTATGGTCATTTAAATCCTGTAGATTACCCTTGTTTTATGTTGAACTCATCTTCCCCTCATTCCTCAACCCAGCTCTTGATCCTCTCTTTCCTATTTCAGTGAATATCCTCACCAACCTTTCAGTTATCTAGGCCTCAATCCTTGCAGTAATCTTGGTCTTCTTCTTTGCCTTTTCTTCCTATGTCCAATTAGACATGAGTCCTCCCGACTCTACTTTTGTTACATCTTTAAATCTGTCTTTTCATTTCTATTTCTAACATTAAGTAGTAGACCCTTGTCATCATTCATCTAAATTGGTTTTTACTTCCTTTCTCTGGTCCTTACCAATCCATCCTTCACACCATGTCAAGATATCTATGATACCACAGGATTCCAACATACCACAATGAGCATTTCATCTCCTTATCAAAAACCTTACATTAGGACCTGGAATTGTAAGCCAATCAGAGAGATGAAAATCAAGTTCAGTACATATAATACTAGATATCAGTATGGATTAGGAGCGATTTATACTATAAGATATCAAATGTAATTCAGACAGTATGGTACTTGAGCAAGAATAGACAAATAGACTTTGAATAGATGAAAAAAACTGCAAAGCAATGAAGTCTGGTATGATGAAAGAACTCTTTGAATAACTGTAGACATAACAGAGATTCCAGAAATGAACTCACACATATATAGCTCCTTGATTAATGAGAAAGGTAATGCTAGAGTGCAGTGGGAAAGGATGGTCTTTTCAATAAGTGGTGCTGGGTTAATTGTATATTCATATAGAAAAAAATGAAATGTTGACCCCTGTCTCATATATGTAAAAAACAATGGGGCATGGAGCTAAATGTGGAAGCTAAAATAACCAAAGGGACACACACACAAAATCATTAGCTAAAAAGGAAAGTACTAGTTAATCAGACTGCATTAAAATTAAGAAGCATAAAGAAGTGAAAATGCTTGCCACAGAGTAGAAGATGTTGGCAGTACATCTGACAAAGGAGTAGTATAGAATACATAACAAACTCCTACAAAATAGTAAGACAAAAGCAAGTAGCCTAATAGAGAAATGCACAAAAGACTTTAACAGGTACTTAACAAAAGAGGATCTATACATGGCCAATAAACATATGAAGAGGTGCTAAATCTTATTAGACACTAAGAACTGCAAACTGAAACCTCAATGAAATACCACTACATATCCACCAGGATGGCTAACATTTTTAAACCCGTACAATACCAGTGCTGGGAGGGATGTGGAACAGGTAGAACTTTTATAATCCCTGGCAGAAATGCAGAATTTATATAATTGCTTTGAAAGACTGTTTGGTAGTTATCAACTAAAGCTGAGTGTATGCATACCCTCTGATCCAGCAATTCCACTTGTAGATAAATACCCAGCAGAAATGGGTAATGAGTGCATTTCAAGATGTGTACAAAATTATTTATAGCAGCACTATTCATAACAGTCCCAAACTGGAAGACCATCTCCATGTCCATCAATAGTGGAGTAATAAATACATTTTGTTTCACTCCTTGATATGCATACATTCTACCGACACTTTTTGGAAACCGTTGGCTTCCATAATATACATTCTTTGTAGTCACTTTGCATCTCCCTGAACTCCTATGCATGGTGAGCCCAGTGGAATTCCTTGCTCTTAGGGCATCACGAACACTGTATGCAAACGGGGTGGTAAGGAACACTAGACACACATATTTTGTCAGTCTCCTCTGCTTACACACATGCTCCATTGTTCTGTTGGACTTACTGACAAAACACAAGTTCAAAGATAAAATTATTAAGAATTTAACAGTAGAGCAATAAACTAGGCATGGCCCTTCTGAATGAGGGGCATTCCCATGAAACCAGCCCTTCATGTTAATCATACTTCAATACAAAGTTTATTAAAAGCAAAGTGAACAAATAAATACCCTTTGCTGGCTTCTTCACTGATGAGCAAATAAAGTTAAAATTCCTTAGGCTAAAATAAAGTTAAAAAAAATTTTGTCTCAACTCTAGATTTCTCGTCCCCTCAGTCCCCTCCCCACGAACCAATTTATCCTTCTCTAATACTGATCCATTTCAAAACCTGAGATTCGTCTTACACCACTTTTTCAACTCCTGACAGCAGGTTTGGTTGCCTTACTTTCACAAATGCATCCACCTTCACCTAGAAATTGATTACTCTAATGTAAGCCTCATGGTTCCTGAGCTCCTACACTAGGCACCTAATCTAGTAAGCAGCAAAATGCTATAAGCAAAATGAAAGCCAACACCAAACAGCCTGGTGTGGAGGGGAGGGGAGCTTCCAGTCACCCTTCCTCCATGACCCTCCACAGTCATTCTCCAACCAGCAGTCAGATTACCCTTTACAAAATGTTCATCACTCCCTCTCAGTTCCTAAAGGGGCTTCCCGCTCTATGGAGAATGAAATCCAGACTTCTTACTCTGAACAATGAGGTCCTCCCTGCACACCTCTCTGTCCTCATCTCTCTCTCCTCCTCACTCATTTTGCCCCAGCTTTCCTGACCCTCTTAGGATTGATTCATGGCTTTTACATTTGGTAATTTCTCCATCTAGAATGCACATCTTTGTGTGGCTATTCCCTTTCTGTTAGGATTCAGATCAAAAGTATTTTCCTCGGAGAAGCCTTTGCCTCCCATTAAATATAAAGCAGCTTTCTCCCACCAGTCTGCATCGTTGTTATCATAGCATCAGACTGACATATGTGTTTGATGTCTAATGTCTGGATCTTCTCTCTAGAATGTAAGCTCTAGGCTGTCTTGTTCATGGTTGTATCCCCGGATCCAAGAACAATGCCTGGTACATATGCTTAAATGTATTACATCTCATTACTTGCTTTTGGAAGAGCGATTGAAGGCTCTCATTCCCCAGGTTGGTTTGGCTTTGTTCTTTATTTTTCCCCACTGATACTCCTCAGCCAGCCAGCAGGATTTTATTTCAGTGAGGGGATGTTAAGAGGCATGTGTGGCAGGAAACCAGGGCTCAAGGTAGTTGGTGGGAAGATAGAGAGGAGATATGCTTATTCTGGAGAGAATTTTTTTCTTTTTTCTGGGAAAGAGAGAAGTATGTTTAAAGTAGGTTTTGGAAACTTCTGCTGTCCTGCCTTCTAGCTCTCTCTACCTTCTCAGAAAACCATCAGTAAAGTCTACATGGCTCAATTGTAGGTTTTGGGGGAGGGGAGGATTGTTCACCATGTGCTGATACGGGGGTCGTATACAAGGCAAGGTAGGGAGCCTCAGGAGCCTGGCCTCCTTCAGGTTACACCTGTTCTTCAACTAACATGGACTGCTAAGTTTGGTAAGAAAAATATTTTATGCTTTCTTTGGCTATTGCTTTTGTTTGTCACATTGTTGCCAAACATCCCTCTCTAGGCATCCTCATATGGAAAAGACCTCGTGGGTAAGAGCAAGGGTACTGGAGTCTGACTTCTTTCAAAGCTTGGCTCTGCCCCTTTCTAACTCTGTGAACTTTGGCAGGTTGACTAGCTTCTCTGTAAAATGGTTGTAATACCACCACTTTTCTCATCATCTGCTGCGGTGGTCAAATAAGATAACACATTTACACAGTGGCAGGCAACGTATGCATACAACAAAGGTTAGTTTTGATTCTCCCTTCTTTGGGAGGCAAACACCTTGAGAACAGGGTAGCTGTGATGGGATTACATCTGTCATGATTTCACGTCTCATGGAGGAGCCCTATAAGTCGTTGTATGTGGCCAATTTCAACAAACACTTGTATGACACCTAGACTTTTAACATTCAAACTTGAAATAGTCTTGTTCTCTTTTATAACATCTGTTTAAAAGGACCAGTATCCTATTGTCATTTGTTTGAGTTTTATTCTTTTCCCATGCCTCTCCTCAAAAAGAATGTCTTGGAACACCTAACAAATCAAACAATAGACACATAAAATCTCAAATGAATTAAGATGACTTTGTCTTGAGAATATTAATGATACAAAAATAGCTTTGGGAATAAAATCTTCCACCTTTCCCTTCTTTTCTCCCTAGGAAAAACCACAACTCATTATCATTTACTGCTTAGTATGTGAGGTCTTTCTTTAGTGCCTTATCTCTCTAAGGCTCCATCACAGCAGGGTGAAGACATCTTCTACTTAGTATTCCCTACAATTCCTAACTCTATACATTCAGCCCTTTGTATCTATGGGCTCCATATCCATACGTTTAGCCAACTGCAGATTGAAAATACTAAAAAAAAATTTTCCAGAAAGTTCCCAAAAGCAAAACGTGAATTTGCTCCTTGCCCAGCAACTATTTACACAACACTTAACTTGCAGTAAACTATTTACACAGCATTTATATTGTATTAGGTATAATAAGTAACTTAAAGATGATCTAAAGTATGGGGGGGGATGTACATAGGTTATTCAAATACTACAGCATTTTATACATGGGACTTGAACATTCTTGGAGTTTGGTATCCACAGGGGTCTTGGAACCAGTCCCCCACAGGTACCCAGGGAGAACTGTAGTTTGTACGTGGTGCGTGCTCAAGAAGGGGCTGAGCTGAATTTCATGGCGTTGAAGAGCTAGGAGATCCCAATACCTCAATGTATTGTCATTTAAACACCTTGCACAGACCTCAAAAAAACTTCTGATTATCTTCTGGTTCTCTGAGGAAGAAGGCCCATTAATGAAGACCCCTTGCCTAGTCAATAGGTGTCTGCCTGAGGTCTCCTAGTGGCTGGAGAAAACCTTGCTCACTGTCCTCCCACCAAAGCAACAGGAGGTTTGCCTCTGTGAGTCTCTAAAGAGTCTCATTGTGCATGGACCCCCAGTGAGCTTTCTCCCGTCTCACCAGCTTCAGAGCTGGTGGGTGTTCATGGAATGCCTCTCCGGAGAGAGCTTCGGGATCTTGGACTTTTGGCTCTGCCTTATTCACCCATTCATTCTTCCATCCACTCACATGTTCCCCACTTTTTACTGAATGCCTCCTATGTGCAAGACTCTCTTCTAGATGCTGCAGGTAGAGCAGTGAATAAGACACACCAGATGTCCGCTTTCTCTGTAGAGCTTACATTGCAGTGCAGGGAATGGTGGTGGAGACAAATGATGACTAGATAAATAAGTCAACAAAAGTTCCAGTGGGCTTAGGTTTCATGAAAGCCTTAAATGGAGAAGATTTTAAGGATGTGTCAGTGGCAAACTAGCTTAGGCAAGAAAGAAATACATTAGCTCATTTGACCAAAAACACTACTGGGGAGGGCTCAAAAAATTGAAGGAGGACTTCCCCAGTGGCGCAGTGGATAATAATCTGCCTGCCAATGCAGGGGACACAGGTTCAAGCCCTGGTCCAGGAAGATCCCACATGCCGCAGAGCAACTAAGACCATGTGCCACAACTACTGAGCCCACGTGCTGCAACTACTGAAGCCTGCGCGCCTAGAGCCCGTGCTCCACAACAAGAGAAGCCACTGCAATGAGAAGCCCGTGCACTGCAACGAAGAGTAGCCCCCGCTCGCCCCAACTAGAGAAAGCCCGCATGCAGAAACGAAGACCCAGGACAGCCGAAAATTAAAAAATTTTAAAAAAATTGAAGGAAGAGCTGCACCCACAGAGGTCTCAAGCACTGGGATTTCCCCTGCTGTCAGCTAGGAACCTGCTGAAAACCTGGAAGATTGACTGAAGACCCCAGGTTCACATCTTCTCATTTTAGAAATCTCACTTGATAGAGAACTTCTTTCTCTTAGTACCTGTGCAGCAAATCCAGGAAAGGATTCTGATTAGCTTCCCTTGGGTAGCTAATCAGAGATGTGCCCATCTCTGCGTTAATCAGTGTGTTGAGGGAAATGGATTTTGTAATTGATCAAGTCTGGATCATAGGCTGAATCCAATGACGCTGAGGTGGAATTTGTTAACAGAAGGCAGGGCTCACAAAAGGTGAAGGGCAATCAAACAATAGATTTCATAGTCTCCTAGAGTTCTCTTTGCTGGGTCAGAAGATCTAGCAGCCAGGGTACTAATGGGACAGACCACCGAATAGTATCTTATCAACAGCCTTCTAAAATTCTTGGAATTCTCAGAACCAACCTTAAGGCATAATTCCAACTTGGGGATGGATTTGCACGTCATGTATCTATAAGGGACCAGGACAAAGAAGATGCTGAGCAGGGCAAGAAAGACCTGGGATCCCTGTTCTTATTTCTACTCTGTGACCTTGTACAAGTTATATATCTTGGGCCCTGAGTCCTCTCATTTGTGAAGGCTTTTTGCATGGATGAAGAACTGTAAGTTAAAAAAAAAAAGATTATGCAAATGCGATGTATTAAGTTTCCTTACCCTGGTCCCCAATCACCAGGCTTAACCTTTCTGAGGCATAACCTTCAGCATCTCTAGGATCATGGGACTGCAACTCCCAAGGATAAGTTTAGTGCTAAGTGTAGATCTAGACACAGAAAACCAGTCAGTTGGGAATCTTGGGATCCAGAGTGTAAAATAAAGGTGAATTCCCCTATGCCAGCCAGGAAGGAGAAGAATTAGCAGAGCGTTGAGACTACCAAAAGTCAGGATGGGGGCAGCTCCCCTGAACCCCAGGTTGCCTGGGATCTTCTGTAAGCAGATCTTCTGTAAGCTTCTTAAACCCTTTCTCTCTCCATTTCTTGTTTGTAGGGCTTGGTTCTCTGGAGGTTTAAAGATAGCTATTGATTTTATAGGATCTTATTTTTATGATTACAGTGTTTCTGCCTATCACTGTCATTATCAAATCTTCAAGAATAAAAAAATAACTGCCATTCATTCATTCATTCATTCAATAAAACTAAATTAGAAACAGTATGTGTAGACTGGAACCAGAATGCCAGGGTTAAGTGCCAGTTTACCACTAAACACCTGTGTGACCTTAGGCAAGTTACTTATCCTTTCTGTGCCTCAGTCTTTTTCTCTGTAGAATGAGAATCATAATATCTAGCTCACAGGGTTATTTTGAGAGACAAAAGTGTTTGTTTTTTTAACATCTTTATTGGAGTATAATTGCTTTACAATGGTGTGTTAGTTTCTGCTTTATAACAAAGTGAATCAGCCATACATATACATTTATCCCCATATCTCCTCCCTCTTACATCTCCCTCCCTCCCACCCTCCTTATCCCACCCCTCTAGGTGGTCACAAAGCATGGAGCTGATCTCCCTGTGCTATGTGGCTGCTTCCCACTAGCTATCGGTTTTACATTTGGTAGGAGAGACAAAAGTTTTTTAATAGTAGGTTGTAAGCCCTCAATACATGCTAGCTATTAATAGGGCAACAATTACAATGTGACAGGTATTGTGCTATATTTATATCATCTGAGTTATTCCTCACAGTGGCTCATGATAGCGTTATTACTATCCCCATTTTACAGATGACATATCTAAGAGGTGGAGCTCTCTGACCAAGGTGTTATACATCTAGGATACAGTGGATCCAAGGTTGAAATCCTTGTTCATCTGACAAGAGCCCTTGTTTTCAATGACACCTTACCACTACCTCCTTGCTTGTGGAGTCCCTGCCTTCAGTTCTGGGCACCCAGATGCTCCCTTATAGAACCATGTGTCTGGAGCAGATTGATTCTCCTGGAGTTTCCAGATTTGATTTCAGTCTTATCACAAGCCCGGGGTTTTTCCCGGAGCTAACTCACATCGTGGTTTCACAGTACAGAGCTGAGGTACAGAGGCTGTGTTGAGGCATTTTTTTTCCTCCTTGTCATTTAAGGTCAGGATTGGGTACAGCATGTTGAAATATATATATTGTTCACAGCCTTTTTCTGTTCACTGAACTTTCCAATTAGTGTCCACTTAAATGGATGCCGGGGAGAATTTCTTACAAGTCATGGTGTCATGTTGAATTGTGGTGATTATGAAGGCTACAGTGACAGGAAAGGCTTAAGATATTTTTTTTTCTCTCCTCATGTTCCTTGGTTAAAAACTGGCTGTGAAAAATAACCCTTAAGTTAAGAATTTCCTGATAGAAAAGGACAATAAGCCTCTTTTTCTTTTTTTGCCATGTTGTTTTTTAAAAGTCCTTCTAATTTAAATGTTCCATTTCCTTGAGTTTTGTTTTAAAGATTATAGTTGTATATAGCGCCCTCGGGGTAATGTTTTATTGATTATCAAATGTCTCCAGTGCATTTCTGCTCTCCGTCTATTTAAGTAGAGAACAAAATAGTGTGGGTTTTCTGTCTTTCATTCCAAATGTCATTTGCTGTGAGCTATTTTCTTGTACTCGGTTGCTTTCTTTTCCTTTTGTTTATCGTCTTTTGCATACACTTTCACTTTTTACAAAATTGGTTATAATATGGGATTATGCTGTGTTCCAGGGGTGAATTTGAACATTAGGACTGATATTTTATTTTGTGACAGAAAGATTAGGGTATTTTTTTTTCTCTTTTATTCTCATTCAAAAAAGAAAAGAAAAGAAAAGAAATGCTCCAGTCAATGAATAATTTAAGTCCTTGAATTCTGAAGAACATATTTGAGTATTTTATGGTACAGGCATCTTTATTTTATGTTTCCTTCCCCAAGGCAGGAGAGGTACAAGGCATTATAATATGAACTCAATCAGTCATGTCCTTTCCCCGAGCTCTGTGGTGATGAGAGTCTCATCTCTAAGAGGATTTAATTCATGGACCGGAAGAGAATTCAAGGAAGCTGCTGTCACCCTTATTTAATCTCCATTGCATTTTATGTTAGTCTAGGAGTACAGACTTGCAGTTTCCCTTGCGCTAAAACCAAAAAGGTGGGTTTTCCTATGAAAATACAGCTGTCTCTGGAGTTTGCTCAAGGATGGCCAGGTTTCGATCAGAGGAGTAGAACAGGTTCTCTGTGTAGTTCCCTCCTGGCTCTACTAACAGCTCAGTGGGAGGTATGAGGGGAGAGGGGTGTTTCTAATCGTGCTTTGGTTCTGTTCTCCGGCTCAATTTTATCCAGATCTATTATGGCATTTTTGGCTATCTCAATTTAAAAAAGGGAGCCTGCAAACATTAAAGAAAAGTGTTGATTTTGCTTATCAGCAATTCAGAATATATTGGTAGCAGAGGACAATTTATGCTGAATTGTATCTGCTCCCAAGTTTCAAGGCCATTTCAGGGTGTGGCAAGTCACTAGTATAGCTAGTTTGCCTTTTAGAACTGAATTGGGCTTCTTTGTAAGTTGGTTATTTGGAATTCAGGAGTATAATAATCTATACAAAGCATTATTAAGAATATTGACATAATTCCTAGGCTAGCCCTCCAACATCTATGGAGCTTACAATGCGATTGTAGCGTGATATAATTGTACTGATGAAACCAGCAATCATTTACACTTGGAAATGTGTTCGGAGTTTCAGTTACCTCCATTGTGGCCCTGGTTTTAGGAGCTAATATTTTTCCTCCATCCCCACCAACTCCATCGCTTCCTTGGCTTACCACATAGAGACATGTACGTCTTCATCTCATGCCTTGGAACTCCTACGTTTAATCTTTCTCAGTTCTTTCAGATGTTCAGTGTGCCATCTTTCTATCAAGTCAAGACCCTCATTTTTGCTAGCCCCTCTACTAAAAATCTCCCCCATTCATTCACCTCTTCACTGACTCCTATTTCTCCTTCAGTGTGGGTGTCACCTCTTTGCAAGAGTTCCTCCTTCTCATGCTTCACTTTGTCTTAAGCCTACCCATATTCAAACTGCCCAGGACTTCTGAGAGTATATATAGGTAACCCAAAGAAGAGAAGATGGCCAGCTGAGCGTCCATACTTACACGGAAAGACAACTGCTATTTCCACTGGCCCTTGCTTGTACTTGTCCCTGATGAGCACTGGCCCTCCAGATATGTCAGAAGATGCTCTTCTACTCTCCTGACAATGACGGCGAGATTCCTCCAGGGACTTCCATGTGTCTTTGAAGAAGATGCCACCACCAGCACCAGTGCTAAGTTCAGTCACAGCTGTCCCATTCTTGGCTCCCAGGGTTTCAGATCTTCGTGCTCAGCCTTTCAGTTCACCTGCATAGTTCCCTCCCAGGGAAACAGGAGGCCCCACAAACACTGGATCCTGACTGATTCTCGTCCTACACCCCACAGATCCAGGCTACCCTTTTTTCTTCTTTGCCAGCGATTCACACCTAACACTTGAGCAGTATATTAGTTTCCCAGTGCTGCTATAACAAATGAGTGCAAAATGAGTTGCTTAAAAAAGAGAAATGGGGCTTCCCTGGTGGCGCAGTGGTTGAGAATCCGCCTGCCAATGCAGGGGACACGGGTTCGTGCCCCGGTCCGGGAAGATCCCACATGCCGCGGAGCGGCTGGGCCCGTGAGCCACGGCCGCTGAGCCTGCGCGTCCGGAGCCTGTGCTCCGCAACGGGAGAGGCCACAACAGTGAGAGGCCCGCGTACCACATAAAAAAATAAAAAAAATAAAAAAAGAGAAATGTACTCTCTCACAGTTGTGAAAGATGGAAGTCTGAAACCAAGGTGTTGGCAGTGCTATGCTCCTGGTTAAGGCTCTAGAGAGGAATGCTTCCTTGCCTCTGGTAGGTTCTGGTTGTTGCTGGCTATCCTTGGCCTTTCTTGGCTTATAGATACTTTATTCTAGTCTCTGCCTCCATCTTCACATTGCTTTCTGCCCTGTGTGTCTGTGTCTTTGTGTCCAAATTTCCCTCTTCTTATAAAGACACTAGTCATATGGAATTTAGGGCATATCTTAATCCATTATGACCTCATCTTAACTTGATTACATCTGCAAAGACCTTATTTCCAAATAAGGTCACATTTACAGGCTCTTAGTGGACATGAATCTGGGGGGTTAGTATTCAACTCAGAAAAACAGTTTTCTCTTAAATGTTCAAAATCCAAACAGTCTTATTATGCCTCTTTCCTCACAATATGGGGATCATTTCCCACACTCCTAAAGAAGGTTACTCCTAGTAGTTCTAAGGTGACTCATCCTCATAAAGAAGATTCCCCAACAGAGCTGGGAGGTAAGAAGGAAACTAGGGTGCAAAATTTAAGGAGGTGCTCATTCTCTGTGTCTTTCAAGTACAGGGTTGTACTTACACGACCCTGAGAGTGGGTGCCTCCTTAAATTTTGGTGTCTCTTATTGCCTCACCCAAGTTTCAACCCTGTACCCAAGGTAATATAAGGACTACACCCATGAAAATGGCAGGTGGGATGAGCAACATTCCTGGCCCCTTTGTCAACAGAAAGAGAAGAAAAATCTACAGTTTCATCTGTGGTACCACACCCTGAGACATAACGATAACAAATGATGGAATAGTTCCTTAGCACTGAGCAAGGTCTGTATCTCATTTATTCCTCATACCTCTAAGAAAGTATTACCATTGTTCCCATTCCATAGATGCAAAAACAGATAATTGCAGTTCTCTTTTCATCTCATAACACTTTGGCTGCCACAGTTCCTGCCACAGCAAGTGTTCAAAATATGTTTGAACCAGAAAGCCTGGAATTTTTTGAAGAAATTGTTTGTTCATCTGACAACTAATCAGAGTGGTTGTTTTGTGTATGAGTTCACTCAGGCTGCTATAACAACATACCATAGACTAGATGACTTAAATAACAGAAATGTCCTTTCTCATAGTCTGGAAGCTGGGAAGTCCAAGATTAAGGTGCTGACCAGTTCAGTTTCTGGTGAGAGCTTTCTTCCTGGCTTGCATACAGCTGCCTTCTCACTGTGTCCTCCTATGGCCTTTCCTTGTTGCATGCACAGAGAGAGAACAAGGTGTCTCTTCTTATAAGGACACTAACCCTGTTGGGTCAGGTCCCCACCCTTATCTCATTTAACTTTAGTTACTTCTTTACTCCAAATACAGCAACTCTGGGGAATAGGGCTTCCACATGTGAATTCTGGGGGGGACACAAACATTGAGTACATAGTACTCTGTGTCCAGTACTGTTATGGACAGTAGCATGCAGAGATGAATTAGACATCACCCTGTCCTTAAAAAGCTTAGGGCCCAGTGTAGCAGGTCTCAACTCATCAGTGTGGAAGAGGGAAGGACTGTTAGAGTTACCTGTGGAGCTTCTCCCAAACTAACAGACAACCATTCTAGGAACCCTTAGATTTCTCACCTTACAATTTGATTACCCTGAGAAGTACTTTATTTTCTGAGCCCCGAATGATCCTAGTGCCCAAATGATGAAAATGCTGTTATGCAAAACTCGTTCTTGCTCAATAATTGAGCTGTGCCTAAGGGTCATGTAACAACTTTGAATTATGATTTTTCCTTAATAAAAATAAATAAATAAAGAGATTTTAGGACATCCTCCCTCTGAAATCCCTCTGCGTTAATTAGACTTAATTGTGTAAAGTGATTTGATGATTAATTTTTAAAACCTAATAAACTATTACTGTTCTAATAAATAATACTATTTAATATATGCTAATGAGGGCTCACATTTATAAACTATTCAATTTTTAACACCACCTCTATAATTTATTACAAAATCTGATGAAAAATACTGCTTACAAGAAGCTCCACACTTGGATCATGGTAGTCTATATCCCTGATTCACTTTTTTGTTGGAAAAGAACTGGTAAGTATATTATATTCAATAAATCACACACAGAGAGAGAGGAAGTGGAACTTATTTCACATGTCGGAGAATCTTTTCAGGTCTAGGTGGAGTTGGGGGGAACGGTCTTCTTGAGTTACCACTTAACTTCCTAGAATCACAAACTATTGCTTAGACTGTAACTTTTCTACATCACAATGTGTCAGTGGCTAGCACACTGCCTGGCACAGAGGAGATGAGTAACAAATATGTGTTGAATGAATGAATAAACAGATTGAGGATCTGCTACTTAACCCTCTTCTTTCTCTGTCCTGGTATTTCTCCAGTGTTGTTGGCTATGAAGTTGGTTGCTCTCCCATCAGGAGAAGTAGAAGGAAATTGTTCAATGGCTTTAGAAAGTGCGTTAAATATGATTCCTTTCATCATATGGGGAGATCTAAAATGTGTGTTAATAAATACATAATATACACACTATAACTTAGATTGAAAATTAAATTTCTTCATGTAGAGTTAATTTTTATTACACTGTAGACTGGTTATCTGTTCATAATAAAGTTCTAAAATGCTGTCCCAGCATGTTTTCCCACAAAGATAACTTTTCCCCTAACTACTGGACAGAAATGAAACAATTTGGCAGAAAATAATATGCAAGAGAACAGCAAGACTTTTCTCTTTTGGGGGAATGGGGAGAGCATAGATGATAACTGGTTTAGATATTAATATAATGCAATTTGCAAAGAAAAAACAATTTTATTTCCTTCCAAAATGTGGTTTTATTACTTGGCAAATTCAACCTGTATTTAATCAGATCGCTAAATATTTCTTCTTATAAGGTGTTAGAAAGATAATAATGTCCTTAAGAAATTTTCTTCAGGCAGTAAGTATTTGCAGGCAAACATATGTAGTTGCATCATACCTTTTAATAATGAGATAGGATTTTCCTCCACCCACCCCCAAGATACTAGAAATATTTAAAATAGGGCCATAAGATGGACTTTCCCTTAGACTTAACACCTACTGATGAGAGGACGGGCCAGAAACTAGAAAGGCAAAATTGTTTTGCCAATCAGTGATGTTTCAATTTCAGCTTAAGTTGTTTGGTACAAAAAATGCCTCAGTTACTGCTAGTGATTGATGGGGGTTGTTTCTCAAGTGCTAAACTGTAAAACTATTTTATATAGCTGAAAGATATGGTAATTTTTTCCCACTGATTTGGGAAAAAGAGAAGTTAAAAAAAATAAAATCTGAACTTGCAGAGTTATTTCTGTGGAAATGAAGAAAACAACTTAGGATATTAAGTATTAAAAAATTCACGCCCTGAATCTTGAAGCAATGATAAAAATGTATTCATATTCCTAGGTGGTGTGTTTTTTCTTTCTCTCTCTCTTTTTTTTTTTTTTTCTATAATGAGATGCACCGAGTTTATTTGGGTTAGGTAAAACTCTCCACTTTCAAATGTAAGCTGGAAGGAAGCTCATCTTCTATGTTAATGTTAAAAAAGCGAGCAAATGCAATTCTGTGTTTTGAGAGACCTCTCAGGGCCACTGTGACCGGTTTAAAGAAGAGGAGGATATAGGTGATGATTTGACTGGGGGTGGCCCTAGCTTGCTGGGGAGGCGATAGGGATCATTACTCCTTTGTCAAACTGGACAGAATCACATCCTGTTCCCTGTTTCCTGACCTTCTGTGCATTCCCAGGATGCAATGTAGAACTCAGGAAAGCACTTGAACTATTTCAGTATCTAGTATTGTGTACCTTAAAAGAGCTCTACCCTTAAAGACTTTCTTTGGAGGAAGCGTTGAAGGGTTTACAGTGTTGAAATCTGTGAACATGCAAGCATTTCAAGAACACTCTCTAAGTCTTTTTTTGAGCCTAGGCTCTAGGTAGGGCCTAAACAGCAAGGAAGGTTGTCCCTCACTTCCCTTTAGTACATACCGAATGCCTATGGTGAACCCAGTGTGGTGTGATGTGCTAGGAAATGAGATTACTAAGACTTGGTCTCTCATCTTCCAGGGAAGGATGGGGCAGGAATTGATCTGTGATATGTATAAAGCAGGAATAAGACCCTAGAGAGAGTTGGGGCTTGAGAAAGTGAAAGATGCCTGCCAAATCCTTCAAATTCATTTGTTTACCAGTATTGCGCTGGCCAAACAAACAAGTCAGTGGCATGATTTTTGACCCCTGGGATGACCCTTTGCAACCTTTGACAGAGGGGCATGGGCTGAACAGTCAAGCCACTAACTCTAATACAGTACAATGTGGTGTGTGTTACAATAAATACAAGTATAAGATTAACTGCTGTGGAAGCAGGGAAGAGACAATGGTTAGTTCTTCCTGGGGATATTTCACATGATCTCAGAAAAAAATGACATATGAACTTTTTTTCTGTTTTGAAACTAGTATTTATTGTGGGCTGACTGTGTTGACACTAGGCACACACTGTCACATATGATCGAAAGGAGGTTATTCAAGAGGCAGGAAAGCCCAAGTAAAAGCTGGGGGATTTCAATGTGTGGAGAACGACATTCTTGGAGGCATGTTGCAGAAGTTTTTTATATCATTTGAGGCAGCGCTTGGTCACTCAGCAGCTTCAGGAGGTTACGTGGGGAGAAAGTATACAGGAAGAAGACAGTGAGCAGAGGACAGGACTTTGGGGAGTGGTCACAGGGCTGAGGAAAGGAATCCATTTAAGATGACTCAGAAAGAACAATCAGCAAGGATAGAAGGGAAACCAGGAGACAGTTTGGCTAAGCTAGCTTCCATAGAAAGGCTGCAAAGAGAGAGATGACCGTAAGTCCCTCAGCTTTTCTAACCCTCTCCGTCTAAGTACTGGACATGAGAGTAAAAATGCCATCTTGTATTTTCCAGGGTCGGTATGGTGGCTCTGATCCATGAATCATCAAGAACCCAACATCCTTGCCTCACTGCCCTACTGTCCTTAGGGTGTTGCCCTCATCCTTATCGTCCAAGGTAGTGGTATGATGTTCCTGGCAGGAGGATGGGGGAAGGAAGGAAAAAGAAACAAAGGGAATATGTCAGCTGACTCTTAAGGTAGGTTCCTGCAAAGTTATGGTAGATTCCTATACCAAAATTATATGTAATCATATCTTATTGATCAGAAGTTAGTCACATGGCCTTACATTCCTGTAAGGAAGACTGAGAAATGTAATATTTATTCAGAGAAACCATGTATCCAGTAAAAACTTAAATTACTATTAAAGAAAAGCAGTGGTCTCTTCTACACCCAAACAATGATATTGGGGAGATCAGGATTTCACTGAAGTTCAAACATTTATAGAAAAGAGTAAGAGTATAAGGAAATTTTAGCATTTTGTAAATAAAAGACAAAAAAGCACAGTTACACTATTATCCCAAATTGTAAGAATTTGAGTTCCCTATCCACTTTACTGTAAAGCTTCCTAATATTTCCAGGAGTTTCTCTCCCTAAATATCTCTGAGGGTCCTCGGGTAGTATAAAAATATTCATGAACCATTTCTTACCATCTCTCATGCTTTTCCTACTAGGGGAGCAGAAACTGATGTTCTTGAGGATGAACACCATGATGACCACCCTTTCTGGTCCTCCATTACCACCATCAGGGGATCCAGAAATCTACCTTGATGGCTCTGTATTCCTTCCTTTCATGGATGCCAGTTGATTTATTGCAACAACAATATCTTCATGAGTGGAAAAATCTCTTTCAATTCAGAGCCTCTCACTCTGCCGTGGCCCATGAAATACACTCATATTACCAAAATTAATTGTGCTAGTAGTAATTGAATTTTCAGTGGTGTATGTGGGCGGAATTAGTACTCTCACCTCACCCATAGCTTTGATAGACAGACATATTCATGCTTCCAAACTCCTTCTATCTTCTATGGCAGGGGTCCCCAACCCCCCTGGGCTGCACAGCAGGAGGTGAGTGGCAGGTGAACGAGCAAAGCTTCATCTGTATTTACAGCCACTCCCCATCACTTGCATTATCTCCTGAGCTCTGCCTCCTGTCAGATCAGCGGAGGCATTAGATTCTCATAGGAGCGCGAACCCTACTGTGAACCTTGCATGTGGGAGATGTACGTTGCATGCTCCTTATGAGAATCTAATGCCTGTTGATCTGAGGTAGAGGTGAGGCGGTGATGCTAGCTCTGGGGAGCGGCTGCAAATACAGATTATCATTAGCAGAGAGGTTTGCCTGACCAGAGACCATAATAAATCAATTGCTTGCAGACTCATATCAAAACCCTATCAGCGAGTAGCAAGTGAAAACAAGCTCAGGGCTCCCACTGATTCTGCATTATGGTGAGTTGTATAATTATTTCATTATATATTACAATGTAATAATAATAGAAATAAAGTGCACAATAAATGTGATGTGCTTGAATCATCCCTAAACCATATCTCCACTCCCCCACCCCTGCCTCCATCCATGGAAAAATTGTCTTCCATGAAACCGGTTCCTGGTGCCAAAAAGGTTGGGGACTGCTGTTCTGTGGTAAGCTCCCTCCCCGGCATCCTATTACTCTTAGTTAGAATTTGCCTTGGGCCAGACCCTTATCAGCTCAATGACTTATTTTAATATCTTTGAATGTCAATGGAGAGGAGTCATGGACTCATGGATTCAGCCCCCTTTTTCTCATAAACCTGACTTGTCCTTTATTCATTTGTTTTGGCTGCAAATACAGATTATCATTAGCAGAGAGGTTTGACTGCACAGAGACCATAATAAATCAATTGCTTGCAGACTCATATTAAAGCCCTATCAAGTGAGCGGCAAGTGAAAACAAGCTCAGGGCTCCCACTGATTCTGCATTATGGTGAGTTGTATAATTATTTCATTATATATTACAATGTAATAATAATAGAAATAAAGTGCACAATAAATGTGATGTGCTTGAATCATCCCTAAACCATATCTCCACTCCCCCACCCCTGCCTCCATCCATGGAAAAATTGTCTTCCATGAAACCGGTTCCTGGTGCCAAAAAGGTTGGGGACTGCTGTTCTGTGGTAAGCTCCCTCCCCGGCATCCTATTACTCTTAGTTAGAATTTGCCTTGGGCCAGACCCTTATCAGCTCAATGACTTATTTTAATATCTTTGAATGTCAATGGAGAGGAGTCATGGACTCATGGATTCAGCCCCCTTTTTCTCATAAACCTGACTTGTCCTTTATTCATTTGTTTTCACAAATAGTTACAAAGAAGAAGGCAAGTTGCTAGCCTGGCAGCATCCAACTATAAAATGAATGCACGTGAGTCTATTGGGAAAGGCATGATAGAACTTCATGGGTGAGCAGAGTCTAAGCCCTGGGTTCAGTCTGTGCCCTATGACACTAGAGGTAGAAAGAGAATTCCACAGGAGTTAGAGCAAGGGACGGGGAAAGAGCAGGCAGCAGGAAGTGGTGTGGCCAGGGAAGGAAAGGTCTGTGACAGGGGCGATGAGACGTGATGGATACAGACAACGGACTAGAGACGTATCCCTGTTGGGTGGTGATTATGCATCACAAAAAAAGGGATAGCATTCATGAACGTGACCAGGGTCACCAGAAATGAGAGAATAAGACTGACAGGAAAATTGGGAGGACTCCTAGGTGATTTTCTTCCTTGGTTTTCCCCAAGGTCAGTAATATGTATGAACATTTTGAAACTGTTTCCACAAGTATGTTTTGTGGAATGCTTATAATTTATAATTAGTTAAATTTTAATATGAGTTCTAAAGAAATGACAGTTTCCCTGTGGTTTTAAAAAAACTATGCTGTTAATCAACTACTTTTGAATATATTTACCTGTATTCTGAAGGGATGTTAGAAATTCTCCCCACCCCCAATTATTTTCTTCTGTAAGTGTACATTGTGTTTGTCTTGGGTCTTTAGAGTTTTAACCTTTCGATAGGGGTTAGTTAGCAAAGAAATTAATTACATTACATTCTGGAATAAAGGGATTGCATATGATTTCATTACTACATCCACACTTGGTAGAACGGTGGACATCAGAACCTACCGGCCTATTTTGTGGATAGAGAGGAGGGAGAAGGAATAGAGTATTAGCAGCAAAACAGGGTGCCCCAAAACTTGATTCCTGACAACTTGTTATCATTGGCAAGATCACTACCACTCATGAGAGCTTCCTCATCAGGTCCGCAGAGCACAGCAACAGGGAATCCAGTATTGCCTTACATGGTATGTCTTGGTCCAGACAGGTAGAGAAGGGGAGAGCTGGCTTCAAGAAGGGGAACTAAGGATGCAGGTATCAAAACTATAGTCTCTGAGGTGAGCTGGTAAGAGCAAGGCAGGAGCCAGTCCTTGAAGGATACTAAAGGAGAGATTCAAGTGTACAAAATAAAGGGGAAAGGATCTTGATCATTACAACTGAATGATAAAGTCAGGGGTTGAAAGAACCATGAACTGAACTCATCTGTAAACTTCTCCATCAGTTTTAGAGGACTCGTCATCAAGTAGAGGGAACTGGAGTGCATTGCGGATCCTAAGCCTTAGGGGATTCCATTTTGCAGGACTGCAGCCACTCCATATTCACTTCTACTGGACTAAGCACCCTCAGACTGAAAACAGAGAACATACTCTCTAGTGCCTCTTCTCTCACTACATGGTTGTGCAGCTGTGATGGAAAAAAAAAAGACTAATTAGTATAATAATAAGTAATATTTGACTACAAGACTATGCTAAATGTTTCATATACTTTACCTCATTTAATTCTTAAATCCTAAAACCATTTACATATTAGGAAACTGAAATAGAGGAACTGGGATTTGGGTTTTTCGTGAAGGCTCTTACCACTTGAGGTTTCTATACATAAAAATATCCTGTGCACCCACTGAAAAATCAGGCAACCAGTTTCTTACCCTACCTTCCTCAAAATCATGCAATTAAAAACTTATTTGACATTTTTGAGACTTTCTTTCATGTTGATTTTAGCTCATTAATAATTTTCAAGAGGAAGTTCCCTTGTATGGCTGTGATTTTGGACATCTCCAGTGGGGAATGTTTGTGGAGGGAATGATACAGTATCGTAAATAACTATATAGCTCTCTGCTTCCAAGAGACCTTGGTTTAGATCTAGTTTTTCATCATATCAGTTATGTGTCCTCAGGAAAGAATCATCTTCTCTTAAGTTGTATTTTTCTCATCTGTAAAATAGGGAATAATAAATAAAATAGGGATATTCTGAGTATTAAATGAGATCATGTGCATAAGGAGACATGGTCCCTGATATATGCAGCTTAAAGTCTAGTAGGGGTGATAAACAGCAAACCAATAAAACCAAAGCAGAAATGGAAGCCACTCATATAACATATATTAACAAATTATAATGATTTGTGAAAAAACAATGACTTTATTTGAGATGCAAAGGTGGCAAGGGATATGATTCAAATTGTACTCATACTTTATCTTAAATACAATATCAAGTCTTTGAAGGCTTTTAAGAAAAAGAATATCATGTGATTTTCACTTTAAATTGATCATTTTGGCTGCTCTGTGGAGGATGGATGGAGGGAGGAGGGCAAAAAAGGGCAAAAGCAGGGAGACCAGGTAAGCAATTAGAGTGAAAAGAGAGATGTAGGTGGATTCAAGTAATATTTTGGAAGTTGAATTGATTGGATTTTATAACGGACTAGATATAGGAGTTAAGGACAAGTGATAAGATATTAACGATGATTCTCAGATTTCTGGCTTTACCAATTGAGGTTTGAAAGACTAGCGATGGAACAGATTTGGTGTGGGAGAAGGATGATCAAGAGTTCAATTTTGGTGCTGTTGAATTTTAGGAACATTTGAGATATTTAAGCAGATGTATAGAATAGGCAGCGGGCTATCGTGTCTGAGATCTGTACTGGACATATACATTCAGGAAGCACCAGAATTTGTATATGGTTTCATAGCCATGAGAAAGGATGAGAGAAGAAATGTGTAGAGAAGCAAGTGGAAAAAATGAGCCTAAAGATATCCCATATTAGAAGGTAGAGGAACTATTAAAAAAAAAAACTTGAGTGACAAGAATAGAAAGAAAGAAAATGAAGATCTATTATCTATATGGCACAATTTTATACTTCAATAGAAAGTTTAATTTTCTACTATTTCTTACCTAGTTTTATCTTATTTGTCTAATAAAGTGAACATTTCTAGATAGAGATTGTGATTCTTCTTTCTCTGATGCTTTATGTTGCAAAAGTCCAATAAATATTTTTGATTGATTTGAGAAAAAGAGATGATAAAATAAAGATTCTAACTTACATCAGAATACTGGAAGTCATCCTACCTTCCATATCAAATCTTTATAGTCTTTTAATAGACCATTAGCCCATCTCTCTGCGTAAGAGAGAAGGAAATTTTTCATAGCAAAACCATTTTCTTCCTTGTCTGCTTAAATAAGATATCTTATTTGTTAGTAGATTAAGGCCATTCAGTTGCAATAAAGACTCTAAATCAGAGGTTGACAAAATAGGCAAGTATCTGATTATGATTCTGGACCTATTCAATGGCTAATCAAAACTATAATCTTTACTTGATTACATTTAAGAGTGGTAACACTTCAGGTTTGTATCAGTTAATCATGAAACCAAAAAATCTATTAAAATACTTCATAGCCTTTGTACCAGCTGCCCACTAGTACAGTAATTACTGAAAGGCAAAAAGAAGAGTAGGGAGGAAGATTATTTCTAAGAGGATTTTAGTTTTAATACTGAGTTAAATTATGGCTACATGATTGTCTAGCCAGAGATCTACAGGAAAAATGAGAGATTTAGTAGAAGATAACTACTGAAGTTTAAAAGTAAGAAATATAGGCAGTCATGTTTATCACCTGACTGTGGTGATGCTCTCCCCTCTGGTTTTTCATATTGCTCTGGGTTGGTTCAAGTAAACTTCAAGGCATGTGTGTTTTTCCTTTGATTTCTAACATTATAGTAAAAGTAGTCAGTAGATAATGTTGTGTTTCTTAATATTTATTAATATTTTAATGTAAGAATGTAAAGCAAATATGTCCTATAATACTGTTTTCTGGATAATTATGGTTGACATGGAAAAATAAGAAGCAATATATGAATACTGAGAAAAAATGCAAACAATACCAAGAAATATAAAGTGAAAGTAAAAGCCTTCATCCCTCAAACCCAGCCTTTCTATTGAAGGCTTTTTTGGACAGTGCTTGTGTAGCTTTCAAAAGCATATATGTATATATTTCATTCATTCATTCATTCATTCAATGAATACTATCAAAACATTTATTATGTGTTGATACATGCATAAATATATATGTACGCATATAATGCAATGTATTATATGTATGACATACATATATGTGTATACATAATGTATTGCATATATAGTACATGCATATATGTATATGTAATATATCTATGAGATATAAAGATGTGTGTGTATGTGTGTGTGCATTCCAAAAACTACTAAAAATGATTTTCAGTTACTGAGATTATCTGCACACCAAAGATTTTTCTGTGTAGATAAGCTTATGCATTTTTTCCTCTATTTCAAATATTTTTCTTACCTTCTTTTCTTTTTCCTTTCCATCCTTCCTTCCTTCATTTCCATATTTGCAAATGATTCATGATATAATAGACATCATTGTTTTCTAAGTAATTTCCTAATTATGCCTCTACTTTTCATCTTAAGTGTGATTTTAAACTATTTTTTATAATATTAATGGTATCATAGTGGTTTTGGAGCCAAGATACCTGTGTTCAAGCCTCAGTTTAACAACTTATTAGCTGATGACTTTGAACAAGTTTTTCTGAGTCTTTGTGACTCAGTTTCCTTGTCTATAAAATGGAGATAATAATAGTGCTGATCCCAGAGGATTGTTGTGAAGATTAAGTGAGCACCTAGAAAATGACTAGAACAAAGTGTTCAGTATGTCAATACGTTAGCTAGTGGTATTTTCCTTCCAGTCTCACGTGCTAAAGATCTTTTATGTTGTTGCTTGAAACGATGTAATATGGGTTTGAATTTATTAGTTGCTGTAGTGAATCTCTGCTTCCTTTTTATCTGCTCTGCATTTTTGCTTTTGGAAGAATTCTACCTTAAACAAAGCCAGTTGTCCTACTTATAAATTCATCTAATCATTACTTTGCCTAAACTAAAACCCCCTTAATATTTTTACTTTTAGATTTTTATCGAGGTAACATTGGTTTATAACATTATATAAGTTTCATGTGTACAGCATTATATTTCTGTTTCTGTACGCACTACAGCATGCTCAACCACCAAAAATTTAGTTTCCGGCTGTCACCATACAGTTGATCCCCTTTACCCATTTCACCCCCTCCCTGCCCCTTCTCCTCTGGTAACCACCAGTCTGTTCTCTGTATCTATGGGTTTGTTTTTGTTTGGTTTGTTCATTTATTTTGTTTTAGTTTGTTTTTATATTCCACATATGAGTGAAATCATATGGAATTTGTCTTTCTCTGTCTGAAATCTTATTTCACTTAGCATAATACCGTCAAAGTCCATTCATGTTGCAAATGGCAAGATTTCATCTTTTTTATGACTGACTAGTATTCCTGTGTGTGTGTGTGTGTGTGTGTGTTTGTGTGTGTGTGTTTGTGTGTGTGTGTGTGTGTGTGTGTGTGTGTGTGTTTTGGCATCAGCTTTACATTCCAGCACCATTTTATGTCTTATACTTATTTTGCTTTCTTCTTTCTTACACACTTAATTTATATTATTTTAATAAAATATGCATGTTCTTATAAAGCAAATTTAATGAGTTTTGAACAGGATGAGTTTATCAATTAATTACAGATTAATAAAAATAAATTAAACAATTTAATTTAAAAATTAGGGATAAAGTAAATTAAGACAAGCGATTAGGTTATAAATGACTTTGCAATTGGCAAGAGGGTTTTTATCATTATTAAAAAGCAACAAACACCCCATGAAAGATAATATCCTGTGGGGAGAGAACTTTGTTAAACTGGAAAATACGTCTTCATTTTGTTCATTTGTGGTTCAAACCTGTTCGAATGTGAATGTGGAGAGGAAGGAAAGGCAATGCCAAAGGAATAAATGAATAAATAGGTGGATAGTATTAATATAAGAAAGAGATAAAGATATTCAAGATAGTTTTAGCTGCCCACTGGATGGTCCTCGATGCATTCTGAAATCACTTGCATATCCCCAAGGGACTAGCTGACATCAGAATTAGGCATCCTAGGTAACACTTTCCAGGTCGATAGGAAAGGTGTTGAAAAGTTTTGTCAGAACCACATAATAGCTGAATCCCTCCCCTGTCTGTGATTGTGTCTCATCACACTAGACTTTAGGTTTCTGAATTCTCACGGAGGTGACTCTCGCAGTCATCTGAAGAACCCCATTATTCACTTTTTAATTACTTACCCAAATACTACCTCCCAGAATAGGGGCTCCATCTGAAGACTGCAGCCTGGGCACATCCATGGATACTATGTTAGCCTCGTAGCCTGTGTAGGACAGATGAGGCTGGTTATGAGGATTTAGAACAGAGCTCAGGATAGTCTTTCTGCCTGAGTCAGCAGATAGGTCAGTCCTTCAGGCCCCAAGAGAAGGCTCAGCCAGGCAGGTGGTAAATGGCCAGGGAGATTTCTGCAGGGCTGTATTTCTTTGGGACTGGGAGGCAGATGACCTTTAGATTCCTGAGAAAGTTCCTCATAAGTAGTATATTATGACTTTACTGCACCAAATTCCCCTTTTCCTCCTGAGCACTCAGCTAGAAACTCCTCCTTTACTGAACTCATAAAATTTTCACTAATGGATGGAACTAATTGTCCCCTAGTTTCCAACCCAGGTTCTGATGCCTCTACTTTTTCCTATTACAGGTGGGATTGGGGCCAAATCATTATAGATGGTGCCAAGGTGTCCAGTCACATACTTGAGGGGTCAGGGAGTGTCTCTTTTCCCTTCTGAAACATACAAATCAATTTATATCTTAAAACCACACTTAAAAAGGGGTTTGTTTTGAAGTGCTACAGAAAGCCACGATGTTTCCTTTAAACACTGTTTCCTCTCAGTTTTATAAACTCTCTGGTATGAAGCTCTGGTATAATTAAGAAATAATACTGGTTTTATGGTCTTGGAGTCCCTAGTATAGAAAACCATTTCCTTGGATTTGTTCATTTGTTAGGGTTTTTTTTTCCCCTCCTAATTTTAAAGTAGGAAAGAAGGGAAAATCAAGAATATCAGCATTTAAGCACACGATTGCTCAAATTTTGAATTTGGCATGAGGTCGAGCAGTGTCTTCAGGTAAGGGGGATGAAGGGGGAAGGGCAATATAAACATAATCTGAATTGCTTGGGGGAACTTTAAAAAATGTAATATCCATTTTTTCTATCCCTTATCATTTGAGAAGGAGAAATGAGGAAAAGAATAGTAGTGGTGAGCAAGTACTTCTTGTCTTCTGGTTAGGAAGCATTTGACACTTTGAGATAAGATATTTGCTGATTTGTAAATGTTGTTTGTGTTGGGCTCATTTGTGTTCAGATGCATTCATGCTTTACTTAATATCACTGGACGCAGGGGTGGGAGGGGGGAGCAATCCCTGCAGGCTGTGCTTCCCAGGCTCTTGTGTCAGCTGATTCCCACTTGGGTTTGGCCAATGAGAGGCACTGACGGGAGGTCAGAGGAAGGGTGAAGGGCAAAGGCCAGGGTATTTCTCCCCATCTCTCTGACTCAGCCAACATGGCTTTCTCAGTGACTGAGTCTCTTCCACCCCTCTCGTTCTCAATGGATACATCTCCCATGGTTTTAAGTTCCTCCAGGTAATGCTGGCTGTAGGGCCTCAGTAACCTTCCTCCTCTAGGCCCCTTGCTGCTAATCATCAGGTTGCCTCACCATCAGGTTGCCTCACCATCACCTCCCTGTTTGTCTTTCAGCTCTTTCATCACCTGGGAACCAATTCCCTGTATTGCTTCCACTGTTTTCAATACTTAACGTCATTTTAAAATTTTCCTGTTTTAAGCTCAATGATATGCCATTATCGCACTTAACTTTTGCATAAAATAAACTGAAAAGTGTAACTAGACCTTCTGTATTAGTTAATATCCATTCAATCACAAGATGGAGAAAACCAACCAAAACTTCCTTAAGGCAAAATCGTACATTTAATGGTTCTCATAACTAAAAGACCAAGGATTGTAGGCTGATTTGGAGGTCTCACGGTGTTACCAGACTTCATCTCGCTGGGTTGATTTCTTGTTTGTTTTGTTCCCTCTGGATTGACATCATTCTCAGTCTTAGTCTCACTTGATCATAATACAAATTCCAAAAAGAGAAAAAATTTACTTTCCCAACAGCTAGCACCCTCCTGGAGGTGGCCAGTCTCAGTGCTGGGTCAGGTCCTCTGGCTCTGCCCACTTCATTGATGAAACCTCTACCAGTCCCAGATTTGCTCCACTTTCTGTCCAGCCCATAGAGCCAGGCTCCATCCTGTCCTGGTCCAGTTTTTCTGCTTCTTGACTTCATCAGAATGATGCTTCTCTTTGAAGGTGTTGACAGAGCTTGTCATGTGATTTGTGAAGTTCAAACAAAGCCTTAGGAAATGAAAAGAACTGTGATTCCTAATGGTCACTAATGGTTTGTAATGGATACATAACTCATCAGGCAATGAAGTAAGTGAATAACCATTTTGTTTTGAAATGTAAATAGAGGCTTTGGTAATTATCCATCCCTAGTAGGAATCAAAGGTGTATTTAAACCTCAGTGTAATATGAATTTACCAAAAGAAAGTCCACAAATCTGGAAGCAGAAAAACCAGGCAATAAGACTGGTGACATTTTAGGGGGGCTTTAAATAGCACTCTTTGCTTCCTCTCTTGAGTTTTGAATAAATTTATGTAAATAGGCAAAAGATTCAGAAAGACAGAGAATGAAATATTATTTTTATTATTGGAAAGGCTGGAATGGTCTTTCCAAAACAGACATACTCACTGAGGACTATTGCTTTATACTTTTGAGTCCCCAAATAGGGAATGAGATGGACCTTCAGAACTGCTTCTAGAAAATAGGTCTTGGTCTGACCCCTTCATGGTTGCCCCCTGAAACAAGAACAGAGAAGAATGCTAGTTACCCCAGAGATAGGAGAAAGGTGAGCATACCCAACTGCTTTTCAGTTCCACTAATGAGATATCTATCAATCTGCCATTCAGGAATGAGTAGAAATTATCAGGTGGGTAGATGCTTATATTTTCTGGGTTCAGGCTGAAATGCTGAGGCACAAATGAAAGGATCCCTCTCCAAACACCTGTGAAATTTGTGTAAAATTTTTTGATCTAAGAAAGTTTTACCATTGGATAAAGGCTTCATAAATGTAATACATTAAAATGTGAAACATGCAGCAAACGATTCCCAAAAAATCAGCATAATGACTATCACTTAAGTGGGAATTCAATACCAAATCCGTAGTGGACTTAGCACAAAAATGATTGTGGATAATAGACCAAGCCATTAATATTATTGTCTGGTGATTGTAAGAAGCACAAACAACCCTTTTTTGCAACTTTATTCTAGAAGCATTGTATATCAATCAAAAGAAATTATTTTCACATTAAATGTTACTGTTCTCCCACAAGGAATTTTTTTTTAACATCTTTATTGGAGTATAACTATTTTACAATGGTGTGTTAGTTTCTGCTTTACAACAAAGTGAATCAGTTATACATATACATATGTTCCCATATCTCTTCCCTCTTGCGTCTCCCACCCTTCCTATCCCACCCCTCTAGGTGGTCACAAAGCACAGAGCTGACCTCCCTTCCCACAGGGAATTTAATGTGATTTTACATGACTAATGAAAGTGAAACCTGTATTTATGAAATAGAGGGACAAGGCTATTGGTTGGGTAAGTACAACAAAAACCAGAGAGGAAGAATCCTTAGGATCCTGCTTTCTTCCACTGGAATAATGAACAGAGATTAAGTCATTACCCCTTCAACTAAGACATTTTAATTTCTTCTCAGATTTCTGAAATGTATTTTAATCCCTAGGAATGATTGCCATAAAATTAAATATGTTGGGTGGAGAAGTAAGGTGTATTTTGCAGTGAGCATGCCACATTTTCAACATGGCTCAGATCTCATTGCTTACAAAGGCTTGTCTACATTTAAGAATAGCTCTAGTTTGTGTTAGTCTTTCTGTTGTTGGCAGTCTTTTTAGAATAACTTTTTATTTTGAAATAACCTCAAACTTAGAGAAATTTTTAAAACAATATAGAGAACTGCTGTATAACGTTTACCCATATGCTTTGATTGTTAACTTTGTTTTATAAATTTATTTTATTTATTTATTTTTGGCTGCGCTCAGTCTTTGTTGCTGTGCGCGGGTCTTTTTCTCATTGTGGCGAGCGGAGGCTTCTCACTGTGGTGGCTTCTCTTGTTGCGGAGCACGGGCTCTAGGTGTGCGGGCTTCAGCATTTGTGGCAGGGGGGCTCAGTAGTTGTGGCTCGCGGGCTCTAGAGTGCAGGCTCAGTAGTTGTGGCATGCGGGCTTAGTTGCTCCGCACATGTGGGATCTTCCTGGACCAAGCCTCGAACGTGTGTCCCCTGCATTGGCAGGTGGATTCTTAACCACTGCGCCACCAGGGAAACCCTGATTTTTAGTATTTTGTTGAATTTGTTTTATCATTCCCTCTCTCTCTCTCTCTTCCCCATCTCTTCATATTTCTTTACATATACCTATATTTCTATGTAAATTTTTCTGTGCCATTTGAAATTTGCAAAATATGATGCCTCTTTATCCTAAATATTTTAGTGCACATTCCTTAAGAACAAGAACATTCTCTTACATACCCATAGTGCAATTATCAAAATTGGAAAATTAACTTTGATACAATATTATTATCTAATCTATGGATCTTATTCAAATTTTGCTAATTGTCCAACTACTGTCCTTTACATTGTTAGGCTTTTTGTTCTGACTCTCCCAGACTTTAGACAAAGTGTAGGTACAGAAAGCAAGAGGCACCACTTAGTGAGACATCGATAGCCTTTCCTATGTTTGAATTGCTTGTTCTCTTGTGTAAATATAAACTTTGACCTGCAAAGGAAGTCTCCTAAGGCTTGCTTTCAGAGATGCTTTCCTAGCACCTCTTCTAAGTCACAGCTAATGTTAAATAGCAGACCAAGACCTCCAGTTTCCTTAAAGACTTTCCACCAATTTCTGACCTCCCCCATGCATGGTCCTGCAAGTACTTCCTAGCAATCACTCCATCCTTGTGTGAGGATTCTGCCATTATTCTTTTCTAATCATCTCTGGTTCCCCGGTGGTATCAGTCCTTCAACCTGCAACATCTTACTGCCGATGTTGGTCCTTAGATTTTGTTGCTTCCTATTAGTGATGTTGAGAGATTTCACTGGGATGTGTGATCTCACAGAATTTGGATAAAACCTGATGTTGTGATGTCCTCTAATTCTCTTTCCAATATACAGTAAGTTTCCACAGTCTTTTGTCTTCCCAGTCAATCCTCCATCTCCTCCAAGGCATTGCCATCCCATTAGAGCTCTAAGCCAGTCCTTTGGGCCCAAGGCTCCTAATTCACTCTAAGCTTTCACCATCTCAATTTATCTTACCAGGATGAGGCTGGTCTCTTTCATCTTCTCAGGCTTGTGATGCTGATCATGGGGGAATGGCCTGTGTGTCTGCACTTTGTAGAAAATACATAAAAACTCATGTGTACACACACACATATATGCCATGTGAAGAGACTTAACTGAGACTCATATTGCTAGCATCAGAACCTATCATAGTTCATGTGAGGCAGGAGTTGGAGTCAAGATCAGACAGCTGGTCTAACCTTCTTGCAGATAGCCACCCCCAATCTCATGATACATATATAAAATTAAGCTATCATTTGACAGCAAGCTAGAGTGAGTCGGCTGTTAGCAGGACAGGCAGAAGATTAGCTTGTGAGTCACAGAGCTTGGAAAACTAGGTCCTCAATGCTTCTCTGTTGAATAAATGATAGATAGGATAAAAAGCACTTAATTTAAATATCCTAGGGCTAGCTCCAAGAAATTAGAGCATCTCAAACAAAATGCCTGCCTGAAACTTTAGTAAGATTCTTATGAATGACCCTTGTTAGGTTAGCAAAAGTCCAAGAGATAAACAGAGAGTAAAGCTTTCAATACTCATGAGAACACAAATTACAGTATTTTTATTAAAGTCATATAATTATAACTATTAAAAAAACTGGATACATATTGACCACTAATTACCTATATTCACATGCTTAGAAAGGGATTTTTAATTGAGTACTACAACTTGGCCTAGATAAACACCCTCATTTCCATATACTTATTTTAAATTGCTACTTAAATTCCGCTCAGTCTGGTTTTCTTCCTAGAAGTCAGAGGTCTTACCTGTCATTCTTTTTCTCCCCCCACAAGGGTAACTAGTTACACTTATTTTTATTTCTTAATTTTTGTATTATGTAAGTTTCAAGTGTATAACATCATAATTTGACATCTGTATGCACTATGAAATGATCACCATCACAAATGTAGTTTCCATCCATCACCATACAATTGACTCTTTCACCCATTTCACCCCCCGCCAACCCCTATCCCCTCTGGTAACCACTAGTCTGTTCCCTCTATCTATGAGTTTGTTATTGTTTTATTTTGTTTGTTTCTTTGTTTTGTTTTTTTTAGATTCCACCTATGAGTGAAATAATATAATATTTGTCTTTCTGCATTTGACTTACTTCACTTAGCATACTACCTTTAAGGTCCATCCACGTTGTCACAAATGGCAGGATTTCATTCTCTTTTATGGCTGAGTAATATTCTGTTGTGTGTACCACATCTTCCTTATCCTTTCATCCATCAGTGGACACTTACGTTGTTTCCATATCTTGGCTATTATCAATAAAACTGAAACGAACATAGGGGTGTATATATCTTTACGAATTAGTGTTTTGTGTTTTTCAGATTTCTTTTTCAATACCCAGAAGTGGAATAGCTGAGTCATGTGGTTTCCCTGTCATTCTTGTAGTAGGCAGCAATGCTACAGAGCTTTCTACATGAATGACTGTGCTATCGGTTTGGCCTTATCTATATCACTGTGTCTGGCCTATTTGGTGCTTCTCATGCTTCTGACTACTGGATTTCTTAGAAATTTTCTCTCTATAACTCTCCACTTGACTTTACAGAAGGAATCACAGATCTCCTGATGTGGACTTTCTGGTTCTCTTTGATTGATTGATTTGATTTTTTTTTTTTTAATTAGTAAGATTTATTTATTTATTTATTTATCTGGCTGCACCAGATCTTAGTTGCAGCAGTGGGCTCCTTAGTTGTGGCATGCGAATTCTTAGTTGCATGATGCATGTGGGATCTAGTTCCCTGACCAGGGATCGAACCCGGGCGCCCTGCATTGGGAGCACGTAGTCTTAACCACTGCACCACCAGGGAAGTCCCCAAGATTTATTTTTTAGAGTGATTCTAGGTTCACAAAAAATTGAGGGGAAAGTAGAGAGAGTTCCAACACCCCCCTACCATCCCCACCACCAATATTCCAGATTAGTGTGGTGCATTTATTACAATCCATGAAACAGCATGTATACAACATTATCAAACAAAGCCCATAGTTTACATTAGGGTTCATTCTTGCTGTTGTTCATTCTATGGATGTTGACAAGTGTGTAATACATATACCTACTATTTGAGTATCCTACAGAGTAGTTTCACTTCCCTAAAAATTCCCTGTTCCCCACCTATTCATCCTTCCCTACCCCTACCCCCTGGCAATTACTCAACTTTTTACTCTTTCCATAGTTTTGCCTTTTCTAGAATGTCTTATAATTGAAATCATACAGTATGTAGTACTTTCAGATTGCGTTCTTTCACTCAGTAGTATACATTTAAGGTTCTGCCATGTCTTTTCATGCCTTGATAGCTCATTTTTTAGTGCTGAATAACAGTCCACTGTCTGAGTGTACCACAGTTTCTTTATCCATTCACCTACTGAGGGACACTTTGGTTGCTTCCAAGTTCTGGCAATTATGAATAAAGCTGCTATAAACGTTCCTGTTCAGGTTTTTGTGGATATAATTTTTCAACCCAATTTGGGTAGATACCAAGGAGCACAATTGCTGGATTGTATGTTAAGAATAGGTTTGGTTTGGTAAGAAACTGCCAAACTTTCTTACAAAGTGGCTGTATCATTTTGCATTCCCACTAACGATGAATGAGAGTTCCTGTTACTTCATATCCTCACTAGCATTTGGTGTTGTCTGCGGCTTGGATTTTAGCTATTGTTATTTTAATGTGCAATTCCTTAATGAAGTATTATGTTGAACATTTTTTCATATGTTTATTTGTCATCTGTACTTCATCTTGGTTGAGGTGACTGTTCAGAACTTTTGCCCATTGTTAAACTGGGTTGTTCATTTTCTTATAGTTGAGTTTTGAGTTTATTGTATATTTTGAATAACATTTCTTTATCAAATATGTCTTTTGCAAATTTTTTTCCCCAATCTATGTTGTGTCTTCTCATTCTCTTAACAGTGTCTTTCACAAAATGGAAGTTTTTAATTTTAATGACGTCCAACTTGACAATTTTTTCTTTCATGGATTAAGACTTTTGTGTACTATCTAAAAAGTCTTTGCCAAACCTAAGGTCATCTAGATTTTCTTCTATGTTATTTTCTGGGAGTTTTATAGTTTTGTGATTTACATTTAAGGCTGTGATCCATTTTGAGTTAATTTTTGTGAAGGGTGAATGGTGTAACGTTTATATCTGTTTTTTTTCTTTTTTGGTATGTGGATGTCCAGTTGTTCCACCAGTATTTATTGAAAAGACTATCCTTTCTCCATTGAATTGCTTTTGATCCTTTGTCAAAGATCAGTTGACTATATTTGCATGGTCTATTTTTGGGCTGTTTATGCTGTTCCATTGATCTGTTTATTTATTCTTTTACCAGTACCCCACTGTCTTTGATTACCGTAGCTTTACAGTAAATTTTGAAGTTGGGTAGTATAGTGCCTCAGCTTTGTTCTTTTCCTTCAATATTGTGTTGACTATTCTGGGTCTTTTGTCTCTCAATGTAAACTTTAGAATCAGGGAGCGCCCTAGTGGCCTAGTGGTTAGGATCCCAGGCTTTCACTGCCAGGGCCCAGGTTCAATCCCTGGTCGGGAAACTGAGATCCCACAAGCCACACAGTGAGGCCAAAAAAAAAAGAAAAAAAAACACTTTAGAATCAGTTTGTCAATCAATCCCAAAATAACTGTTTGGGATATTTATTGAGGTTACATTGAACGCTTATATCAATTTGGGAAGAACTGATATCCTAACAATATTGAAACTTCCTTTCCATGAACATAGAATATATCTCTATTTTTAAAGTTCTTCTTTGATTTATTTTATTAGAGTTTGGTAGTTTTCCTCATCTAGATCTTATATATATATTTTGTTAAATTTATACCCTAGATCTTGTATATATATTTTGTTAAATTTATACCTAAGTATTTTTTTTCTCTCTCTTCAATGTAAATGATATTGTAATTTTAATTTCAAATTTCAATTGTTCATTGCTGGTATATAGGAAAGCAATTAATTTGCATATTAACTTGGTATCCTGAAACCTTGCTAGAATTGCTTATTAGTTTCTGGAGAGTTTTTGGTTGTTGTTGTTCTTTGAAATTTTCTACATAGATAATCATGTCATCTGCAAACAAAGACAATTTTATTTCCTTCTTCCAAATCTATATACCTTTTATTTCCCTTTCTTGTCTTACTGCTTCAGCTTGGATTTCCAATACAATGTTGAATAGGAGTGGTGTGGGGACAGCCTTGCCTTGGTTCTGACCTTAGTAGGAAAGCATCTAATTTCTTATCATGTACAATGAGATGTTAGCTGTTATTTTTTGTAGATATTCTTTATCAGGTCAGGGAAGTTCCCCTCTTTTTATAGTTTGCTGAGAGTTTTTTTCATGAATAGATGTTAGATTTTGTCAAATGGTTTCTCTGCATCTATTGACAAGATCATGTGATTTTTCTGCTTTAACTTGTAGATGGCGATGAATTATATTATTTGATTTTTGAATGTTGAACCAGGCTTGCATACCTGGAATAAATTTCATTTGATCATAGTGTAAAATTCTTTTTATATATGTTGGATTCAATTAGCTAATACTTTGTTGAGGATTTTTGCATGTATGTTCATGAGAGAGATTGATCTATAGTTTCCTTTGTAATATCTTTGTAAGGTTTTGGTATTAGGACAGTGTTGGCTTTATAGAATGATTTAAGAAGTATGTCCTCTCCTTCTATCTTCTGGAGGAGATGGCAGAGAATTGGTATAATTTTTCCTTGAATGTTTGGTAGAATTCATCAGTGAACCCATCTGGGCTTTGTTTCTTTTCTTCTCATAGTTTAGAATATTCTTGAAGAGAGAGATGAAGGCCATCAATTTAGGCATTCAGTCCTCTTCCAATTAATATCAATATTGACCTTTGTTACGTTTAGTGGCAATCTACTGATATGTCACATGCTGCTCTAAAATCTATCTTAAAAAAGAAAAATCCCTACATCTTTTGCAATTAAGTTCCCCCTCTCCTCTCATCTAAATGGACTTAGAATTTCTGTTTCAGGCTTCTGATCAAAATGTTTACTTTTGGTTCATTCTGGACCTGAGTTTTTGAAGATGGAAGTTATTTATTTATTCTTCCAGTTTTATTAAGATATAATTGACATATAGCACTGTATAAGTTTAAGATGTACAGCATAATGATTTGACTTACATACATCATGAAATGATTATCAAAATAATTTTAGTGAACATCCATCATCTCACATAGATACAAAATTAAAGAAATAGAAACAAATTATTTTCTTGTGATGAGAACTCTTAGGATTTATTCTCTTACTAACTTTCATATATAACATATAACAATGTTAATGATATTTATCGATTGTACATTACATCTCTAAGTACTTATTTATCTTATAACTGAGAATTTATATCTTTTGACTGCCTTCATCCTATTCCCTCTTACCAAGAGACAGACAGGCTCAGCAATATTTTTTAAACCAATTACTAATGAAGCCATTATGGTTGTAAGTTCAGACTCCTTTGGGTGAGCTGTCCTTTGTACCAGGATAAATCCAGCCTGTGACTGCATATGAGTGCTTACTGCACTGTAATTTAGTTTCCTATTTACTGTATCCTTACGACATATAAGGCGTGTTATATACAACATCTCATTTACCCTTACAGCAACCCTATATTCTTCATTGTTCAAATGAGGAAAATAAGGCTGTGGTTACAAAGCTTGCCTCACATCACACAATGACAAAGTCAGAATTTAAACTCAAGTCTGTCTGACTCCAGCCCATGTTTCTAATGACTATGGTATATAACCTCATTTAATAAGTAAGTATCAAGCACCTCAAATGCCAGATACTACTATGGTATGATACAAAGTTTTGCTAACTTTGTATCTATTCTTTTATGTATCTATTCTTTGGATCTATTCTCTTATGATACTTATAATTTAATTAGAGATATGGAGAGATACAAATGAAGTACTGTAAAACACAAGGAAGGAAAAAAGGATAAGTCTGCAATGGTTAAAGAGGACATCATGGAGATCGTGATGCTTGGTCACATGTTTGTATGGAGGACAGAGACATGGATATGGAAGGCCGTTGCAGGATGGCACAGAATGAGCAAAGATGAAAGTAAATGAGTAAAATGTGCATTCAGCTGTATGTAGCTTCATGAGAGAAAGGTCTGTATTTTATTTCTGAATACAAAGTACCCGATGTAATGCATAATAATCAGGTATCCAATGAATGTTTGTGGGTTGAGACATTGAGGAATTGTGCCTAAAGGAGAAGGGGTTTGGGTTGAAGGGTGAAAAGAGAGAAGGTTGTAAAGGTAATTGGAATTAGACTCTAAACAGCTCTAAAGGTCCTTCCTAGCCCTAAAAAGTATGCTTCTCTGAATTGTCAGCTTATAGCGTAAGAATTGACTGGTTATGAAATACAGAACCATTGACTATTTTGGAGGAGGGCATAATGAAACAGGCATTGGAAAAAATAGACTGAGATGGGAAGACGACAGGGAAACTAATTAGTAAGACAATTGCAAAAATCTAGTTATGAGGCAAAAAAGAGTATCTCCCAGCTTAACAACAAGAAAAAGCCAGACAGACTACAAGATCTTAACTTTTGCTAATGCCATCAGAGTGGTGAGTTCACAGGGTAGCTAATTAGTCTGAAATCTAAGAAAATACAGGTGTCTCCAAGAAGGTGGAAAGTGAGCATTGGCTTACCTGTGTCAAAGTGTGGGCAGAATTAGGGCTGCCATACAAGTGAGTAAGAAGCATTCAGCTAAAATTTTAAGGGATTGCTAAATAGACCCCTCTGAGCTGCAGACACAGTGGGGCTGGCCCTCACTTGTAGGCTCTTCTCCATGTCTCTCCATGGGGTGCTCCAGAGAAAGATTGGAAGAAAGATGAGAGATCTGGGAAAGACTCCCAGGAAAGGGTTGAATCCTGGATGAGACCTTTGTCTCCCATGGAACAAAAGCCTGAGGCCACTAGGGGAAAGGCAGAAAACCTTGCTGCCTTGGATGGGAAAAGACCCACTGCTGCTTGGAGGAATGTAAAAGAAAAGCCTGTCCCTGGGGGAAGGACAGAAAACTGCTGGGCCAAGGACATTTGAGACCTCCTTCTACTGGAGGAGGGCAGGAAACACTGTTCTGCAGAAGGATCGCGTGAGACACAGGGCAGAGTTTAGCTGCTATAGGTTAGAGATAGTGTCACTAAGCCCCACCAGCAAGACCCAGTGACACAGAGCTTACCTGAGACTGAGGCTGGACGAGGACAACAGTGAGCCTCCTGGGCCTCTGTCCCCAGGTAAAAAGCAACCTCTGTGCACCACAGGGTGAGGACAACAATGTGGAGAGAGACACTCTCTGAGGTGCAGGCAGGGATGGCTGAAGGCTGAGCGTAGAGTGGGAAGAGAAGCCTTCTCCAGCAACCCATCATTTTGTGTGCTGAGTGGAGGATAAACTGTAAGGAGGTGAGAATCTTGGCAGAGAGATCAGGTAAGCAGCTCTCTCAATAATCCAGCTGAGAAAGGATGGCAGCTTGGCTAGTGTGGCAGCAGTTGAGTGAGTGTGAAGTGATGTGGTTCTGATTATGTTTCCAAGCTAGAGCCTGCAGGGAGGGCTTGCTGATATATCAGATATGAGATGTGAGAAAATAATAGGAATCAAGGATGACTGAGGCTTTTGGACTGAGCTCCTGGAAGGTAGTATTATCATTTACTAAGTTTGGGAGGACTAAGGTTTGGGGGTAAATGAAGAGTTCCCATTATTTACTCTAGACAGCTGTTTGCAATCATTTAGAAGCTTCATAATTATCTCCACATTGCCCTTCATATCCTGTGTAGATGGGAGGCCAGCTCTGCATATGAGGCGTGCAGAAGAACTGCAGGCAGCTTCCTTCTCAGGAAGGTGCCTCTTCCATGGAGAACGGAAATTTTCCCTGGTCCTTTTATATCAGCTGCCCTTGCTTTCTTGATCTGCAAGATGAGGAGCTTTTCTCTTTATCGATAGTCTTGATTGCCCCTTTGGTAGGGTAGAAAATGTAACCTGAGACTTTAGAGATGATATTTACCATTGCGCTTCAAACCTTGTTAACTAGATCTGTAAATTTCACGGTTCCTTAGTCTTTTTATGCCATCCTCCCTTCTCCTCAATCTTACAGAGTCAGCAGTGCCTGCTGATTCATATGCTAACATGTCTTTTCAAGTAGGAATTACAAACTTTATTGGAGGAAAGTGGAGAATTCGAGGATCCTGTGAAGCAGTTGCATTATTTGGTCCCTCAGAACCCTTTAAGATGCACACAATTGTGTTCCAAAATATAACAGGTCTGCCAATATTATTTCTCATTGGTTTAAAATGGAAGGGACAAACTGCCCTTACTCAAGCTAAATTTTCATGGTGTTCTGGCTAAGCATAGGAAATAAAGTAGTGCTTAATTGCTGGGGGTTGGGAGAGTGGTAGAAAGACTTTCTTCAAAATGGGGAATGTTTAGGAGCGGGAGCATGGAAACTTACATACAGCAGCCTTCTAACCACCGGGATTGGAATCTTGAAGGCTGAGAATCTCCAGGTGAGGGCTTGCTGACAGTATTCATCAAAAACCTGAAATGCGTGTTAAATATTCAGCTTTTTGGGCCCCATCCTAGATCTCCTGCTTCAGAGTTCTGGTACTAGGAGAGGATTTGGTATTTTTTTAAAGTCCAGGTGATGACCCCAAGATCAGGTCTCTGCAGTGTGTCCTGCAGCTTCTGGTTTTCTATTTATGTCTCTCCCAAATAGTCATATTTTCCAGGCATTAAATGTTAACTGCATATCAAGCACCTTGCAAATATTATATCTGAAATTTCACCCTGAGAAGAGTGTATATTCACATTTTTCAGATAGGAATCTGACTTAGAGAGGTTGAGTAGCTTGCTCAAGTTGACACAACTGATGAGTAATAAAGTCCCCATAGTACAAAAACTAGAATACATTTAGACCATAAAATAGTACTGAATGAGTTTAATCTTTCTTTGATAATGCCAGAGGTACTTGTAGTACCTTAAGGTTATTATTGTAAACCTCAGTTATCATTAAATGGTATTGAACAAAGGAATTCTATTCATTTTAGTGTTCTTGTTCTTTGGATAATTAATAACAGACAATACATAGAGTTGGATATGACAAAATTGAGTGTTATGTTCTTCTGTAGATTCAGAGAACATTCAAATCTTCCATCAGATTTAGAGAATTCCCTGGCAGTCCAGTGATTAGGATTCTGCGCTTTCACTGCCAAGGGCATGGGTTCAATCCCTGGTCAGGGAACTAAAATTCCACAAGCCCCACGGTGTGGCAAAAAAATAAATAAGTAAATAAAATAAAAAATAAAATAAAATAATTAAAAGATTAAAAAATCTTCCATCAAATCTAGTCATTCTACAAGTAAGGACACCTTATTTTTCACAGGCTTTATGCTACCTGATGTTAGTGGTTTCCAAATCTGGCTTTAAAGCAGAATCACTCAAATGGATCATAGGTTTTAAAAGGCTGAAAAATTCTTAAAATACAGATTCCTGGGTTTTACTGCTAAGGATTTTGATTTGGTGGGTCTTAGGTGGAGCCAGAGAATCACTGTTTAGAAATCTTCCAAGTGATTCTCGTGGAAGCCATGTGTGAAGTACCTGGTTCATGAAGAAATTTGAAGATGATACTAGGAGTATATAGTCACTCAAAATGCCTTCCATTTGTAAGTTCTAGAACTCTAAAAATTTGGGGGGGAACAGCTACTCATTTGGATTCTTCCCTTTAAAAACAGCTTTTACAAGGATCTCGACTTTGTGAATACGTGAAACTAGGGCATAAGGTATTGGTGGCTTCTGGTGCTTTCTGTCTGACGGGAGTGAGAATGCATAAAAGAGCTTGTGAGAGATTAAGGAAGCAGAAGACAGCAGGCACGTGGAAGGGTTCCGAAAATCAAATGAGGAGTACCCAAAACCAAACTGGTCCATTTCGTATATGTAACTAAGGTTGGCGTTGTCTCCACGTCACTATTTGTTGTTTCCAAGTTAATCCACATGTTTCCAGGATCCTTTGAGGGTAACTCCTTTCTTAATGTTCTTGGAAAGAAGGGGGAACATTGCTTCCTGCTATTACCTTAAACCATTTCCAGTGACTTGGAATTATGAGACTTGGCATCCTGTTTTGTGGTATCAATAACTCCTACTCATTACTTTTCAACTTTAAGGAGAACATGATTTAGGGACTTTGAGAAAATAGAAAAAAAAAAAAAAAGAGAGAAATTACGTTCACTAGTGAATGTCTCCCTGGTGTGATCTGAAATGAAGAAGCACTCCAGACCACTGATGCGGATACGTTTTTAGAGGGAGAAGGGTCTTAAACTCCATAATATTCCAAACCAATAGCATTTTTTTATGTGTTGTATGGTACCCTGAATATTTTTTATCATGAATCCGATAGGTATATTCTTTCTGAATTCTTAATCAATGGCTCTGTTATTCTTATGTTATATCCCAGAAATAAAAATGTTTACATATACATTAGTCAACAAACAAACCATTTTCCCCAATCTGATGGAAGTACTTTATCCTGATGAAAATTAATTTAATCAGTTTTTTACCAAAGGATAGAGGGAAGTACTGGTGATCTGCAGCTTGGGGACTGTTGCTAGTTTCCAGTTTACCAATATGACATAGAGACAGGTGCTGTCTGCTTATCAGATATCGCGTGAGGGAGAGCCAGCAGAATCCAGGTCCGCCAATGGCCCCAAAGCATCTGGATTCAGAAAGACTGACTTGGGAAGAAAGAAGCATTGGGGACAACAGCAGGAATATTCTGAAAGGTACAGTTGTTTCAGGGCTGGTTTTTAAATATTTTGATAAAGAATGCTGCTCTTCCCTTTTTCCTCAGTATTTAGATTCTCAAGTAACAGGGGACATGGGAATAAAGAAAAAAGTCTACACATCCCAGACTCCATTACGATCATGTGACTAAGTTCTGGCCAGTGGGGTTTATGCAGAGTTACTTGTGAAGCTTCTGAGAAGAGTCCTTCAAAGAAAAGAGTTTGTCTCCTTTTTTTTTTTTCCATCTTCTGGCTGACTGGAGTGGTTGGTACTAAAGCAGCCCTTTTGGAATATGATTAGAAGTTGTATATAGAAAATAGCAGAACAACAAGATAAAGGAATCTTTGGCCTTGGTAACTGTGTATTCACATATCAGTTTGGCTGGTCCTGCATACCTGGAATTGTATGTGGAACAGACTACACTCTTATTTAGTTGAGGGAAATTTAGCATCATGGTAAAGAATAAAGGCTCAGAGACCAGATTGGGTTTGATTGAGTTGTGGGTCTATTTCTTACTAGCTCTGTGACTTTGAGCAAATTAAAGTAATGAATTGTGCCTCTATATCCTCATTTATAAAATGGGCTACTGATAACACTTAACCCACAAGATTGCTATAAGGATTCAGTGAAATAGTGTATATAAAATGCTTAGAACAGTGTCTGGCACATGGATTGCACTATATACATAATAACTATTATTATTATTTGAGCCACAATTATTTTCACAGTTTTGAGATCACAGAATAAGCTAATACTAGTGAATGCAAATGGTTGGTACATATAAATAGTGCCTGGCAAAAAGTGGGTGCTTAATTAATATTTTGAATGAATGAGTGAACTATTTCTATTTACCTTTAAGTTCACATACTATAATAACCTGAAAAGTGACCTTAAGAACACTGCAGCTTTCATTCACCCTTGAATTATGAGCAAAGCAATTAGAGATTAAAGAGGATTATTAACCTTGTGTTCTGGTGATACCTAGGTACAATAGTGTCCTTTTGGTATAGAGCCCCAGGACTCAATAGTCATTCACCACTCACTAGTTCAGCAGCTTCTCGGAGGGTCACTGCTTTCAGTTCTCAATCCTGTGCATGTGTCACAGCGTCAGGCTATTAACCCATTGCCGGCTCCTCTGCTACTGGCATGTATGGCAGGCTATCCATGTGCCGCCAGCCATTGGCATACACTCAGAAAAGACCAATCTATTTAATATTACCCAAACAAAGACCATGGTTAGGAAGAAAGCCCACCTCCAAGAAAATGCCATAATGTACTGAATTAAAAGAAGTACTTACTGGATTATTCAATAATTGAGGAAAAGGGTGCTTAGCCATCCTATATCTTTCCAAGCACCAATAATTTGGGGTCAGCCAAACTTTAAGAATGAGTTCTATTTTGTTAGCTCTGCCTATGTTTATACTCCATATGTATGACATACTTTTTCACGTAGTGTTGAAAGAGACATATGATTTCCATTCTATTATTTCCCCAAAGTGAAGAACATGCCAAACTTCAGGGAAAGCATGTGATATCTGCAATATTTATAGATTCCTATGAAAAGCTTTGCTACTATATAGAGCATACAGTTAGTTTCAAGTTGCTCTTTTCTAACCAGTCCATATATTTTCTTTAAAGTTAACATAAATTTAGACATTATGCTACCTATAATTCGAATGCATCATAAAGAAGATGGAAGACTTTATAGTAAAGGTATAAAATTGATAAAGAAATATATCTGATGCAACAATAGTATCTTCTTATACACACAGTTTAAAAAATTTCATTACTCATTGGCCCAATTTTGCATTTAAATATGAATTCATTTAATTTTACTTTGCAATCAGGTAAATTAGTGAGAAGGAATCTAAACAATATGCTTTAATTGCGTTTATAAATTATTCTCTCTGTACTTCATGAGCATTCTTTCTTTTTTAGATATTGAAATGTAATGTCTAAATATAAAGAGCAGTAACATCTGGTTCTAATTGCTGGTTTGAATAATACAGACAGACCTTCAACATTTCATGATTTTGAAAGGATGTGTTTAGTAGGAGGTACCAAGTCAAAGGTTGTAAAAATTTTATACCACTAAAAATAGTTGAAATATCAGATGCATTTAAAATGGAAATTACCACTTTTTGAGCAAACAGTTCCTCTCTGTGTAAGCTGTATACACACTAGAAATGGTTCATCAAAAGAAACTTTTTGCTTTTTTTTATATCCCATATACCATCATTCTTATAACCACAGTACTTTTATTTTTCACAGATTCCATGTCTTATTCACATCCTGAAGTAAACGTTCAATAGTCACTGAACCCACATGTTATGCAAGGTTTTATATTTAGGGTTGTCTTTTAGACCTGTTCTACCATAATAAGCTGCAGTGGAAGAGTTCAGTTGTCCTCATGGGTGACAGGCAGATGGGTTATTGTACTGCTGGAAGTGTGTGTGTGTGTGTGTGTGTGTATCTTAGGTGTTATGTGTGACAGAATACTGTATCTCACCAAAAAGTCCTGAGGAGTGTATGTGTGTGTTAAAGCCTTTCTTCCTTCCCCTGACCATAAAGATCCTTCCCCCAATACTTGTCTGACTCACAATTCTTTTCTGAGTTCTGCTTTTGCGGCTTTATTGGTTTTAACACGCTTGAGAAAAAAATATAAAAGCAAACAGACTTTTATCTGGTGGAACTCAGTAAATAACTGTTGTCTTAATGTTTAAATCAATGGAAAAATCATGTGTCTTAGAACATTATACAATTATTCCATTTAGAATAAAATCTAATATATATCTGGATTCAAGGTCTCCTTACAAAGATAAGCATTGCTCCCTTTCTTGAAAGCCAGTATCCCTGAGAAGGTCAGTGCTCTGAGTTCTCAGAAGAGGTCTCTCCATAGTTTGTTGGGCACCTGAGACCATCTGGGCCATGAATATTCTGGGAAGTTGAAAGTTACCACTTCTGAAATAGTATTTTACAATTCATCTCAGCAGATTCCTGTTTTTAAATTATCAGTTGACCTGAAATTTTGAACTGATACTTATGGACCATTTGAAATGGACCATTCTCTCTCTGCATGGCAGAACAGCAATAGTGGGTGCTTAGTGCTTAGTGGGTGGAGAACGCACGTTTAAGCATGCAGGCTGTGGAACCAGACTTCATGGGCTCACACCCATGTTTTGCTGTTTATTAGATGTGTTGCCTTAAGCAATTGAATGAGCTTCTTTGGACTTCAGTTTTCTCATCTGTAAAATGAGGATAATAATAGTACCCACTTCATAGGTTGTAGTGATACCTAAATTAGTTAAATTACATTAACTGCTTATTATTACTGAGATTGTTTGGGACTCTTTTTTCATGACTTTATTGAGAAGATAGGATCAGAATAATCTCTCCACAGGCATAGTCTAAGAAGAAAGCTTGGTCAGGAAGGCAGGTGTGAAGGCGGAGAATTCAGGGAAGATTTTCGAGCCAACTCCAAGCCAGCACCGGCAATGACTCCCAGTGGGCCTTTTTTAGAAATAGGCCAAAGGCAACTAGTCATCGCTCAGACGTTTGACCCTCTGGACCCAAAAAGAGTGTGGATCTGCTCCAATGTCTAGAGGGAAAAAGAGTTTTCACCCACCAAGACCTCTTAGGAGCCATGTCTGCTAATAAGAGGTGAGCACAGGTTTTGTTTTCCCTTCAGGTTTCAGTGGACTCTGGACCCTGGGTTAGAGGAATACTTGGATTCTTCCCACCATATTAATCTTTCTTCTTAACTCAGTTTCTTCCTGAACCAGAGACAGTGATCTTGACTGGAAGAACTTCACAGTAGTCAGTGTTTATATAGCACTCAAATTAGTACCTTATGCACTGTGAAAATGCCCCCAAAATATGACTGTTAAAAATACTGCCCCTGATAATCTCAGCTATGGTTAGCTTAAATAAAATTGGTTGAGCATATAACTAAAATGAACTGTTATCACACTTTGTTAATTTTGATCAATGGCAACTTTAAGGAATTAACATATCTATTAAAGTTTTGCTCGATTATTCTTATTAACATCATCCTTCTGGAAAAGTTCACTTAATTTAGAGGGAAGCCTTTGTCTTGGTAATGATTTGCAGTTCATGCCACTGCCTTGCTCAGGCCCTAATTATTTCTTAACTAAATTTGGAATAAACAGCTTCTGCCTTTGGGGCTCTTCATCCAAACTTCCAATCAGATCCTTTATCACTGCCAAAGTTGTTGTTTTAAAAATAAAACTCAAATCTGTTCCTATGACTCATTCACTTAAAACTCTTCAATAATTCTCCCATAATCTCAGAAGAGAGCCCAAACCTTTATCGTCTGCATTTGGTCCTTTATGATCTGATCCTGCTTTTCTCCAGTCTCATCTTCTACTACACCTTGGCAAAAAACTCGGTTCAGCTAACACCCAACTTTTTGCTATGTCCTAAGCTCTTTCTCATTTCTATCTGGTTGACATGCTATCTTTCTATGTGGAATGCCTCCCCCTACGTTGTCTGTTTGGTGATCTTCTACTCATCCATCTTGCCTTCTTCATGAGGCTTACATAAGCATCTGTGATCTAGGCTAGATGATTCTTATTTTGGGTTCCCATAACAACGTTTCCATATCTCAATTATAGCTCTTATCATCTTGTGCTAAAATGGCCATTGCATGGCCAATGTAATGATTAATAGCCATTAAAATTACATACATAAGATTATTTACTTACAAGGAAAGATGTTAATAACACATTGTTGGCTGAAAAAAGGTTAAAATGTATGTACCCTATGACTCCAATTTTTGTTAAAAAAAATATATATATCTATATATATGGATAAAAATCTCATGTGTATTCCCAGCCTAGATCTGTACTTAGCTTATAGGCAATATTTAAATAACATTGAATGAACCTAGCACAGAGGTTTGCCATTAAAGATAGTTAGGTGATGTGCTCACTGACACTGTGTCTTGGCCCATGAAGGGGACATGACTACATGAGTAGGACTAGCTGTTGCTTAACCAAGGTGAAAGTTTAGATAAGCCAAAGGGCTATCTGCCCATCCTGTTCAGTCTGACATTTCTTTATGCCTGTTTCCCTAAGTATGTTCTGTTGTATCCTAGTCCTAAAATATACTTCAAAAAAGTATATAAACTTGGTCATAAACTTGACAAATGCCACAAACTCTGTCGCCCTCTTAAGGCTCCACATGCACAAAAACATCTTAAAGTATCTGAAAAGTCATGCAATGCAGAAGTGCATTTAACTTTGCTTAACTGATAATTTCCTAGACTTACATGACCACAGGACTCTTGTATTTCATAACTTTCTTCAACATTTTGTGGAAAGACTGTCCTATGGAACACATGTTAGGAAACACTATTCAGTACCAAAGACATTTAAGTGTAGAAGCCATGGGCTCAACATTTACGATCATTCTAATTTCTCCAACTCTGACACTGCACCCTTCTTCCATATTTTTTTCAACTCTTCTAAATATAGCTACATAGAACTGCAGAGAGGAAAGTTATCATCTTGTCTACCTTTGTATTAGAAATGAGAAGATGGAGTTCCAGACACCTTCACTGGCTTGCTTAATGCTAATAAGGCTGGTACAAGAAGGAGCCTGGTTGCTTGACTACCAGTCTCACCATGTTCCAGTGTATCCAGTCCCTCCCTCTCCATGCCCAGTGAACTGCCTCAGCACTCAATGCACTTCAGCTGTATGTCAACTTATGTATGTCCTGAACGTTTACAGTATTAACTTGGGTATGAGTAATCTTTGCTTTGTTTGCATGTTTGTTTCTTAAACTCTACAGGGTTTTTTTAATTCCCCGATCAGGTACTAGTTTCTCAAAGGAAATAATTTTCAATTCTTTATCTGAAGCATTTTTTTTGGCCACGCCACGCAGCATGTGGGAATCTTACTTAGTTCCCCCACCAGGGATCGAACCCGCACCCCCTGCACTGGAAGCATGGAGTCTTAACCATTGGACCACCAGGGAAGTCCCTATCTGAAGCATTCTGATGGGAACAACTAAAAGTCTCCTAAGAAGTGACCGCTAACAATTTACATGAGAAAATCATTAGCAAATAGAAAAAATAAAATACAAATAATGAATACACTTAGGAAACTATTTAATTCAATTAATAAGCAAAGAAAGGTAAAATATAACCAAACCAGATAGTATCTTTTCATAAAATTTGTCAAAAGAATTTTTTATCGTTATCCAAGATTGTCAAGACTGAGGTGAAATAGGCACTTTCGTATTTACCCTAGGAATTATGCAGCTTGGAAAATATTTTTGTATGGAAATTTGGAACCTGTCTGAAACATTAAAACCCTGCCTGACGTGTTTTTGACCCATTCTGTTGATGCCTAAAACTTATGTTTGATTATTTACCCAATGTAATGTGCACAAATAGTATCACACAGCTATTCATCAGGGTATTTTTAATGGAGTAAATTGGAAAATAGCTAAAAGGCAAAAAGAAGCATACTTTGACCTCAGGTCAAACAAACTACAAATACAATGTGTATTCCCAGCTTAGATTTATACTTAGCTTATAGGCAATATTTAAATAACATTGAATGAATACATTGAAACAAATCTGGAAGTACATACGGCAGAATGGTAACACTGATTGATTGGTGGTGTGACAGATCATGTTTTTCTTTGTTTTTTATATTTCTTTTATACAATAAACAGAATTTTTTTTTTTTTTTAGTAATAAAAACAGGGACTTCCCTGGTGGTGCAGTGGTTAAGAATCCGCCTGCCAATGCAGGGGACATGGGTTC
>NC_041215.1:45715219-45753510 GCF_002837175.3 Physeter macrocephalus | reverse complement strand
CCACCTCGCGCCCGTGCTCCGCAACAAGGGAAGCCACCGCAATGAGAAGCCCGCGCACTGCAACGAAGAGTAGCTCCCACTCGCCGCAACTAGAGAAAGCCCGTGCGCAGCAACGAAGACCCAACGCAGCCAAAAATAAATAAATTAACAAATTAATAAATAATAAATAAATAATAAGAACACAGTTGCTCAGTTAAAATCATTTCCTAGCAAAGCAATAATCACCATTTAACCCACTTGGTCTGAGGTGCCTCTAATGTTTAAATGAAGATGCTCACATGTCATTCCTTGTTTCCTCAGGGCTGCTGTGGAATTCTACCCGTACCAGGCCCCCACCGACAGCCAGGCTTGTATTATTGACTGTCATTTTTAAGTAGCTCAGACTCTATGCTCAGAATTTCCTGAATGCCTAATGAATAACTGCTCACCTGCAAACCCCATCGTGCTCAGCTTGGCAGGGCGCCCTTGTCACATATCGTATTTTCCAGGAACATTTCTGTAGAGAAAAATGGCCCCCAAGGAGCAACTGAAGCGTGTGTGTAGGCACTTAGAATTGACACACTGTGGAATGACTGGGAATTTATTTGGATAAATAGCCTGTAATATAGTCAGGGACTTCCCATAATTCTGAAGTCAATGAGGCCCTTGGTGGTTTTATTTCCCTCAATTCTGAGACAATGGGATTCACATAGACTATGGATTTATTCATTAAATAATGCGTGTAAGAACTGGTTGTCACCATCTTCTTTTGGGACAACTGAGCATGGTTCCTCTTGGTAAGTAATATGAACACAAAATAAACATTGCCAGCTATCTGTGTTCCAGTCTTCCCTGTGAGCAACTGCAAGTTCAGCTGCTGCTGTATTCAAGTTAAGATTCTGCTCAGAAAGTAGTAAGATGCTTGGGCTACAGTATTTCACTGTGGGATGCTGTAATGTCAGGAACCCATACCAACACATTCCAGAACTCCTATACTGTGTGCTCCAGAAAAAAGAGGCACAAAATTCCTTCCAGTGTGTGAGCTCTGGACCTAGAGAATTTTGGTTTCGATCATTGATAACTGTTTTTATCTTGAGTAAGTCCCTTAACCTCTCTGAGCCTTGTTTTTCCATCTGTAAAAAAGGGAAACTATCAGTAGCCATCTCATAGGGTTGTTGTGAGGAATAAATGCGGTCATGTTTGAAATGTGCTTAAACGTGACTAGGAAAAAGAAACTTTTAAAAAAAGTGACCAGCATATCTTAAGTGCTCAAAATGTGAATTCCTTTTATTATCACAACCATCATCATTATCACGATGATCACCCCAGAGAAAGGGATCTAGTTTTACTGTCTCAGTTGTGTTTCAGTTGACATTTCCAGCCTCAGTTAAATGCTATAGGAAAAAAGAAAGAAACCTAGAGAGAGGCAAAGCAAGGGAGAAGGAGGAAGTGAGGGGAGAGCTATGGGGAGGAAAGGACGGAAACAAAAAGAGAAATATCAATGCCATTGAAGTTGTCTCAGGTCCTTGGGTAGCTGACACCTACCTTAAATAAGTCAAAGGGCAGAATTTGGAGGGAGGGTGTTAACCAGCTAAACATTAGCCAGATGGCTACAGCAAGTTATTTTAAAGTAAGTGGGACGCATTCTTACAGCGATGCATACCTCTTCAGCTGTGCAAGATGATTGTTAATCACGTGGCCACGATTCTCAGTAGCTCCACGTTGTAAGCTCATCTTCTTCACTGGTGGTGGGTGATGGTGATGTTGATGATGATGGTGGTGATAGCAGTAGTAGCTGTCAGTTACTGAGCCTCTACGTTGAGCCACACACCGCATTTTACAGGTGAAGACATTAAATATCAGATGGGAAAACCAGAAATTAGACAGCCTCTGGAGATACCACACAATAGATGTATACGTGTGCCTGCATGTTTCCAGTCCTTGGATATTTCTGCCATACCACTCTGTCTCTCTTTTCTTCCCTGCAGGTTAAAAAAATAGTTGGTTTTATGGTCCTCAGAATTTGGTAGATTGTTCTGCTGTCAAGTGCATGAGAGCAGGAGAATGGGGCAATGAGGATCAGCTTACTTTGATCTTAGAGGGCATGCAGGTTTCTTACCAGAAACTTTTCACTTATGCAGGACACAAATACTGGATTTTCCTGCTACTTCAGTTTCCCAAATATTAGGAGTTCAGTGGGGATCCTTTCAATGAGAAGCTTCTTACTGCCTCTACCAGGTCAATTCTCTAGAGATTTATTTAACCCAAAGTAATTTGTCTAAAACAAATACAATTAAAAGTCAGTGTGCCTAAGAGCATTTTTGGTTATAATAATTTTTACTGAATAATATTAATCACTTTCAGCATATTTCTCATATGATATGAGGTATGGAACCCCTTTTACGTATTCTTCCCTTTTTAAAGTACTTTTCTGTTTTTCTTATCGAGGATCCCAAGCTTTAGCCCAACTTATACACATTTCTGGGATTTAGATGTCTGCACATGTCTTGCAAATAGGTTGAGAAGTACAAATCATATTATTTGCTTAAATCTTGAAGATGTTTCCTGGGAGAAAATTTATCCTGAAAAAAAAAAAGAAAGTAGCATGATTCAGGGACAAAGGAACTAGACACTGGGGGAAACGACTGGCTGTTTTTCCACTTTGAAACCCAAATTATAAATCATTGCTTATTTAGTTAGTGCTAGATACAATTGTCTCTAAAGGTCAATCAGTCAAACAAGTATTTATTGCATAATTACGTGCTCAGTATGTAATTAGTGCTATAATTGGGTATGTGTAAAACGTGATAGCTAGCTACTCCATTTGTTCTTGGTTTTTGTATACCCAGAATCCAGAATAGTGCCTGATTTATGTACATGATCAATAACTAATTGATGGATAAGTTAGTGAGTGAACAAATTAATGAATCATACCCTCGTTGTGGAGACTACACAAATGAAAAACACCAGCAGTCTTTAGAGAAGAGAGAATGTAATTTAGTACTGAATTATGCATAGTGTGGTGGACTAAGCTAGTACTTGGGTTCCATTCCTACTCTGTCTTTGACTTATTCAGTGACCATGGATGTTACTAAAATATGTGACGCCTAACAGATTTCTATATTTTCAAGTTGTAATATATTTTGATTTCATAAAAATGAGTTCTGAAATATCCAAGATTTCTCAGGTAGGAGGAGACAGTGAAGATTGGAACGATAGGGGAAGTCTTCCGTGAAGAGATAATATTTGATTTGGGTAGGATTTTGGTTGGGTGGAAGAACAAAAAACTAGTAGGTTTCCTTCTATGTAGCAGGTGCTTATACAAATATCACGATGTCAAGAGGTAGCTTAAGCACCATTTTTGTAGACAAGAGAAGAAACCAATATCTCCAGTTGAGTTAGAGAAATAAGGATTGGAGCCAGGACAGTCACACACTAAATCCTTTGCTCTTTCCTGTGCACCCCATTAAGGAGACCAGGTGAGGGTTTGTTATATAAGCAGATCCTAGAAATTTGATTTTGTATTTGCATTGCTTTTGCAAATTAACTCTTAGCTAGGGAAGGTTTCTCACCAAAATGAAGTTTTGTCAAAATTTCCATCTGTGGCGGACAATGTTAGTTGCTTCTTCAATATCTGTTCTCTCTTTCTGTTTTACTAGAGGAAGTAAATATGCCAAGTTAATAATATATGATTCCCTAGGCTCACTTGTAGCTAGGGGTGGCCGCCTGGCACATTTTCCCCAGTGTGCTGTAAGTGGATGTATACTAGTTGGAATGTCTGGGAAAGCAATTATTTTCCACAGGGATGAATTCACCTCGAATATTCTTTTTGTGGTTTGTACTTCATACCTCTTACTACTTGAAATTCAGATATTACCTAGAGGTAGAGCAGACATACTGTACGCATGGTGACAAAAGCCACACGCTGAGAATTACAGTACAGAATGATAGAGATTTAGGTTGTTAGCAGCGTTGTGAAACCTCTTTCCCAGCCTTGAACTACCAACTGCAATGCTTCATGTTACATGAGAAAACTAAGTAAGGATTCAGTAGCTTGCCGCTAACTGTTATACCAGAGTGGAAGATAGTATATTCAGTCAATACAAGTTTCTGGTTATCTCCTCCAAATCTAACTCTGGAGATACTAAAGGAGTTGAAGAATTTTAGACTTTAACAAAAGAAAAGGGGTTGGGTACCTGTATTAGGGCTGCCATAAAAAATTTCCACAAACTTGGTGGCTTAAAACAACAGAAATTCATTCTCTCAGGGTTCTGGAAACTGGTATTGGAAGGACCATGCTCCCACTGAAGGCTCTAGGAAAGAATTCTTTCTTACCTCTTTCTAGCTTGATAGCACCCAACTATCCTTGGCATGTTTTTGGCTTGTAGCTGTGTCACTCTAATCTCTGCCTGGGTCTTCACATGGCCTTCTTCCCTGTGTCTCCTCGTGACTCTGTGTTGCTCTGTCTTTCCTCTTTTATAAGGACACCAGTCATTGGATTGGTGTCCTTATAAAAGGACAAAGGCTTGGTGTCCACTTGGTGGACACCAGTCACCCATCCTATTCAATATGATTTCATATTAACTTACTAATTAAATTAAGGCCCTCTGCAAAGAATCTGTTTCCCAATAAGTTCATATTCTAATGTCCTGGGTGGACATTATCTTTTAGAGGACATAATTCAGCCTATTACAGTCCTGATGTAGAATAAATGCTTAATTTAGAATGGGAGAAAGGCAGACACCACAGATAGGTAGGTTGGGAGTGGGAGAGCTTTCTAGTTGTGGCCCCTTGTTTTCTCCATACTATCCCAAGTACAATGTCGTTAGCCCTACCACTCTGGAAGGGCATGAAAAGGGCAGTGCCTGCAGCACTCAGAGGTGTTGTGGAGCAGCAGAGCAATCCTGGAACCTAGGTTAAATGGGGAGCCCATCACAGCAAATGGAGGTGGGATGGATGGGCCTCGGGGCTGCCTCTTCTCCCCCCGCATCAATTCTTTGAGCCAGTGAATGTGACACAGGTAGAAACTCTTAAAAATGAGCGGTTCCAGGGCAGAGCTATTGGGAGGTGCCTTAAGGGTCAAGGTCATCTGAAGTAGTGGGCAAATGAAGACTCACCCAACACTGTAACATAAGAAGCTCTCTCTGGGACTTCCCTGGCGGTCCAGTGGTTAAGACTCCCCACTTCCAAAGCAGGGAACTAAGATCCTACATGCTGCAGGCCATGGCCAAAAAAAAAAAAAGAGGCTCTCTGACAGGCACAACACCACACCTGATGCCGTAAATTCACCTAGAAGAGCATTAACTGGGGCCTATACTTTGCCCTTCTTCATCGTGTAAAGCAAAGTAGCTTGTAATCCCTTTGTCTATAAACTCTTGAGGACAATAATGAAGAGGGTACAAACTATGAGAAGAAGAAAACAAGATATTAATCTATTGCATGAGAGAACAGAACTAGTAAGCCAGAGCAAACAAGACTATTCTCAGGGAGAAAAAACTGATGATTATTGTAAAGAGAAAGAGTATCAAGAATTTGTGAAGAGGAGTCATTAGGAGAAAATGGGTATAAAACCTATAATTATTAAAATAAAGAAGTCAGTGCATGGATTGAATCCTAGCTCAAATACAGCTGAAAGATGATATAGCAAATTGGAATATCAAGTTCGGTATCTCTCCTGGAAGATACAGGGAAGAAATAAAGATTTGGAAAAAATGAGAGGGAGGAGATACAGAGGAGTGAAATGTGTCACTATCTTTCTAAAAAAGCCCCAGAATGAAGAAAAAGTAGTTAAAAGGAAAGAATGCCTGAACTTTTCCTTAAATCATCAAGAGATGTAAGAGCTTATTGAAGGGGCTCATTGAGACACCAAGAAAAAACAAATCTAGACACATCATAGTGAGATATTTGGAGGAAGTACTCTTGGCATGTGTTTTGATTGGCTAAATTTATCCCTTTCCTCCCTCTTGTCAGTAGCAAATTATATATATTATAGAATTTGGCAGAGCAAAATATTCACCCTACCAACCTCTCTTGCAGCTAGGAGTGGCCATATAAGGGAGTTCTATATCGTACTCTAAATGGCTGCTCTGGCACCAACCATCCTGTACAGCCTAGGAAGAGAGTCAATAATACTGTAATATGTTTGTATGGAGACAGATGGTAAGTAGACTTATTGTGGTGATCATTTCTGCTGTATAAAAATATTGAATCTACAGTTTACACCTGAAGCTAATATAATATTGGATGTCAATTATAATTTTTAAAAACTTCGGCCCTAAAAGAAAAAAATGATAAATTGGACTTCATCAAAATGTAAAAAGTCTGTTCTTCCAAAGACACAATTAAGAATTTGAAAAGTCAAACCACTGATTGGAAAAGAAAATACTCTCCATGCATCTATCTCAGAAAGATTTGTAACCAGATTATAAAGAACTCTTAAAACTCAGTAAAAAGACAAGCAACTCAGTTAAAAACATGGTCAAAAGATCTGAACAAAAACTTTCCAAAAGACACACCAATAGCCAATATGCATGTGAAAACGTGTCACATGATTGGTCCTTAGGAAAGTGCAAGTTAAAACCATAGTGAAGTAGCTAGTTATTTTTAACTAAAGTTAAAAATATTTGAAATCTCAAGTGCTGGCAAGAACGTCCAGCAGCTGGACCATGGATGCATCACTGGTTAGAACATAAAATGGTAAGAGCACTTTGTAAAACTGGCAGATTCTTTTTTTTTTTAATTTTATTTATCTTATTTATTATTTATTTTTGGCTGCATTGGGTCTTTGTTGCTGCACACGGGCTTTCTCTAGTTGTGGCGAGCGAGGGCTACTCTTCATTGCGATGTGTGGTCTTCTCATTGCGGTGGCTTGTCTTGTTGCGGAGCATGGGCTCTAGGCGCATGGGCTTCAGTAGTTGTGGCACGTGGGCTCAGTATTTGTGCCTCACGGGCTCTAGAGCACAGGCTCAGTAGTTGTGGCACACGGGCTTAGTTGCTCCGTGGCATGTGGGATCTTCCCGGACCAGGGCTTGAACCTGTGTCCCCTGCATTGGCAGGTGGATTCTTAACCACTGCACCACCAGGGAAGCCCAAAACTGGCAGATTCCTAAAAGGTAAAATATACCTTTTACCATGTAATCCAGAAAGTCTACTTTGAGGTATTTACCCAAGGAAGACGAAAACCAAAACTCATACACAAATGCTCATGGCAGCTTTATTTGTTAAAGACCCCAGAGGGGAAGAAATCTGAATGCTTGTCAGTGGGTGAGTTGATGATCGCTACGGTATATTCATTCAGTGGTACACTACTCAGTGATAAAAAACAAACTACTGATACACACAGCAACATGGATGTCTCTCTAAAATATCCTGTGCAGAAGAAGCCAAACGCTACAGAGTATACAGAGTGTGATTCCATTTATATGAAACTCTAGAAGAGACAAACCTAATTTGCAGTGTCAGAGAGCACATCATTGGTAGTCTGGGGCTTACTCTGAGCCAACCCCTGATGGTACAGTGGGGCACCAGAGATGAGCTTGACCAAAGCTGTTAGGTTTCCATTAATTTTGGGGCAGGTTCTCCCTTCACCCACGTCTCTGCTATAAAATGGGGAATGTTCTAATTCAGTGGGTCCCAACTCTTGGTCCATGAACTACTGTGCTATGAAATGAGAAAAAAAAAAAATCAGACAGGTGGGAAGTTTTTCAAGGTGTTAAATGTATTCAATTGTAAGTGACTATTCATTATTGTGAAATTACCTCCTTGTAATTTGGTGTTAAAATACCTATTTATTTATGCAATGGTGACAGTCAGTGATGAAGTTGAATTTTTAATTGTCCTTGTTTGGTAAAACAGATATTTAACAAGTTTGGATATTAAAAAAAAAAGGAGGAAGATGAAGATGAAGGGAATGTGGGAGAATGTCATGTTCTATCTTGATTTAGGGAAAAATATTTATTTTACAAATCCATAAAAGCACAGGCATAAAAATAACAAGAACAACAGCAACAGAGAAACAAAATAACAAAAACTAGAATTTTTAACCACAGTCAAAATAAAAGTTTTATGCTCAGTTAGACATATTATAGGAAATTAAGTGACATCTGTGAAGATGAATATAGTATTTGAAAGGACAGTTCACATAAGTGTATAATAAACATGTGAATTGATTCTCAAATCCACTACTAATTACAGAAATCAAAATTAAAACAACAATAAAATACTACTTTATAATCACCAAATTAGCCCAAGTTAGAAGGCAGGTAGAGGTGAGGATAGGTGGTAGAGACATCTTTCTACATGGACAGCTAGTGGGAAGGTGAAATGTTTCAATACGGGAGAGAAGCTGATAGTACCTAGTGTTACTGGACCCTATGGCCCAGCTTATGAAAATCACAAGGCATGGTGGAGGAGTTTCATAACATCACTGCTGTATTAACAGGAGATGGAGGAGTTTCATAACATCACTGCTGTATTAACAGGAGATGATAGGCAACCTGAGGAAATGGCCAAGTAAAATGAGACTTATGCATATGTGGGAAAACAGTCCGCAACCATGAGCTAGATTTACACTGAACTACATGGAATGATCTCACAAATAGTGAGACGAAAATGGCAAGAAATATGATATGTAACAATAGTATTTAGGCAAATTAAAAGCACATGTTATTAGAGAAATGCAAATCAAAACTACAATGAGGTATTGCCTCACACCGGTCAGAATGGCCATCATCAAAAAATCTACAAACAACAAATGCTGGAGAGTGTGTGGAGAAAAGGGAACCCTCTTGCACTGTTGGTGGGAATATAAATTGATACAGCCCCTATGGAGAACAGTATGGAGGTTCCTTAAAAAACTAAAAATAGAACTACCATATGACCCAGCAATCCCACTAAAACCATAATTCAAAAGGACACATGGGGGCTTCCCTGGTGGCGCAGTGGTTGGGGGTCCACCTGCCGATGCGGGGGACACGGGTTTGTGCCCCGGTCCGGGAGGATCCCACATGCCGCGGAGCGACGGGGCCCATGAGCCATGGCCGCTGGGCCTGCACATCCGGAGCCTGTACTCCGCAACGGGAGAGGCCACAGCAGTGAGAGGCCCACGTACCGCAAAAAAAAAAAAAAGGACACATGTATCCCAATGTTCATTGCAGCACTATTTACAACAGCCAGGACATGGAAACAACCTAAATGTCCAATGATAGACGAATGGATAAAGAAGATGTGGTACATATATACAATGGAATATTACTCAGCCATAAAAAGGAATTAAATTGGGTCATTTGTAGAGATGTGGATGGACCTAGAGTCTGTCATACAGAGTGAAGTAAGCCAGAAAGAGAAAAACAAATATCATATATTAACTCATACATGTGGAATCTAGAAAAATGGTACAGATGAACATATTTGCAGGGCAGGAATAGAGATGTTGATGTAGAGAATGGACATGTGGACACAGAGGGAGAAGAGGAGGGTGGGATGAATTGGAGATTAGGTTTGACATAAATACACTACCATGTGTAAAATATATAGCTAGAGGAACCTGGTGTATAGCACAGGGAGATCAGCTCGGTGCTCTGTGATGACCTAGATGGGTGGTGGGTGGCGGGTGGGGGTGGGAGGGAGGTCCAAGAGGGAGGGTATATAGGTATACATACAGCTGACTCACTTCATTGTACAGCAGAAACGAACACAACATTGTAAAGCAATTTTACTCCAATTAAAAAAAAATAGCACACGTGAAAAACACTCTTCAATTTCCAAGTATACAGTGTATCTAAATAACCACTTGGATGGAAGGTTGCAAGGATGGAAAAGGGAAGGAGTGATAAAAGGGAAAATATAATAAAATAAGAATGATATGAAATAGAACAAAAAATAATCTTTAACATGATGATAAAAGTATGATGAATTGAAAAATACGATTAATCTTATATATTTTTTAAAAATGAATCAAAGAAACCACAATAAATCAGTACCTTAGGGTTTATGTGGGAAAGAGAGAGAGTGAACTATGACCAAGAGCGACCCTAATCAATCCAGTGCTGTTGTAGATCACTACACAGTGCTGTGTATTTTTTTGTATATTGCTTACCATTAGAGTATGCAGTGATTTTTTCTAACACCTTCTTCAGCTAATAAACTCCCGCAAGGTAGATTCTCTGGCTCAACTTTCTCCATGATGCTTGACCCATAATGTTGCAAATATTAGGCACTCAGTAATATTTCACTCTTTTGATTAATAGAACCAAGAAGTTGGAATTCTGCAGAATATGGCTTCCTTGGATCCATCCTTAAGCAATTGCCCCAGATGTGTTGAAACTGCTGTATCTGCTATCATCCTTAAAAAATAAATATTCTCGCCCCCTTATATGTTGTTGCCAGTTTATTTTGCATTTTGCTGGCGAGAGGATATTTCCTGTGCTAGGTGTTTTGTAGCACTTCTGCAGTTTTGTTGTGTAGTGATACATTTAGGCTCTAATAAATTTTCTCATAATAAGAGTTTCAATTATTTTTTGGAACATGAGAAAAAAAATTGTTTGTGGACTATTTCTCTCACAGACCTCTTATCCCTCACGCCCCACCACACTCTGACTTTCATTTTTCTACTGTGTCCTGGGTGTTTTACTTCTATGCTTCCTCTCTGTGTTCCAGCAGTGGCCATCCGAGTAGGTGGTGCCATGTAATGAAGCGGAAAAGTTAGGGAGCCGGGCTTGCACAGATTCAAATCCTGCCTGAGCCAGTTATTAACTGTGTGACCTTGGGCAAGTCATTTAGCTTCTCTAGCTCAGCGTTATCATTTCTAATGTAAAGAAAATGACACTTTGTTGATATAGTTTTTGTGGGAATTAAATAATAATGTTAATGTGGAAAGTTTACATTCTGTGGCTCAACTTTTTTTTTAAGATTTTTTTTTTGATGTGGACCATTTGAAAAGTCTTTATTGAATTTACGGCAGCTCAACTTTTTGATGTACCCATTTTAACACTATGAAAAAGTTGATAGTCTCACATATTTAGTGTCCTCTCCCAAAGAAATCATTAGTTTTTAAAATTTTTTAAAAATAAGCAGAGAGACTTACCCTAATCCCCAGCTTATCCAATTATAAAGTCATATCATGCCTTGAGACTTGCCCCATTATTGATACCTCAATCTGTAATTTTTACTCAGATTTCTGAAGTAAGTTTGAAAGTAAGGTGAGGCTTTTGGAGGGGATGATGATATAGTTGGGCACTTTAGTGGGTAGTAAAACAAAGTTGAAAACAGAATTTATCTTTAGGATGTACTACAATGTCTCCTGAGCTAAATAAAATAGTGAGAGCTTTCGGTACAATTTCTGTTCAAAATGGCAGAGAGAGAATGAGAAACTCACTCATAAAAATGCTGAAACTAAAGGGAGATAGTGACAAAGCATACCAAAGATTTTGATAAACTTTTGGAAGACAGAAGGTGTGTAGAACCATATTGACAGATGAATCACAGAGGAGAGAACCACTATTGACAGCAGGAACATGAGAAAATTCTCAGTTGAGGAGGAAGTTGTTCTTCGTGGTGGAGGCTCCTGGATTTAGCTTGTGCAGAGTTCATATGAGAAAAGGAAATGAAGTTGAGGCTATTGTTTAAAGAGCTATTTAACAGAATGTACCTAGGGACCTCATCTCCTCCTTGAAATGGTCCTTGCCCAGCGCTGCTTGTGTTGTCAGGGTCTGCAACTGGCCAGAAGCTAGAGATATGCTCTATGCAGGATATTGAGCCTTCCTTCTGTCAGGGAATGACTTACCGAGGCCCCATTGTAAAATGAACTCGAAATGTGTGTTGGTTTCTGCTATATAGAAGTAAAGCAAGTGTGATTAAAACTAACATCACCACCGCCAACATTACTTTGCCTTTGCCTTTAATTCAGTCCTTAAAGAGACATGAAGGGGCTTCCCTGGTGGTCCAGTGGTTAAGACTTTGCCTTCCAATGCTGGGGGTGTGGGTTCGATCCCTGGTCAGGGAGCTAAGTTCCCACACACCTGATGGCCAAAAAAACCAAAAAACACCCCATAAAACAGAAGCAATATTGTAGCAATAAACACTTTAAAAATGGTCCACATCAAAAAAAAATCTTTAAAAAAAAGAGACATGAAAAACAATAAAGAAAAATTGCTCCCTCAACAAGAAATATTCACCCCTTTCTCCTTCCTAACCACTAGCAACAACTGACCTTCTTACTCTCTCCATAGTTTTGTCTTTGCCAGAATGTCATATACTTGGAATCACACAGTATGTGGACTTTTTAGAATGGCTTCTTTCACTTTGTAATATGCATTTAAGATTCCTCCATGTGTTTTCATGGCTTGATAGCTCATTTTTTCTTAGAGATAAATAATATTCCATTGTCTGAATGTACCAAAGTTTATTTATCCACTTATTGGAGGACATCTTGGTTGCTTTCAGGTTTTGGCAACTACGAATAAACCACGTATAAAATTACTCTTGTGCAGGTTTTTGTGTAGACATAAGTTTTCCATTCAATTGGATAAATACCAAAGAGCACAACTGCTGAATTATATGGTAAGAGTATGCTTGATTTTGTAAGAAACTGCCAAACTGTCTTCCAAAGGGAGCACTGAATGAGAGTTCCTATTCCTCTAATCCTCAGCAGCTTTCCATGTTGCAAGTGTTTCTGATTTTGACCATCCTAATAGATGTGTAGTGGTATCTCATTGTTGTTTTAATTTGCAATTCCCACAATTCCATTTACCATCATATCAAAAAGAATAAAATACCTGGGAATAAACCTACCTAAGGAGGCAAAAGACCTGTACTACAAAAACTATAAGACACTGATGAAAGAAATTGAAGACGACACAAACAGATGGAAAGATATACTGTGTTCTTGGACTGGAAGAATGAATACTGTTAAAATGACTATACTACCCAAGGCAATCTACAGATTCAATGCAATCCCTATCAAATTATCAACGGCATTTTCACAGAACTAGAACAAAAAATTTTAAATTTGTATGGAAACACAAAAGACCCTGAATAGCCAAAGCAATCTTGAGAGAGAAAAACAGAGCTGGAGGACTCAAGCTCCCTTACTTCAGACTATACTACAAAGCTACAGTAATCAAGACAGTATAGTACTGGCACAAAAACAAATATATAGATCAATGGAACATGACAGAAAGCTCAGAAATAAAGCCACACACCTGTGGTCAACTAATCAACAACAAAGGAGGCAAGAATATACAATGGAGAAAAGATAGTCTCTTCAATAAGTGGTGCTGGGAAAACTGGACAGCTACATGTAAAAGAAACTAGAACATTCTCTAACACCATATACAAAAATAAACTCAAAATGGATTAAAGACCTAAATGTAAGACAGAATACTATAAAACTCTTAGGGGAAAACATAGGCAGAACACTCTTTGACATAAATCACAGGAATGTCTTTTTGGATCCATCTGCTAGAGTAATGAAAATAAAAACAAAGATAAGCAAATGGGACCAAATTAAACTCAAAAGCTTTTGCACAGCAAAGAAAACTGTAAACAAAGTGAAAAGACAACCTACAGAATGGGAGAAAATATTTGCAAACAATGTATCAAATAAGGGATTAATTTCCAAAATATACAAACAATTCATACAACTCACTCTCAAAAAACAAACAACCCAATCAAAAAATGGAGGAAGACCTAAAGAGACATTTCTCCAAAGAAGACATACAGATGGCCAAAAGGCATATGAAAAATGCTCAACATTGCTAATTATTAGAGAAATGCAAATCAAAACTACAATGAGGGATCACCTCACACCAGTCAGAGTGCCCATCATTAAAAAATCTATAAGGACTTTCCTGGTAGTCCAGTGGGTAAGACTCCATGCTCCCAATGCAGGGGGCCCAGGTTCGATCCCTGGTCAGGGAACTTGATACCACATGCATGTCGCAACTAAGAAGTCTGCATGCCACAACTAAGAAGCCTGCATGCCTCAACTAAAGATCCCGCATGCTGCGGCTAAGACCCGGTGCAGCCAAAATAAATAAATAAATATTTTAAAAAATAAAAATTCTATAAATAACAAATGTTGGAGAGGGTGTGGAGAAAACGGAACCCTCCTACACTTTTGGTGAGAATGTAAATTGGTGCAGCCACAATGGACAACAGTATGGAGGTTCCTCAAAAAAACTAAAAATAGAATTGTCATATGATCCAGCAATTCCACTCCTGGGCATATATCTGGACAAAACTATAATTTGAAAAGATACATTCACTCATATGTTCATAGCAGCACTGTTTACAATAGCCAAGATATGGAAACAACTTAAATGTCCCTCAACAGATGAATGGATAAAGAAGATGTAGTATATATAAGCAATGGAATATTACTCAGCCATAAAAAAAGAATGAAATAATGCCATTTGCAGTTACATGGATGGACCTAGAGATTATCATACTAAGTGAAGTAAGTCAGAAAGGGAAAGACAAATACCATATGATATCACTTATATGTGGAATCTAAAATGTGACATAAATGAACATATCTATGAAACAGAAACAGACTCACAGACACAGAGAACAGACTTGTGGTGCCCAGTGGGAGGGGGTGGGGAAGAGTTGGATTGAGAGTTTGGGATTAGCAGATGCGAACTATTATATATAGAATGGATACACAACAAGGTCCTACTGTATAGCACAGGGAACTATATTCAGTATCCTGTGATAAACCATAATGGAAAAGAATATGAAAAAGAATATATATATATATATATATATATATATAAAACTGAATCACTTTGCTGTACAACAGAAACTAACATGACAGTGTAAATCAACTATACTTCAATAAAAAAATTTCACCCCCTCCAATTTTCAATTCCCTAATGACATGTGCTGATGAACAGCTGTTCATATGCTTTCTTGCCATCTGTATATCTTCTTTGATGAGGTGACTATTCAGGTCTTTTGGCCATTTTTTAATAAAAATAATGTATTTTTTCATTTTCCACAGTTACTTAAATTTACATTTTTATGAAAATATATTTAAATTTTATAGACTGAATACAATTACATTTCACTTTTAAATTACTGTCAACAGAACAGTGTTTGTGAAAAGTCTCGATTAAAATAATTAATGATTTTACTAGACTAAAGGCAAGTAAAATAAATTTTATGAAAAAAATATGTAATAGTTTATAAGTTATGTGAACCCATATTTTATTATTAATCCAAATATCACTGGTACATGAATAGAACAACCAGATGTGCACAAAAACTAAGCAATTGTCTTTGATATTTTGCAAATATTCAGTCACTTAAAAATGATAACTTTAGGGAGTTCCCTGGTGGTCCAGTGGTTAAGACTGTGTGCTTCCGTAGCAGGGGATACAGTTTCGATCCCTGGTCGGGGAACCCTCATACTGCACAGTGTGGCCAAAAAAAAAAAAAAAGATAACTTTACACACAGTTGTCATTGTAAAGGTAAATTTTCAAAGCAGGACCATAAAATGTTTGTTGAACAGTTTGATAGCTTTAGTTATAACGTTTGTATATTTCTACGTATGGTATAGAGGCTTCCATTTCTACTCTGTCCTGGGCTCCTTGAGTGTTATGGGTGGGACTAAACCCTATTCTTTCCCACTGGCTGACAATTTGTTGTGCACCAGATTCTCCCACCCCAGGGGCTTTGAAAAGAAAATTCCATAAGACTGCTCCCTGCCCCCCTCCCATTACACTGTTTTCCCCCCATTACACTCCTCTGCTGAGGCTGTGGGCACAGAGCCTAACATCTGCTTGAATAGAGAGAAAAAGAACAGGAAGAATATAGAACTACAAAGTTGTTTTTAAAAAGGGTTACTATTTACAAACTCTACCTTACCGCACCTGGATAAAGGTCTGAACAATATTCCCCCAGAGCACAGAGGAGCTGAAGTGGCGTACACTCCATGCACAGGCAGTTTAAGGACAGCCTCCCTGTTGTGACTTGAAGTTTTTAAGTGAACTTCTAGATTATGGGTTGTGGGTCCTGAATCCTGTGATGGCCTTGCACCAAAGAGGACGAAAGATCGATCAGTTATGATTCAATAATAAAATAACAAAGTGAAATATATCTATATGTATATAGACATGTTTCAATTATAAATATTCATATTTTTGAAGGTGTCTCCTTAAGCATATTTTACCTCTCCGGTTGTAAAATCAAAAGAGTTTGGAAATCACTGCAGTGAGGAAGTGTGTCAGTATGTGGCCTACAGACCACCTGGTGCCGAATGGAGGTCCTAGGGCATGCCGCAGCAGTGTGTGAAGGTGTGTCTTGGGAGTTTTTCTGTAACAAGCTGCCTGAGTTCTCGTGCACACTAATGTTGGAAAACCGTTGTGCATAAGGGCTAAGGAAGATTGTTCTGCTGCACTGTGGAGAAAGGAAAAGAGGGCCAAGAAAGTGAAGTTAAGAACAGGTACTGTGGTTTTATTTAAAAAAATTTTTTTCACATTAAAAAAAAATTGAAGTATAGTTGATTACAAGCTGTGTTAGTTTCAGTTGTACAGCAATGTGATTTAGTTATACACACACACATATATATATATGTATATATCTGTTCTTTCTCTGATTCTTTTCCCTTATAGGCTATTACCAGATATTGAATATAGTCCCTGTGCTATACATTAGGTCCTTTTTGGTTATCTATTTTATACATAGTAGTGTGTATATATTAATCCCAAACTCCCAATTTACCCTTCCTCCTACTGCAGTTTATTAATTCAAAACTTAGATGGTGAAAGCCAGCTCTAAGTGGAGTGGCAGTGAGAACAGGGAAGAAAGTATGGACCCAAAGAACATCTTGAAGGTAAATTATATAAACTTTATTGTCTAGATATAGGGGTTTAGGAAGAGAATAAATCTTAGATTTCACATCTTCTAACTTAATTAATTTTATTTTTGGCTGCGTTGGATCTTTGTTGCTGTGCACGGGCTTTCTCTAGTTGCGGCGAGCAGGGACTACTCTGTTGTGGTGTGTGGGCTTCTCATTGCAGTGGCTTCTCTTGTTTTGGAGCACAGGCTCTAGGCACGCGGGCTTCAGTAGTTGTGACACGTGGGCTCAGTAGTTGTGGCACAGAGTCTTAGTTGCTCCGCGGCATGTGGGATCTTCCCGGAGCAGGGCTCGAACCCCTGTCCCCTGCGTTGGCAGGCGGATTCTTAACCACTGTGCCACCAGGGAAGCCCAGAGTTCACATTTTAAAGAATTATTTCTCCCAGTAAACTATCTAGTTGCCCGTTCCTCTCCCACCCTCCCACCTCCCAATTTGTAGGCCCATTGAGGATAAGCGATTTGCCCAAGGTCACACATCTACATAGTGACAAACTGTGAATAGAGACCAAACCTTTAGGCACTAAGGCCAATAGTCTTGCCACCAAACCATTAGTCACACATGTTTCCAGGTATTGAGAAAATGGGTCTGCCATTCAGTATTTTGTTGAGGATCATCTACGTGTTGAGCAGTGGGCACTGTGCTAAGGACTGGGACTAGAATGGTGAATAAATATGTAACCTGCTCCCCATTTAACTCACTGTCTGGTTGATAACACAGTGATACTTATGCCAGAGAAGGTTCAGGATGGGAGGCTGATGCAGTGATGGGGATGTGATGAGTTATTTTAATGTACGTTAATTTTGGGCATGCTGGATTTGATGTCTACATTTCATGTACATACAAATTGCCTCGTTCTCCCTGCAAAATACATGGACGTATTTATTTATGTATATGTGTAGGTTAAGCAAACCTTCCCTAGGTGTCTCTTCGGATAAGGGAAAGAGAGAAGTGTAAAGAGTGAGGAGAAGGTTTATCACATCCGTTAAAAATACCCTTCCTGAGTTTGTAGCAATGCGACCTCTGGCTTGTGGAAAAGAATATGAGGTTGTTTTACCAGATGGAAAAAGTTGCAGGTTTTTGACATGATTTTTTTTTTATCATTACTGAGATATATCTTTCTTCTGTAAAGTGTGTCTTGTCTCCAGGGTGGGTTATTTTTTTAGATTCTTCTATCCTTTGGAAAGAGACAAAGCACAAAGGCAGTATTAGCTGTTTGCAGCCTATACTCTGTAAATTGGCTATTAGCCAGGTTTCTTCATAGAGATGGGCAGTGTGCCTTTGTCCTACCTTGCGTTGGGAACAGGAAAATGAATTAACTTGGACATACTTTGGATGATTTTCAGCATGAAAACTGATATCCATAGGTTTAAAATGAATTTACTCTCTAAATACTTGGACTCAGAAAAGTTTAGATGAAAATACTCTGTGACGATTCAAAGACAGAACATTGAGAAATAATAAAATTAGAATCACTTCAGAGAATTTAAAGAGACACATTGAACAAAATACCTGTGGATGGAAGTGGACACAGCTCTGAATGTGACTGCTTGAATATACTTCTGAGAGACTTTTCTAGCTGTTAAAGAAAGTTTTTATGTTGAGGAAGAGGTCTGGAGTTTTTTATATGCTCACATGATACAATCTACTTTTTTTCTTCTTCCCTGAAGTAAGGAAGCATAAACATCAAGGAAAAATTTGAAAACTGTAATATTTAATAATTTACTAATAGCAAAATATCTTCATACCTTTTTACCATTTTGAGTACTGAATAATAAAAAATAGAATAGAGCCACGAAATCAAGTTCTGTATGATTACAGAGAAGTAGAAATATTTTTACTTCTTTTGGTTTATAACTTGAATTTAAAATGAAAAAAGAAGAAACAGAAAGAAGAGGAAGAGGAGGAAAAGGGAAAAGGGAATATTTTGATAGATTTTTAAAATTCTTTTGAAGACTTTTTGTTTGTTTGTTTAGAGAAACAGGCACAATTTATCCTGATTTTGCGCACACCATATCAATTATTGTTAATATGATCTAGAAGGCTTTCTTTTCCATATTTAGACATTATGTTGGTATAGCTAATAATTCCCATAAAAGAAAAAAGTACCCTCATATTAAATGGGGTTGAAGTAACTTAACGAACGCTTATACAGTCACAAGTGGAACAGTTTGAAAAACACTGCTTATATTTCTTAATTATTGATATTTATTTATGAGCGTAATTCTCTGTTTACCAACTGTCATTAATCCTTACAGCTTTATGATTTATGTGCTCCCTTAGGCATGAGGTAATGACTTTGGTTAACAAATTTTACTATTCTTACAGTTTTCTGGATTTGCCTTAGCAGCTTGGCATTCTACAAAGTCATGAACTGAAGGAAAGGATTTTCCTGAGAAGAGAACTTACAACAGCCTAACAGAACCATGACCACACGGTACATGATCAAAGACCCCGAAGAGTTTCTATCAATAACTAGGTAAATGGGAACCTCAGTGGTACAACTTAAGGGTAAGAAGTTCTGAGCAGACTCAGTGAGGACTTTACTGTCTGGGAGTTTGCAGTTCCAAGGGGAAATGAATATATCTCTTCATTTCACTGTTCCCGGAGCCCTAATCACTGGTGAAAATAGTATATTCCATGAATTTATCAATATTTAACAATATTTCTCAAAGCAAGTTCACGTGTTTAACAAGAAATACCCCTGAGTGCTGCTTAAACATACTTATAGTTCTCTTATGAAGACAATTGGCGAAGACTTGTTATGCTCTGATTAGTTTATTAATTCATTCTGGATCTGATAGAGAGTTTTGGGGGCATTGTCTGTCAACTTGCAAGAAATTAGGACAGGAAATGCCTTTGAATTGTCTTTGCTCATTTAACCATGTCTCTGCAGATGTTCACTATTTTAATATGTCTTTTATTTGGAAAGTGCACTATTTGTGTAATCAATTAGAGATGTATAATTCTGAATAAATGGAGAAGTTTATAAGTAGATTAAAATGCTAAAGAGACATACTTCCCCTTCAAATGAGTGTCAACCTGCACATCAACATCTGATTAATTCTGAGTGTCAAAAGACCATTTCAGGCTCCCTAGTTAGTTCATGCAGTGATAATAAAAAATTACACAGTATATTGTTTACAAAGGCAGCCCATAATGATAGTTTAGCTTGTACTTAGGTTATTTACAAATGATCATAAATTACTTTTTCTGTAAGAATGGAAATATGAAAGAGTTGTTGCTTTAAGGATCAAAATACTTAAAATAATTCTGTAGAAATGTTAGTGGTGTTTTCAAGAAGTGCAGTGCAAAACTCAACTCTCACTATTTTTTCTTTCCCCAACTCCTGTTTAATCTTGTTGTTTTAATATGAATGGGTTAGTGAGATGGAAATACAGTGCAGTAAAAAGAGATTAGACTTTTGAGATAGATACAGGGCTGTGGCACTGGATAGCTCCAAGGGGTACCATTCATATAACAGGCTCTGTGAATGGCATTCCTGGAGTTGTGCAGTATACACCATGGCTCACCATACACAGTGGCCTTGTGGTAGAGTAATGTTGGAGTCTTGATTAAATAGTGTTGGGCAAAGTTCCTGGCTCTCTTTGCACCTTCGTTTCCTTGTCTATAAACTGCAGATGATTTTACCTACCAGATGTGGTTCTTTTGTGAAGATCGGGTTTTACAAGGGTTTATTTCCATAACAGCACTTAACATAGTACCAAGCACATAGTAAGTGCTTAATAACTTAGCCCTGAAAGTAGATAAATGAGATGAAATCTGACAAGTTGATTAAAAGAGGGGAAAAGATGATATTCACTTAGGGTCTACAACTTAAAAGAAAGGAAAAATGAAATCAGTCTGGAAAGGCGGCCTAAGCCTTTATGTGGCACATGAGGTTTGCTCCTTGTACTGAATGCAGGCCTTAAGAGGGCAGGTGACACAGAATGGATATATGCATATTATCAGAAGTTTGAAACCTTCAAATATTTAAAACTAGCCCTGCTTATGTATCATGACAAACAGCAAAACTAAATCAGAGTTGGTGGTGCTTTCCATCTCAGTTTTTAAATTCTTTCAAAGTAATTCATTTTACTATTTCTTTTTTTTTTTTTTTTTTTTTTTTTTTGTGGTGTGCGGGCCTCCCTCTGTTGTGGCCTCTCCCGTTGCGGAGCACAGGCTCCGGACGCGCAGGCTCAGCGGCCATGGCTCACGGGCCCAGCCGCTCCGCGGCACGTGGGATCCTCCGAGACCGGGGCGCGAACCCGGTTCCCCTGCATCGGCAGGCGGACGCGCAACCACTGCGCCACCAGGGAAGCCCTACTATTTCTGTTCCAACCCATTTTTTCTAAGTGCTTTAGCAAAGACTTTAATAATTAGCAATGCTACACACATGTGTATGCATGCACACACACAAATATGTGCACACACACCTCCTATAGATTTTGGATACTGAATTTAAAAATGTTAATTTCTATCATATAAACTTTAGACTTTTACAACAAAATATAAAGCAGACATTGGAAATTGTTTTTCAGAAAAAGACATTACAACCAAGAAAAAAGATAGAAGAAAGTTTGTATAATTCAATATAATAAAAATAAAAGTGTAATGACAATTACTATAGCTATCAATCTTCAATAATTTGTGGAAAATGTAGCCTCAAATGCAATGAAGCTTTATAAGATTTGTGATTACAGAGTGTAAAATATAACAGATGCTACAATATTTAGATGCCTGCTGGCATTTACCTTTTTCTCTGCACAGTTCATTTCAACTATATAAAAATTTTATGTGCTATATAAAAGTAGAGAAAAAGAAATTTATTTGTAAAATAACCACAGGAGAATTGATGGTGCTTCAGCGATGTGGTATTTGATTCTCTTTGACCAGATGAACTATGTGAGAAAGTGGAGAATTTGATGATACAGTATTACTTTCAGTTTTCATATGGTGGAAGATGCACAGGGCAAAAAATAACACTGGTGTTGAATTCAATTACTTTCTCTGTGGTGTTCAGAGCTGACTTTTTAAGATAGGAGCCCTATTGTTCACTGGAGAAATGATTTTGCTTTGAGGATTGCAATGGAAAGGTATTGGCATTGGTGACTTTGGAGAAATGGCCAATGTTATATTTCAGAGGCAAGATACTTGGGGTGCAACATCTCATTTTTTAAAAACACATTTTACAGGTTATTAAATATTAGTCATCTTCTTTAAAAAAAATCCTTTTGCTGTCTTACCTATGTTCACATTGTAAACATGATTTTAAATTCAGATCCCCTAAAAAAAACAAAACCCTAAACTGTCTACTTTTGAAGATTTATGTTCCCTCTTTTAAAAGGTTTATTTTAAAATTTCCCATTATATCATATATTTTTTTTCAGAAAATCCTTTTTATTGAGAAAATAATGAAAAAAAAAATTCTAGATCTGCAAACTAGAAACCTAGAAGTCATCCTTGGATACCTTTATCTCCATCTTCCCCCCATCCCCAAATCACTAACTTCTATCAATTTTTATCTTCTAGTATCCATTAAATCTGTCTGCTTCTCTCCGTTACCACTTGTACTACTCTGCCTGGAACAATGGAAACATATCTTATTCTCCCTGCATCTACATTTCTAAAGCAAATTCATTTTCCATAATGTTTCAAAATGTAAATCTGACCTTGTTCTACCTATATTTACTTCAAGCAATTCCCACTGATCTTAGAACGGAGACCAACATTCTCAGTAGGGCCCACAAGCACTGAGTTGGCTTTGAAACAGCTGACTCTCAGCTGCGTCTCCCCTGGCTCTCTGCAGTCTCCAGTCCTCTTCTACATTTCTAGGACCTGAGACCCTTTATTATTTTTTTTCAAAGTTAGGAACTTCCCCCCTGCCAGCAGTACTTCAGATTGAAATTCATGCAACCTTGGATGTGCATGAAGGTGTGCCATGCACAATGGTAGTTTTATTTTTTATTTTTATTTTTTTAATGTATTTATTTTATTTATTTTTATTTTTGGCTGCATTGGGTCTTCGTTGCTGCACGCGGGCTTTCTCTAGTTGCAGCCAGCGGGGGCTACTCTTCGCTGTGGTGCACGGGCTTCTCACTGCAGTGGCTTCTCTTGTTGCGGAGCACGGGCTCTAGGCACGCGGGCTTCAGTAGTTGTGGCTTGCGGGCTCTAGAGCGCAGGCTCAGTAGTTGTGGCGCACGGGCTGAGCTGCTCTGCAGCATGTGGGATCTTCCCGGGCCAGGGCTCGAACCCGTGTCCCCTGCACAGGCAGGCGGATTCTTAACCACTGCGCCCCCAGGGAAGACCCCACACTGGTAGTTTTAAAAGAGTCGGTTTCCAGGTCCACGACATCCACATGGATTTTTCTCCTATGAACGATCTGCCTCAAGAACGTCTGCAGGTGAGGCGTCCTGCTGCTTCTCCCCTCCATTCTCACGTTCACAGTCACTCTTTTGCTTTACAAACAAACAAAAGAAGGTGGACCTTTAATTCATTCTGATTCTTATTGTGGAACATGCATCTCACTGTAGTTTTGATTTGCATTTCCCCGATGATTAGTGATGTTGAGCATCCTTTCAAATACCTATTGACCACCTATTCGTTTGCCTTTTTTTGAGAAATGTCTACTCAGATCCTTTGCCCATTTTTTAAATGGGTTATTTGGGTTTTTTTTTTTTTTTTCACTATTGAGTTGTAGGAGTTCCTTATAAATAAAGATAACAACCCCTTATCAGATGTATGGTTTGCAAAATTTTTCTCCCATTCCATAGGCTGTCTTTTCTCTCTGTTAGATTGTTGCCTTTGCTACACAGCAAAGTTTGACATAGCCCTACTTACATATTTTTGCTCTCCTTGCCTGTGCTTTTGATGTTGTATCCATCTCTGAGAATATTGATAGTAGTATGTGTTTGTTTACATTTTCAGCTCTTTGCATGGTCTACGGCTTCCAACTTGTTTTTGTTCAGTTCTTTCATTTCAGTCTTTCTTTTTCCTATCAAAGTCTTCCTCCACTGTTTTGTAACCCTTGATTGTCTGCTATATTCAAGACTAGGGGAAAGCTGTAGGAAGTTTTAAATGGGTGAGTGGGACTGATCGATTGTGGGACTTGCTACAAGAAAATGTGGTTTGGCTGCTTTCTTTTTTTTTTGGCCCTGCCTTCTGGCAGGCAGGATGTTAGTTTCCCGACCAGGGATGGAACCCATGCCCTCTGCAGTGGAAGTGCGAAGTCCGCCAGGGAGTTCCGCATGGTTTGGCTACTGTATTGAGGAGCCCCTTATATTCATCTCTTTAGGACTTTTCTTGTGCTGGTCACATTCCCCAGGGAAGATCCATCCAGTCTCCTGCCTGCAGGATAAAGTCGTGGCTGCCAACATTCCAGGAGCTGATGAAAAAGGAAGAGAGCTAAGGGGATGTCAGCCTTCAGTAAAAATTCATCCCTTTAATATCCATTTCCAGTACTCTGCCTTAGAATGCATGGTGACACAGAGACCCTCTGTTCAAAGCGAAAGCAAACTTCCAGCCCTCTGCCGGGGTGGGGATGAGGCAAAGTGGAAGAGGGGATCAGCTTCTGCTTCTCATGGAATTTTGGAACAATTCTCCTTATTTTAGTTCCCTCTCATTCACTTCCACAATTGGAAGTACCTGATGCCACTAATTCCTGAGACTTTGGAGATCGTGTCATTTAAAACATTGCCTTAATTTTTAGCTTTCAAATTTAGCAACCAGTTTTTTGTTTTGGCATTTTTGTTTCTGTTTTCTGCTTCAGTTCTCACACTTATTCTTCTGATTTCTAGACTGAAGAAGTGTATTGCCAGTCCCCCTTCTCTCTCACCCTCCTCATCCTTATGAAATTAAACATGTTAAAATATATCTTTATGGTACTCTGTTGAGGTTTCAGGAGATAGTGCATTTATATATGTATGTATTCAATCTCCTGACTATTTGGAACCTTGCTTATTTTTAAAATCCTTGTTTTTGTTGTCTTTCAGGGAACAAAAGTGTGTGTGTGCATCCAAACCTGTCCATTTTTTTCAATATGTTTCTGAATTTATTTTGAGAAGGCCTTCCTTATATCAAGGTTAAAACAATTCTTTTCTTAAGCTTTTACTCCTTCTGGAGCTTATTTTAGTCTATGAAATGAGGTAGAATCCAATTTTATTATTTTCAAAATGTCTCAACTCTGTTTTTTAAGCAGCTAATAATTTCCCAACTGATTTATAATGACATCTTTACATTTAGAAAATTTTTATACAGTTTACAGATCCAGTTTTTGCTTTTTCTCTTTCACTTTCTATTCTTCTGCCCAAATTGGATTTTTTTTTTTTTTTGGCCTCTCCACATCTTGCAGGATGTTAGTTCCCCAACCAGGGATCAAACCCGGGCCCTTGCAGTATAAATGCCGAGTCCTAACCACTGGACCACCAGGGAATTCCCTGGAATATTTTAAATTATTATGGTCTTATGGTCTTATGGCATATTTTGATATCTGAAAGATTATTCCCCACATTTTCCTTTTTCAAAAAATTTATTTGGTCTTGCTTATTTCCATTAGTTGTATAGTTACGTATTTCCATTATTTAAAAAGTCATCCTATACTGTCTTTGAAATAAAGATTATTTGGTTAAACAAGGAAATTAATAATCCAGAAGTATTGTGAGTTTTCTCTATTTATTGTAATCTCCTTTCATGTCTTGTTTGTTTGTATAAGACCCTCTAATATTTCTTTTTCTTTGTTTTATACTTTCATTGCTATTGTGAACATGCCAGAAAATGGCATAGAAGGAGACAGAACCTTGCTTTGACTTTTCTTCAAAGCCTGGGCTCTAACATACTTCCCAGCCTTGTCTATACTGGGGTTTCTCAAACTTGACTCTTCATAAAAATCATAAGCCATGCTTTTAAAATACCTTTATGCCTAGTCCCACTCCCTAGAAGTTCTGATTTGATTAGCCTAGTCTGGGTCTGGAGTATATTTTTAAAACTCCCCTGCAATGTCTAATGTTTGAACAAGCTTGAGAATCACTCCTCTGTACCACTAACTCTCAAACTTTGCATACATTAGAATCATCCGGAAAGCTTTTAAAAAAGCAACGAAACAACAACAGCAGTAAGAAAACAGATGCACACACTGCACACCACAAAAATTAGTTTAGAATTTTGGGGGTGGGTCCTAGGCAGCAGGATTTTTAAAAATCTCCAGTTGGTCCCAGTGGGCAGCCAGGTGGGAGAACAACTGTCCACCTCTTGCAACTCAAATGGTGGTCCAAGGGCCAGTAAAATCAGCATCACCTATGAGCCTGTTAGATGTATAGCATCTGAGTCCCAACCCCAGACCTATGGAATCAAAACCTGAGAGTGAACAAGATGCGCCAGGTGATTTGTATGCACCTTCCAGTTTGAGGCACGCTGCCACGTACAATACTATCAATAAATGTGTTCCCAAACTTGCCTGAACATTCAACTCAATTCAGGAGTTTTTAAAAATGCTGTTGCAAGGCCTTAGACTAGATTAATTGGATCAGTACCTTCAGGAGACGGGCCGTAGGCATAAAAAATATTTTTAAAAATTCTTCAGGTGATTATGAGGTGAAGCCAAATTGTACCCGTGGACCTATATATTAAGGCTACCACGTTTGATGTCATTTATCATTTAATAAAAGTAACATGTATGTGACTCTTGTCTGCACAATCAGTCATTAAAAAAGGTGTTCTGGAGACTGCGGCCAAGAGAGCTCACCTCCTCTCATGAGCAAATCAAAAGCACAACTATCTGCAGAACAGCCATTGATGAAAAAGACTGGAACCTACCACAAGAGATCTTCTACAGCTAAAGGCATAAAGAAGGAACCAAAACGAGACAGGTAGGAGGGGTAGACTCATGATATCGTCAAATCGCATACCCCACCAGGTGGCTGACCCCCAAATGGGAGAAAAATTCTATTGCAGAATTTCTCCCACAGGAGCATGAGTTCTGAGCCCCACGTCAGGCTCCCCTGCCTAGGTGTACAGCACCAGGAAGAGGAGCCCCCAGAGCATGTGGCTTTGAAGGCCAGCAGGGCTTAACTGCAGGAGCCCCACAGGACTGGGGAGAACAGACTTTACTCTTAAAGGGTGTACACAAAATCTCACGTGCACTGGGACCCAGGGCAAAAAGAGTAATTTCATGGGAGCCTGGGCTGGGCCTACCTGCTGGTCTTGGAGGGTCTTCTGGGGAGGTGAGGGGGTGAGGGAGGCTGCAGCTCACCCTGGGGACAAAGACACTGGTGTTGGACATATCGGGGAATATTCAGCCACGTGAACACTGCTGCTGACATCTTGGATCATTAGCTCCAAGACCTGGCCCTACCCAACAGCCTGCAAATGATAGTGCTGGGACGCCTCAGGCCCAACAACTACGTGGGCAGGGACACAGCCCCACCCATCAGCAGACAGGCTGCCTAAAGACTAAAGACCCCGTAGCCACCTCTGGGCTCTACCCCAGACAGCCCAGCCCACCAGAGGGCCAAGACCCAGCTCCACCCACCAGTAGACAGGCACTGGCCCCTCCCACCAGGAAGCCAGATCAAGCCTCTAGACCAACCTCATCCACCAGGGGGCAGACACCAGAAGCAAGAAAACTACAATCCCACAATGCAGGCCAGACCCTAGCCTAGGACCAGTTGGGCCCTGGCCCGGCCCACTAACAGGCCAAGGCAACCTGTGGGACACCCCAGACCCCAGACCCAACTGTATCAGGAACCGACCCCTCCCCCCATCCCCCCTGCAACAAGCTGAAGTGAGCTCTGGATCCCTGGGCCCTGCAGCCAGACTCTAGGAACCAGTAGTCTGCACTAACCCCAGGATCTGGCTTCACCAGCTAATGAATGGGCAACAGCCCCAGACTCTTCTGGACCCTGACTCTGCTCACCAGTGAGCCAGCACTAGCCCCTGGGCCCTCTAGGATTCTGCAACCAGCGACCTAGTGACCAGGCCCCACTAAACATCAGCCAGAAGCATCCGCACAAGGCAGGGCCTGGCAACTAACCAGGCCAGGGGCTTACCAGCCTGCCCAGTTAGCCCGCTACAACAGAAGGACCCACGTAGCTCTCTTAGTGGGAACCCCTAGAGCATATAGCTTGGGTAACGAAAGGGGAGTGCACTGCTGGGATGCATAGGATGCCTCCTACAGAGGGCCACTTCTCCAAGGGGGAGAAACGTAACCTACCACATACGTAAAAATACAGATAGAAATCTAGACAAAATGAGGCATCAGAGGAATATGTTTCAGCCAAAGGAACAAGATAAAACCTCAGAAGAACTAAGTGAAGTGGAGATAAGCAGTTTACCAGAGAAAGAGTTCAGAGTACTGGTCGTAAAAATGATCAAGGAAAGTGGGAGGAGAATGAATACACAGAGCGAGAAGTTAGAAGTTTTTAATAAAGAGAAGATATAAAGAACAACCTAACAGAAATGAAGACTACAATAACTGAAATAAAAAATACTCTGGAAGGAATAAATAGTAGACTAAATGATTCAGAAGAATGGATTAGTGAGCAGGAAGACTACTGCACTACTGTTCACTACTGCAGAACAGAAAAAAGAATGAAAGGAAATGAGGACAGTATGAGACCTCTGGGACGACATCAAGTGCACTAATACTTGCATTATAAGGGTCCCAGAAAAAGAAAAGAGAGAGAAAGGGCCCGAGAAAAATATTTGAAGAGACAATAGCTGTAAACCTCCCTAACCTGAGAAAAGAAATAATCACCCAAGTCCAGGAAGCAGGGAGAGTCCCATATAGGATCAACCCAAAGAGGAACACACCAAGACACATTGGAATCAAAATGACAAAAATTAAAGAGGGAATACTAAAAGCAGCAAGTGAAAACAACAAATAACATACAAGGGAACTCCCATAAGACTATCAGTTGATTTTTCAGCAGAAACTGCAGGCCAGAAGGGATTGGCACAATATATCTAAAGTGATGAAAGGGAAAAACCTACAACCAAAAATACTCTACCCAGCAAGACTCTCATTCAGATTTGATGGAGAAATCAAAAGCTTTACAGACAAGCAAAAGCTAAAAGAATTCAGCACCACCAAACCAGCTTTGCAAGAAATGTTAAAGGAACTTCTCTAGGCAAAAAAGAAAAGACCACAAGTAGAATTAAGAGAATTGCAGAATGAAAAAGCAGTAAAGGCAAACATATAGCAAAGGTAGGTAATCATCCACAAACAAAGCTAGTTGAGAGGTTAAAAGACAAAAGTAGTAAAAATCATCCATATCCACAATAAGCAGTTAGGGGATACACGAAACAATTAGATGTAAAATATGATATCAAAAACAGTAACCGTGAGGGGAGGAGAGTACAGATGCAGGGTATTTAAAATGTGTTTGAAATTAAGAGATCAGCAACTTAAAACAATCACGTATGCATATAGACGGCTATACAAAAACCTCAAGGTAACTGCAAACCAAAAATCTGTAATAGATATAAAAAAGGTGTTTCTGTACTCTTAGCATGGTTTCAAATTATTTTTGAACAATATATACTTAAAGAACAAAAAAGGATAGCTTTATCTAGCACACATGCCAAAAGTAGGCTTGCTTTACTTCTAAGAGACACAGGCAAATTGCAGTGCTCTAGAGTACATGTGACACGCATGGAAATAATTAATGAAAATAGCATTTGAAGCTCAACTAATGCATGCTGAGATGATTTGCATTTTAAAAGAGTCTACAGGCCACCTTATGGACCCACACGACCTACCAGAAGTCTCATTTTGAGGCCCCCTGGGCTAGATTATAGATGCTTCACTTGCAGGAGTACTTATTTGATTGCTGTATTTTAATTCATAGAATGGCATTGTTGATTGAGTACCCTAAGCCAAATAAATGAGCCACTTACATTAGGCACTTGTTCACACTCATAAAAACAGCAAATAATATTATCTTCATCAAGCCCTTCCTAAGAAATAGTGATTAAATGATATCTGGTGTTTTCTTTGTGTGCAGTTCCTTTCCAAGAGGTGGAGGAAACTGATTTGCTTTTGATGAACCTGTGTTGCCTCCAAACTGATGTCCACAGATTTCCTACTTCATTAATTGTCCCAGCAATTTAGCAAGCAATGATTTATATGAAATATTCCCTCTTGTTGCAGGCTCTACAGTCAGCTAATTGATTGCTGTATGAATTATGCATCCTAAACCAAATGCAAGGGTGCATGAAAGATGCAGCCAAGGTCATTTCCACCAAAGAGAACTACGGTGACTAAATGCCTTTTTAAGACAGGCTTTATTACTTTAATTTTGCTGCTTTCTTCATGTATACATCAAGTCCAGAGTAATGAGCAAACTCTAAAATCGTACCTTTAATTTATAAAAAGATGCATGCACCCACAGTTCAGTGTTCTGCTGCCTGACAAGGGCTATCATTGAATTAATTTGGTAGCACTAAGGAAAGAACCAGAAATGGCATACAGGTGCTTTTTATCTAATTCCCAAATATGCCAAATCCCATCAAATTTGCCTATAGTTTATTAACATTCAAAAGTGACTGCTCCCAAAATAAGCACTTTGATTAGATGAAGGCCGTGTTGGGACTAAATACAGATGATTTGGCATTTTGGCAGATGATGAAGGACAGTTTTGAAAAGTTACAATCAATTATCATTTATTCATACTAAGAGAAGTTAATGATTTATACATTCTAGATGCTGTATAAAGGAGAAGAGTGAGGCTTTACCAAAGCTTTCAGGATTAAAGAAATCAAATTGGAATAATGAAAAGATCTTCATTTTTGCTGTCTCCGTGGCTTGGTTTGAATTATCACTTAGCCGTTTATTAGTTGAGTGACTTTAGGTGATTTAACCCTTCTGGACTTCAGTTGCCTTCTGCAAAAATGGTCATAATAATACTTTACTTACATAGTTATTGTAAAGATAAACATGACTGTAAGAGTCATTAAAATCAATAACTTAACCTTAGACAGTACCTTGTTGCTTATACAACAGAGCACACTACCAGGTATAGTGTTCCTTGAATTACAAGTTGCGTGTGAGGTTTGTAAAGAAAACTTCCAATTTGCTCTTAAAATCACCCCCAGAATGGCCATGAGACCATATCAGTATATGCCCCCTAAACCAAACAAGCAGCTTCTGATGTGAATGTTTCCGTATGCTCAAAGAACTCTTCTCGGGCATTAATCCACGAAAAGTACATGTTTCGGGACAAACTACAGATACCTGAGGCATACCAAATCACACTCAGGCTGTGCTGGATAATGTATATGCTATGATTTCACATTAGGGGAACAGACACCTTACAAGAGAGGAATCAATCACAAACCCTTCAGACCAGCACTTCACGCTTTAATGCACATAGCAATCAGCTGCGGGTCTTGTTAAAGTGCTGATTATGGTTCAGCAAGCTTGGGTTGGGGCCTGAGATTCTGCAGTTCTAACAAACTTCCTGATGACGTGATGCATCTGGTCCATGAACCACAATTTGAGTTGCAAGGCTGAATGCTTTTCAAACCCAGCTGCATGTGAGATTTGCCTGAAGATCTCCTTAAAAATAATGATGCCTGGGCTCTTCCTCAGATTAGCTGAATCTCTGGAATTCAATCCCTGGCTTAGGTACGTTTTTAAAGCTCCCTGAGTGATCTTTATTTGTAGAGCCATGGCTGAGAACCAGTGTTTTAGATGTAAAGGCAAGTACTTCCATCACCTCATATCATATGATCTTTCTAAAATCATTTATTAGCAAAGCCCAGACTGTGTAACATAGAGAGCCCAGGACTCGGGCTTCAGAACACGACAGTAAGTGTAGCAGGGCTTCTGCTTCTCACAAGGGCCTCGAGGAGGGCTCCACCCATGTTCCACGACCCTAATCTGGAATAGAGCTGTCAGGATAGCTTCTCACCAGGCCCTGGGACAGGATCAACACCTCATCGCTTCCCTGTAAAAAGTATCACCCCTATCAGTGATTCTGGAGCTTTGATTTGAACCTGGAGTGGAAGGAAATGCCATATAGCATTGAAGGACCATAAGATTCACGGATTTTACTTACAGAGTAGAAAATGCACATCATGATGGGGAAGTTTTGCTGCTATGGAAGATATCGGTTCTACTTCCAACTACCAGTGACCTCATGCCTTTAAAATTAGCACGCATAATATGCTGTCTGTACGTTAACTCTGCTTTTTCTAAGTTCCCACGGTAGGTTTTTCTTCTTGCTTGTTACATTCCCAACATTGTAATTTTAATTCAATACCTGGTTTCCCGTTTCAGTGGCACCTGCCTCCGATCAACTGGAGCCTTTTAAGACCATACTGATGTGCCCATCTACCATAGTTCCTGGTTCAGTGGGTCTGGGGTCAGGACCGAGAAATGGCATTTCTAACAAATTCCTATGAGGTGCTCTTAGATATTGGTCCAGGAACTACCCCCTCCCCCATCCTTTGAGAACTACTACTTTATCATTTCATGAGCTTCATGGGAAGAGGTATTGTGCTTTTATATTCTCCATCTACCACCAGTGCCTAGTATGTAGATGGCATGAACAAATATCGTTTGAATAAAAAGTGATCGCCAAGCCCCATCTCATTCATAGTGAAAACACTTATGGAACATTGGACATTTCATCCAGCCTGTTAAGGATAATGCTTTCCAAAGAAACTCAAAAAAATAACATTGACTGAGGGATTTCTGCTACTGTGGAATCTAGAGCATCTGGAGTCACTTTCTATGAAAGCTTTCTTTTTTTTTCCTGAGCCACTAAGGTATGGTAATGAAATCAGCATGACACACAGGTGTGTTGACTGTTTAGGCTTCCATTCAAGGTGCTTTGAAAGCAGAAGCAACAGAATCCCCTGCTGTTGGACCATCTGCTTTCAATTTTTCAGCTGAACCTCCTGAAGACTCACCAGGTGCTAATTTTGTATATGAGTCCATTGGAATTCTATCACTTTTCTTTAGATTTTAATTCCCAAAGGAAGGGAAAGATTCACTGAAGCAGAAAAGCTCCCTGACATAGAGAAGATCAGGAATGATCTCTAGCTGAACAAAGGCCAGTTCTACAAATAGTTGACAAATTGTCTGAGTTTTAGTCAACTCATTTTTTAAAGTCACCTCCTGAATGTGTAGGCTTTTGCAGTCACTGGATCAGCCATGCAGTCAATGCAATTCAGTCTCAGAAGGAGGAAATAGATTGTTTTTAAACCTATAGTTTTTACTCGAACACAGAAACCATAACTTTATGAAAATCTGCTGAGTGATTTCCTTTCCACATTCAAGTACTTAGAAATCTCTTGCCCTGTTACTAGAAAAACTAATGTTGGGCAAGTGATTAGAATCTCTTCTAATCCTCATGTTTCCTGAATTCATAGTAACAGAAAGGAGAGAGACCAACAACCTCATCTGCAGTCATTCCAAATAAAGTCTGAGCTTCATCTTCACATTTGAGCACTAAGTTTAAGAGCAAAACTCATGACAGAGCAGAGAAAAGGGGCACATTTTAGCAGTTAAGCTTTAGGCCGACTTGATCCGAACTAAATGCTTTGTAATCTCTCTTTAAACAAAAGCTTTAGCTTCTGTAATCCTCCTTTTTATCTATGCCTATGAAGCCTCCTGAGGTTAAAGCTGCTGCTCATGTCATTTTTTATAAACAGCCTAGATCTTTGCCCACAAATTGCTTTCCAAGGGTGATGGCAGCAGCGTCAACTTAGCTCAAGTGTCATGAGTCATGTTCCCCTCCCTTTGGAGACACCTGCCCAAGCAAAGCCCGAGCATCCTTTGCTTGTATTCTCACTGCACAGACGTCCTGCTACTTAGCATCCATCCAGCCAAGGGCCCTGGCTCAATAAAGCATGGCTGAGAGACTATTGTGTCTGTCTGCACCTTCTGTTCTTGAAATCCCAGGGAAAGCTTCCATTTGTCACATTGAACCATGCCACGTTATACTCTGGCTCCACCCAAAGTCTGGTGTCTTTGATGGGGTCCTTCAGTGCCTGTGAACTTCCTCTGCCTTTCCTGAGGGGAAACAGCAAGGAAGCTCAGGCTTCATGACAGACTGATGCCCTAATGAAGCAGTCTAGCCAGGATTGAAATGTCTCACGCTTGCCATTGTGTGGTCACTGTAACTTTCCAACAGGCATCTTTAATGCTGCTTGTGAAAGCCTGCATGTAGAGACAATGAAAAGCTGAACTTCATATAAATGCCAAAAAAAAAAAAATACATCACTATGCAGAAACATCAGAGAGAGCATACAACTTTTGCTGCACCTTTATAGTAGGACCATGTGTTCACATGTGAGTATAGACACACGTGTGTGAGCACACACACAGACTCCTCCACAAGAGACCAGCTGTCCTATCTTCTCACAAGCCCAAGCTCTAGCTATGTGTATAAGAGAAACAATCTCTAGATAAATCCTCATAAGATAAAGACCAATTTTGACTTTCCCTTTGACTTAGAAATCTAGGCTCAGACTCCTTGATAAGAAAGTTGCTTTAACTGGGAATTTAAAAATAATCCTGGATTCTCAAGAAGTGGCCTAGTTTAATGGAAGGACTATGGGCTTTAGAATTAAACAGACCTGGCTTTAAATCCCTCATATTCCATTTATTAATGGTGCAGCTATGAGCAAGTACCTTAAACCCTCTGAGCCTTGGTTTCCTTAAATGCGTAAAGCTTCTTGGAAGCCTTAAAGATGACATGTGTGATGTGGCTAGAAGAGAGTGAAACCTCAGGAACGGTAGGTAGCTTCTACCACTGGCCAACTCATTCTTATTGGACAAGATGTGTTACCTTTTTGGGCCCTGGTTTCTTCCTCAAAGAATCAATTCTAATGCTCCAAGATTAAAAACTTAGTGCTTATACTTTACTTAGGGAAGGAGGATGGATGTAAAGAATCAGGATTTTCTCAACAAAAGCTGATGAATCTCCTCCTTCTCCTTGGTGTTCCTGGGTGGGTGGTGGATGGGCAAAAGTTCGGTCTCCACATATGTACAGGTGTTAATAAAATGGGGCAGGATGATGATAAATCCTTAGGGAAGAAAGTGTAAAGCCTCCACTTTCATCTTGGCTTTCTCTCTATCTCCTCCCCTGCTTCTCTCTCTCTTTATTTCTCTTTCTCTCCCTCTCTTCAGATGAAACTAATGTAATATCTTAGCCTTACATTTCAAAGGTCATTAACACAAACACACTTATAAAACTATATATATATATATATAAGCATCAGTTATAATTGCTAGCTATGTAATCATCACTGCAGATATTTAGCTCTAAATCACAATGTCTCCAGCTTTCCTTGGCTATAAATTATGTTCAACTCTGGACTGTCCTAGAAAGTAGTATCTGAAGAAAAGTTAATGTTCCTAAAGTTCTCTACATAGAGAATACTAGGTAAAAGTATCACACCTTCTTGCATTTGGTGAGTTTTCTAAGAGTTCTCTTTTCTATACTCCGTATTTGATTTCTATTAAGCAATGTCATCTGTCATCCAGGACTGCCACTTATTTCCTACAAAGGGAACTCATGCAGCTAGACTCAGTGTCATCATTTCAAAGATGTGTGCACATACAAGGACTCTCTTGATCCTTTATTTAAAAGGTAGGTAACAGAATTTAGATGGGATTAATCAGTGTGCATAGATGATAGATACTATTTTGAGTTGACTAACTGGCATTTTTCACTTGCTTTTTTCAGGCGATCAATCTATCTTAAAATTGCCTTCAAAAGACATGAACTAGTCTGGCTCCAACACTTGAATTTTCATCCTGTCTCATATTGACTATAGTAACTACAATAACAAACCAACATCCACAGGGTAAAGCTACCCTCTCTCATGCTGGTGAACAGGTGATGAATTCCACTGACCCATTTTTCTTTAATGAAGTAAAGTATGTTTACTCTTTAAAGGTGCCCTCATATTGCCTGAATCCCACTTGTTTTTCAGCTTGGAGGGGCTCTTATAAGTTAGTGATAACTCCCACAGACCAAACCTTTTATAAGTGAATTGTTGAAAGCCATAAGCCCCGACCACAGAGCAAATGCTACAGATGAGATGGAGTGTTACAACTTACACCTAATCCCAACTTGACCCATCTTTATCATCATTCTGATTTGTGTTTCTGGATAGATGTAATAGTTTTCTGTTGCTGTGTAACAAATGATCACAAATCTAGGAGCTTAAAACAACACACGTTTACTATCTCCTAGTTTTAGTTTGGGCACCTCTTTACTGGGTCCTTTGCTTAGGGTCTCACAAGGCTTCAATCAAAATGTCAGCTAGGCTGAGTTCTCAGCTGAAGGCTTTATTGCGAAACCTTTCACTTCCAAACTCACTCTGATGGTTGGCAGAATTCATTTCTTTGTGGTTGTAGGGCTGAGAGCCCCGACTTCTTACTGGTTAGAGGCTGGAGGCTGCCCTCAGCTCCTACAAGCTTCCTGCAGTTCCTCACCATGTGGACTTCCCAACATGGCTGTTCATTTTAGCAAGGCAAGTCTCTAGAGTAGGTCTGCTACCAAGTCATAGTCTAGTTACATGTTAATGTTATTGCATTAACAATGTAATCATGGGGGTGACATCCTTTACTTTTGCCATATTCTATTGATTAGAAGTAAGTCACAGTTCCCACCCACACACAAGAGAAGGGATTATACAAGAGCATAAATACCAGGTGACAGGAAGCATGGCAGGGTGAACCCACCTTAGAATCTGTCCAATACAACAGGTAAAGAAGGCAAAATATTGGGAATGGGCTAAAGGAGCATTCAGGGGCAACCCACATGCTTCAAGAAGGTAAGATTCAAGGCAGAGATGGAAATGAAAATGTGCCTGGCCCAGGAGGACTAACATTTGACACATTTCTAAGCTCATATTTTAAAAACATTTACTCCGTGTTTATAGAGAGAAGAAATAAAGAGCTGTGAGGAGAGGAAAGAGATAAAGAATGTCGAAGACAACAGTCTAGTTTGGAAACTCACTCATTAACATAAATTCTTGCATTTAACTGCCAGCACCTTCTTTAGAAGGTGGTCTAGTGACCCTCTGTTGTTATTCAGTTATGCTCTCTATGCCTTATCATCCCCAAGTAGACATGACAATATTTCTTTAACTACAAGTAATAGTCATCTTAAGACGAATTTTGGTAAATTCAATTTCCTGTAACTCTCTTCAATTTCCTGTAATTCCCAATGATATTATGTCAGAGTCTAACAGATCAGCTCCCAAGTAAAAGACCGTACTCTTAACTGAGCTATCCTTTTATGCTTATATAGCAGAGTCTTTAAACTTGGCAATGCAAAGAACCAGTATGGGTAGTAGCCTTGACTACTATTAGGTTTTTTGCAAATACTACCTGGAATGGCTTCTAACAATACAAGTGTCTCTTTCTAATTCCTTGATTTAGGATTCTGGAGACCTCATTTTGGTAGAACTCAGGGTTGGGGAATTTACCAGCCTTTATGGAAATTAGGGTGGGACATTAACATTATGCAAGTGAAACTATAGAAGGACTTATAAATATTTTCATATTCTTTGAAACAAAACAATACAGATGAAACAACAAAGAGAATACCCATTATGGTATATTATGATCAAGCTACTTAAATTAGTTTAAAAAAAGAAAAGTACAGAAAAAGAAACAAAAAGAAACATACAATCATTCACTTACTATCAGTTTCTCATAGGGTATTTTTTGGAAGTCACCACTTTGGCCAACAGAGCTTCTGAGGTAAGGGCCCTACATAAGGGGGGCCTTCTGGGCCTTCCTATGCTCAATAAGTAGTTTTACCACCACTTGTGCTACCTACCTGGCCTCTGTATGCACTGAATGGTAACCCTAGGTTTCGTACCTCATTTAATTATGTTAGTGCTTTCTCTCCTTTAGGAGAGACCAATGAGGAAAACAAACAAACAAATAAAAAACACCTCTTGGCCAAAACTTTGTCTTTTATTTTTAATTTCTGAATCCCCTGTTTCCCTTATTTCTAGATATCACCAAAAGAATTACTTCAAAACTCACTGAAATTAAAATATTCATTGTTCCCAAAAAGCTATCTAAAGAAACCTTCATGAACTAAAGCAGAACTTAAAGTAAGGGTGTTTGTGGTGGAGGAATTCCTATACTCCCAAACCAGCCCCAGCCTCTACCTTCTCAACAAGGAGGCACTAGCTTAAGTCAGGCCCTCTCCTCACAGCCCAATCTGGGGCCATTCGCAAGTTCAGCTGTTTGTTCTCACATCAGTCTCATGCCAGGTTGCCATTTTTACTCCTCCCATGTATGGAAATCGGGGCAAGGCTTCAGGGTTCATCTTCCGTCCCTGGGACTCTCTTCCTCTGCTCCACTAGTTCTTACCCCTGGCTGTGTAACAGAATCTCCTGGGAGATATTTTTTTTTTTTTTGCGGTACGCGGGCCTCTCACTGTTGTGGCCTCTCCCGTTGCGGAGCACAGGCTCCGGACGCG
>NC_041215.1:45656789-45715095 GCF_002837175.3 Physeter macrocephalus | reverse complement strand
CGCGCAGGCTCAGCGGCCATGGCTCACGGGCCCAGCCGCTCCGCGGCATGTGGGATCTTCCCGGACCGGGGCACGAACCCGTGTCCCCTGCATTGGCAGGCGGATTCTCAACCACTGTGCCACCAAGGAAGCCCAGGTTCCTGGGAGATTTAAATGGAAAAACAAATTCCAATGTCCAGATCCCAAGCACGCTCATTTACTTGGTCCAGGTTGGAGCATGGTCATTGGAATGTTTTAAAGAGGTCCCCAGGTGATTCTAATGTGCAGCAGGATTATACTTAATTCCACTCAACTTGAATCATCACATTCCATTTCATAATTTAATTACATTTCCCATATATTTATATTTAAATATCTCAGCTTTGAATGAAAAAAGTCTATTGTTCCTCCAATTGTGGTTCTTTCTTTGCTCATCTAGTCAAGAATTCCTTCTTGTCTTTAAAATATAAAACAGACTCTAGTTGTCTTGAGCTTATAATATAAGAAAGGAGGAAGAGTGCCACTTTGGGGCATGGGGTTGAGAACATCCCTGTTTAACAGTCACCACGTGCAAAGAATATCAAAGTCTTGGTTTCTGGCAGAATAGGAGTTAACCACGTGCTGGGATTTGAGGGGTTCTTCGCATGGCTTTTGATTTAAATATCTGTTTTACTCTTGGTGCCACATTAACCGAACTTCTGCCATTAGAGATTCACTTACGTGGATTGAGATTTCACCTTTTTAGGAGTTTTTCATTAGTTATGAATAATCCTAGAAGGATTCATTAAGACCTTTGTGTGAAATAGCTCATGGGGTCACTGTTGCTTGTGACAAAAGGAGGCACATAATTAACCTTTTGTAGTAGCCTTTAGTTGCTTCCTTCTCTAGGCTGTACTCTCCATAAAGGCAGGGCTGTGCCTCTATTATTTCCTAGCACCTAGCTCGGTATCTGGCACAAAGCAGATTCACGGTAAATATTTTTTTGAATGAATGAACGATTGATGAATAAAAGAATGAACGAATAAACACACTTGAGCAAAGCAGTGGCCATAATTAGTCATGAATCCTGGAAGAAGAAAAAAAAATAGAATTCTTAGAGGAAAAACATTACCATGTCAGTTTTCTTGGAGGTCTGAGGCTTTGCACACATCATAGAGAAAGTGCATTAAAGACAAGTCACTAATAGTTCCATTTTGAGGCTGTTGACTTCTTTGCTGGAATTTCCCCCTCATCTTTCTTCTTCAATAACGATGATAAGAACAATGAGAGCTACCATTTATTAAGCTTTTACTGAGAACCAGACATCATACTAATTGTTTCAGTGTTTTTACTGATCCTCCCAATAACTCTTTGAAGTGGGTATTTTCATTACCAATTTACAGATGAGGAAACCTAAGCTTACAGAGGATGTAAATTGTAAATGTAATGTAAATGTATATTGTGACAATCAGATGGCAGACATGGGATTTGAGCCACAATCTGTCTGATGCCATGTGGTTTCATTGGCTCCTGGTGTTCCTCCTTCCATCTGTTTGCCCTGCCCCAGCACACACTCTCTCTCCTCTGTTCTCTTTCATGTGGCCACACATAAACATTGGGGATGAGGATGCAGTTGACCTGGTCTGAATGTATGGTGGCATAGAGAGGTTTGAGTTAAGAGGATGGAAGCAATAATCCAACAATAAGGATCAATGCAGCTTCTGGAATTAAACATAAAACCCACAAAGTTTCTCAGGTGCCAATAGGCAGAGGAAAATATGGTGAGACCTTAATATATTTTGTTCCTCAAGAAGACCAAGTTTTTCTTTCTATCAAACTTGGGAAGAGATTTCCTGCATTGAAAAGGGGACATAATATGGTCTAAAAGTAAAAATTCTCAGCCCCTATGTCACATCATAGGCAGAAGAATCGTATGACAGTGCTTACAGAGACCTTTGATAACAAAGTGCAATTTAGTAACTCTAATTCAGATAGTAGGGTGTACATAGGGGTGGTCTCGTATGGTAGCACTTGCTGAGGGAAGGAAAAAGCATAAGTAGGCCTCTGTGAACAAAGCTTGCTTGAAAGTCCATGGAGAAAGTGGAGTATGAGGGTCCAAATACTTAGAATATAGAGTACACACTTTTAATTTGATCATCTCTATCACTTTGTACAATTAGATTTCTTAAAGAAGAGGTGTCTCTTAGATAAAGATTTTATTTTCTATTCAGTGACTGGAGGGGTAATATCCTGGGGACCAGATTCTGGAGATTTTCTTTCTTTCTTTTTTTTTTTTTTTTTAAATAAATTTATTTATTTTAGGCTGTGTTGGGTCTTCATTGCTGCACGTGGGCTTTCTCTCGTTGTGGTGAGCGGGGTCTACTCTTCGTTGCAGTGTGCGGACTTCTCATTGCAGTGGCTTCTCTCGTTGCAGAGCATGGGCTCTAGGCACGTGGGCTTCAGTAGTTGTGGCACACGGGCTCAGTAGTTGTGACTCACGGGCTGTACAGCACAGACTCAGTAGTTGTGGCACACGGGCTTAGTTGCTCCATGGCATGTGGGATCTTCCCGGACCAGGGCTCGAACTTGTGTCCCCTGCATTAGCAGGCAGATTCTCAACCACTGTGCCACCAGGGAAGCCCAGCCCTGGAGATCTTCTGAAGTTTTGCAAACCATATAAGTACTTGCTAAAGTAACATTCTCTTGTGGCATAAACAATTTTAACCAACATTTTTATACAGATGGGAAGATCAGGCCCCTCCTCAGGATGAGGCCCTGCCTGGATGGAGTACCTGCAAGACAGAGCAAGTATTTCATCTTAGAGAGTACTTAGGAGAGAGAACCCATTTCACTTTACTGAGGAGGGCAAAATTAGTCTGGAAAGTTCTCAGAAGCAGTATCGTACCTGCTGTTTCTGTTGACCATCCTTATCCTCACTCAAGGACCCAGGCTGATGGAGTCACCACTGTCTGCATCATACCAGTCCCTGTGGCAGTGGGAAGAGTATACTCTGGAGGGTCTCGAAACAGCAATTACGTGCTCCAACTCAAAGCAGCTGTAATTGTTGCTTACACCCTACTGGCCACAACAAGCCGTAGGAGCCCACGCACCCACCAGAAGGCACACCTTCAAGGTCAGCGGGCGCTGCGAGCTCAGCGCTGAGTCCTTCACCAGCTGTTCCGCATCGCGCTCTCGGACCACGTGGAGAAGCGCTGGAGGCCCCACCGAGTGTTCAGGCCGCAGTACTTCTGCCGCCAGGCCACCGCCTCCTGCATCTCTGCGCACCGCCTCGACCAGCTCTCGCGGCGCGCCGCCATCAAAAGCCTCCCCGAGTCCTCCATGGCCAGCGGCGTTCATGACGCACGGGCGCGCCTACTCGCGGGCCAGTGGGAACGGGCACCGCGGCAGCAAGGGCAACAGCCTCCAAAAGGTCCGAGCCGAGCCGCCCCCGCCCCCGGCACGCCCTATCCCCGCCCCACATCCGGTCCACGCTCCTTTCCAGAGGGCTCGCGCTGGGGGACCGCTCCCGGCCCGGCGCCGGGCCCGGCCCTGGATGCGGGGAAGACTTTGGCCACAGAGCTCCTCCTGCGAAGCGTGGGGACGCACCTCGGTGGCCGCAGCCAGAGTGATGTCCACGGAAGGACAGTGGGCCGCGTGGGGGTACTGCGGCGGTCTTGGCAGGACAAGGGCGGACCCCGTGGTGCGTGAAAAGGCGTCCGGGGGTGCTCTGCCTGGCCCGAGACCCCGGCCTCCCGGGAGCCGTCCCTGGGTAGCTGAGAGGCCTGGCTCCCTTTTAATTTGTAACAGAAGACTTTTCACCCCTTTGGTGCACTTCTATGGGGCCGTCCGGGAAGCCTCCAGAAGGCCAAGCGGTGAGACGACATCAGCTGTGGGGACGAGCTTGAGCCGTTTGGAGAGGGAGGGAGTTTAAGGCAAAGATGGGAGAGAATTCGCCTTCAGAGTTGACTCTTTCACCGTGTTTGTTTTGTTTTGTTTTAATTGTATCTCACTTTAAGCTTAAGCAAACACAGCTTCGGTGATGGATTGGGAAAGAGAAGTTTCAAGGCCGAGTGCTAAGTTTTGGCCTGCGCACCTGACTGAATTAAACTGTTTATTGCTAAGTAGAATATTAGTGGTAACAGTTGGGTTAGAGAAGGTGAGAATCGAGAGGTTTCCTCTTTTTTGACGTGTTAATTGTCAATGCCTAGGTTTACCAGACTGAAGCCCAGGGGAAAGATTTAGGAGTCATCACCTTAGAGATGATGTGTATCTCCGCGAAATCACCACGAGACCTTCTAAGAAGTGGGTTCGTAGAGAACTTAAGAAGTCAAAGGACTGAACCCTTGAGTAATGTGAGTAAACGGTGTGTTTTATTATTTTTTAATCTTAGAGACTAACAATGCATTGGTATTATGATGGGAAATTGGTGAAGCAGGGAAGATGTGGAGTGACTGCAGGAGCAAATTCCCCGAGAGGGAGAGAGGAATTAGGACACAGTGAACGCAGACTCACTTTGAAAAGTGTAAAGTACCAATTCAGGGAAGTTCTGTTAGTAAACTGTGTCCTCTAGAAAGAAAAACTCAGTTCTGACTTTAAATTGTCAATGATAAACGCTGAGGGGAAAAAAACCATAGAAGTTCATTAAAAAATCTGAGCGATGACTTAAGCTTTCTACAGCTTGAGGCATAGCACCAACACAGTATAATTTAGATTAGGAGGTCCAGCTGATTTAGTGAACCTAAAATCACACCAAAAGAGTGCAGACTTCATTGGTAATGTTCTTGTAAGGTTCTCCTGCCTGCTTCAAATTAAAAACTCTCCCAAGACTTCCTTCAGTTACAAAACAAAAAAATACGCTCTCATCAATATGCATAATTTTACATATTATATTCTGTACTGTATTATAGTATGAAGATGGTCAGCTTGTCTCTTGGAAATTTGTGGTAACCACATTTTAGTAGTGCTGTCCTGGGGTTTCGACAGAGCCCCTCTGGTTCCTGGGCTATTCCTCTCCTCCCACATAGCTACAATTCTATACAAATGGGATTGTACACACCCTCCATACCCCATTTCACTCTCGACCCTACTGCTCTATGGTATCAGCCTTTACTACTTCTGAAAATATTGTTATTCCAGTGTCAGTAATGACCACTGGGGCTTCCTTGGTGGCGCAGTGGTTGAGAGTCCATCTGCCTATGCAGGGGACACGGGTTCGTGCCCCGGTCCGGGAAGATCCCACATGCCGCGGAGCGGCTGGGCCGGTGAGCCATGGCCGCTGAGCCTGCGCATCCGGAGCCTGTGCTCCGCAACGGGAGAGGCCACGACAGTGAGAGGCCCGCGTACCGCAAAAAAAAAAATAAATAAAAAATAATGACCACTGCATTCATCTGGTAAGGCTGTCATAGCAAAATGCCGCAGGCTGGGTGGCTCAAACAACAGAAATTTATTTCTCACAGTTGTGGAGGCTGGAAGTCCAAGGTCAAAGTGTCAGCAGGGTTGGTTTCTCCTGAGGCCTCTCTCCTTGGCTTGAGGATGGCTGCCTTCTCTCTGTGTCCTTACTTGGCTTTTCCTCTGTAAGGGTGCAACCTTGGTGTCTCTCTGTCTTTTTACGGGGACACCAGTCCTATTGAATTAGCTTCCCCTCCCCATAAGCATATTTAACCTAGGTTACCTCTGTAAAGGTCCTTTCTCCAAATACAGTCATGTTAGGAGTTAGGCCTTTGATGCATGAATCTTAGGGCCACAGCATTTCGTAACAACTATCTTTCTAGTAAATTTGATGGCAATTCTGGCTTTACTTGAAAAATGTGGTTTACTTCATGCTTTTGACAGTTCCCTCCTTAAAAAGATTTCTGCTTAATCTCCCTTTATTTTCCGTGACACTACTTTCTTGTTTCTGCCTATTGCATTTATTTTATTGGCCACTCCTACCTTGGTTTCCATCCAAATTCTTCTTCCCACATCTTCCCCTAATTGTTCTTAATCTCTAGGCTTTGTCCTGTGCCCTCTTCTTACCTCACTTAAAATGATTTCACTAAGGGGTATTAATCATGCCATAGCTCAAACATGATGTGCTTACTACTGACACATCCTTTTACAACTCTAGTCCAGACCCTCTCTTGAGGTTTGGAATCATGTGTGTTCACTTTCTATTGAACATCATGGAATTTATTGAACATCCCTGACTAGGATAGATGCATGAGCTCAAAAAGCAATAGGCACTCAATACATATTTGTTGAGCTCATTCAGAACACTCATTCATTCATTCAAAAATATTTTTCGATCACCTACTAAATAGCAGACACTGTTGTAGGTGCTTGGAATACATCAGTGAACAGAAGAGACCAAGGTCCTTGTCCTCAAGGAGATTCCATCATAGCAGATTACTGGCAATGACAAATAAATGTTAAATGAATTATACAGTATGATGGATGATGTTACGTACTTAGATGAAAGAAAAAGTAGACCAGGGTAGGAGGGATCAGCGACGGGTCAAGGGGCGGGTTGAAGGATTAAATTAGGTGGTCAGGTGAACCTCATTGAGAAAGAGTGATTTAAACAGAGGTTTGAAGAAGGTGAGTGAATAAATACAGTTTACGAAAGGCATCTCAAATATAATACGTCTGAAACTCCACTGAAAAAGTGTCTTCCCTAGAATTCTCAGTGTGGTTGCCATTCATTCTTCTAGTAGAGTGATCATATACATCTAGCTGCCAAACTAGGAGACAGTGGAGAATAAAGGATGGTACTACAGGCATTAACCAGCACATCCCCAGACAAACTTGGGTGTATGGATGCCTAGCTGTCACCCCAGGCAGAAACATATGTCATTCTTGTCTTCTCTCGCTCTCTCGTCCCTCTCTTCCCCCTTATCTTCTCCCAGTAGATGACCAAGTTCTTTTGATTTTACCCAGAATATATCTCTTCCATTTCTAATACTGCTGTCTTAATTCCAGATATCTCAGGATCTCTGACTAGCATAGAGACAGGAGCTCAAAAATGTTCTAACTCTGAGTCTGTTCCTCCTCAAATCCCTTCCCTAGATCTCAGATGGACTCTTCCTAAACACTCTAATCCTGACACTCTCATTTAAAAAATGAGGAGTGAGGGAGTTGCCTGGCAGCCCAGTGGTTAGGACTCCACCCTTTCACTGCCGGGGGCGTGGGTTTAATCCCTGGTCGGAGAATTAGGATCCCTGCAAACCACATGGCGTGGCCAATAAAAAGGTGAAAGGTTTGGGTAGAAAGCACAAAAATCACATACAGAGGCTGACAAGGCCCTTGCTGGTCCCAGGCCCCCTCCTCTGTTGCCCGTCTCCTACTCATGACTTGTATGTAGGCCAGCCCTGCCTGAGTGCCTGTTACAATCTAGCCCTGCCAGATGCCTTCCCTGAAAGGTAAGAACATGGGGGTATCAAGCAGTTTATCTTCAAAACCCACAGTTTCTGTAATTTTAAGTCTAAAACTCGGTGTCTCACAAAGATTAAATGCCCATTATTGTCCTTAAGATGTGGGAAATTAAAAATATATCAGATCTCTCTCTAGTTCCTATTTCAGCCCAAATGAATCCAATTAGGTTTCACTGCAAACTATAAAATACGCTAGGCCTATTTCCTCTTTAAATTGATTATGAATGTTGATGCTCTTCTGTATAAGTGCAAATTAATCTAGGGAATTCCATGAAATTTTATTTCTTAATTAAGCAGTTTAGACTAAATTACTTAACTGCAATGACTACTCTGGCTCCTAAGGTTGTTCAAGGTCAGACAAATGTCATCAAATGTAACACAATGATTTTCCACTTGGCACAGACTTTTTTGTCAAACTCATTTCATTGCTTTGGGCTTGAGAGTAGAGGTTGCAGTCTTGAGCCGGGTGATCTCTAGAGACTGGGACCAGGATTATAGGAGGCAACACTAGGTGATGACACTCAGGCCAGTTGAAGGAGTTTCTGGAAAATAGAAACGTGGCTTCCATTAAACTAAGAAAGGAACTGGGGCCTTAGACTGTCCAGAAATTAAACTTTCTACTGATATACATCTGGCAATGCTTCAGTGAGCGCAATCCATTTGGTCAGCCAGATGGACCAGTCCTGGCAGCTTTTCAGTCTCATGCACGAAGCACTTCAGCCTGGGGAAGAAAAAAAATCCCCTAACAAAAATATAAATAGAGAAGACCCTAGCATTGTGGCTAAACAATGGGGAAGACTCTTACAAATGAGGTTTCCACAACACTGTGCATTTCAGACATGACAGCTGTTACCTTTTTTCTTTCTTGATTTTTAATAGCTTATTTATCATGGTTGAAGGATGAGATTACTTATCAGAGGCTCCATGCTTTTGGCAGAAAACCTTTACAATGCTCAGTTACTCTCTCCTGGAGGAAAGAAGGCAATTTCTAGCCTCTTTCTGAGCAAATATACTAAATAATACCAACAAAGAACAGTGATAAGAATCTAAACTGAGAAAGATCTTTTGAAAATGCAAACTTCAATATCATGGACTATCAAAGGAACTCCAGCTAAAAGGATGGACTCACCAAAGAGATTCTATTTTTCTCATTTAGGAAGACTTACTCTTTTCTCACTTTCTAACACCATGAATCTAATTCAAGTCCCCCATTAGCTTGAATGAGAATTATCTTCTGTCACTCAAACTATGTGTCTGCGTTGAAGTTCATTGATCCTCCTTCAGCTGAACTGCCATGGCTACTCAATAACCATGGCCCATTTCCTACTCCTGAAGTCAGATGCTTAGATGTGAGGGCATGCCGTGCACTGAGGAGTCTCTGTGTTTCCTCCTTCCTCGCCCAGAGTTTGCTGAGAGAAGAATAGAGAGGTAGAAATCCATTCTAAGTAGCCATCCCAATTTATGCCATTTGTAATTATGGACTTCTGAAGTTACTCTTAATGAATATTTTAACTCACTAATCAATAGGTTACTTGGGGGGAGTTAGAGAGTATAAAGTAAATGAAAAATGTTAATGTCTTTTACTTACTGAACTTTTTATCAAATACATTTTTTTTTGTCTTTAGATAAATACATTCTGCTAATACTTAAAATATGGTCCTCCCTTCCCTGTCTCTTTCCCCCTCTTCTTTCTAGCAAAGATTTACTTAGCTATCACTCCGTGCCAGGTAACACACTGAGGGGTTTGTGTGGATTATCAAGAAAATAAAGCATTTTTGGTGACTTTCAGATTTATACACAAGCTGCCTACATTAGCTAATCTTCAAGTTTCCTCCATTATTTGCATGTTGATGAGATGTTGAGTTCCAGATCAAGTATCATGAATAAAAGTTCTGGTTTTAGTGGGTTTTTTTTTTTTTTTTGTGGTGTTTGGGTGTTTTTTGTGGTGTTCTGGCTTGTTTAGAGGACTAGATTCCTTAAACCAATCTCAACTCTTCATTCAAAAATATTGGGAATTTTCTTTCTTTATTTCAAGTGAAGAGTAATATGATTTTCTGTCCATTTATACCAGCTACTTTTCAGAATCAGTCCGTTCTTTCATGTTTTTCTATCACTTCTGCATCCAGTCCTTTGCCACGACTGGCCTAAGTTCATGATAAAATCCTTAGAATTATGGCACGCTCAAGTCTTTCTTGGAGGGTTACTTTCAGTGTTTTCCACCATGATGTGAGATTTTTACGTTTCTTATGTCGCTTTCTTGTACTGTCTTAGAGAAGCAAATACAGAATGCTGTGATTGGAATTCTTCAGGTTTGGGTCTTGTCAACTCTCCCATAGCCGATATTTTCAGGGAAACAAGGAATCTTGCAACCATCAAGCCCTCAGCAGATTTTCACAGTGGGCCTAATTTGACCTTATCCCTTTATCCAGTACTTTCCTTTCTCAAAGGCTTCGTGCTGTTATTCACCCTTTTGTTGGCCAAAGCAAAAGCCAATTTAAAAAATCAAGTATATGGTCTAAAGCATTTTGACAAATATATACATTTGTATAACACTCACCACTACAATCAAGATGTAGAACATTTTCATCACCCCCAAAATCTCCTCGTGTCTCTTAAGGTCAGTTCCCCAACTGCTTCACATCCTGCCCTCAGGCAACCGTTGATCTGCTCTCTGTCTCTGTAGATTAGTTTGGCTATAAAACTACAGTTCTAGACTATTATACAAATTGAATCACACACTATGTGTTCTTTTGTGTCAGGCTTCTTTGACTCATCATATTGTTTTAAAGATTCATCCATGTTCTTGCATGTATTGGTAGTTCATTTCATTTTAGTGCTACTAATTTCCATCTTATGGATATACAACAATGTTTTTACACGTTCACTTGTTAAGGGACATATGGGTTGTTTCTGTTTTTTCTGCTTTGTTTTGCTACTCAAGTAAAGCTGCTATAAACTTACCTGTACAGACTTTGTGTGGAGATATCAGAGCTCTTCTGCAAGGAGAGATATTAAAGATACATTCAAGGGCCAAAGTTTAAATGCCAAAGGGGGGAAGTAGGGAATATAAATGAAAGAAGCAGAATAATGTAAGAGAAAAGGGGGTGTGGACTGTAGCAATTTGCCACAGATCCAATGTTTAATTCTGTTTCATAATGAAACAATGTTAAGAAAACTGCAGTGATAATGTATCACAGCATCAAAAGAAAAGCACTGTAGGTCAGCTCCTTCCTTGGATCAGGTAGCAAACAGCCCTTTTAAGACTTTTTCCTTGCCACAGGCTAAAGTATCATTAAGAATGCATTGTTAAGAAAAATTTAGTTTTAGACAGCCTTGGGTTTGAATTCATAATCTGTACATGCTAACTGCATGACCTTAATCAAGCTTCTCCAAATATCTGAACCTTTGTTTTTTATTAGCAAAACGGGGATAATAGTGTTACCCATTTTATAGAATGGAGGTAAAGCATAAAAAAAAATTAAAGCGTATCTGGAATTAGCCTAAATATTCTTTCTCTCACTTTGGCATAAGCTGCAACTTGATTGTCTTCCACATGTCAGGCCCTGTGTGAGGTACAGTACTCTCATCATCTCTTTTTTATTTCTTTTTAAATTAATTAATTAATTATTTTTGGCTGTGTTGGGTCTTTGTTGCTGAGCGCGGGCTTTCTGTAGTTGCGGTGAGCGGGGGCTACTCTTTGTTGAGGTGCGCAGGCTTCTCATTGCAGTGGCTTCTCTTGTTGCAGAGCACGGGCTCTAGAGCACAGGCTCAGTAGTTGTGGCGCACGGGCTTAGTTGCTCTGCGGCATGTGGGGTCTTCCCAGACCAGGGCTCGAACCCCTGTCCCCTGCATTGGCAAGCGGATTCTTAACCTCTGCACCACTAGGGAAGTCCCTCATCATCTCATTTTATTAAATCTTCACCTCATTAGCTGGACAGGAAACTGAGGTTGAGCGAGGTTGAAGCCATGTGATGAAAGCAGAAAACGAGAACCACTAGCTGTGACTGGAATTTGCTTCCTCGAAGCATGAGTCAACAGCTGACAGGTTTCATTGACTGGGGTCCATCTCTACGTTTGCAAAAGGCTGGAGCTCACTTCTTTGCAACCATGTCACTTATGCTACTCGTCCATAACCTGCAGGTCTGATGTCCTCATAACAAGTTGGAGGCCAGGCTTTTCTGAGAGCTTGTCTCTGGCCAACTCTAACCGTATTGTCAAAAATATGTGTCTGCCACTGGACTGGGAGCTCCATTCTGAGGACCTGGCAGAGGACCTCGCACATAGGAGTCAGAGATCATTTTATGGAGCACAACTTGAGCATAGTTTTCCTTACATTGAATTCAGGAACCAGAATCTTTAGATAAAGAACAAGTGTTTACCTCTTAACACCATCTTGCATGTTACTTTAATCTTTGTGTCATCTTTAATAGCTGAGAAAACCACTTAGGTGGTCTCAGTTGGCCTTATGACCAATTATGTATCTCTCTGGGTATAATATCGAGTCACCTATTTTAAAAATGATGTCACTCCACCTCACTGGATCCCTGTTGTTTCTTTGTTTATAAAATGAAGGTATGGACTAGATGCTCTATAAGATCCTTCACATCTTTAAATTCTCTATGATTCAGATAACACCCTCTGGTTCCTGTCCCAGTTCTAACAATTTTGGGGTAACCTGGCATTTTTCTGGGATCAGGTTCCTATAGTGCAGTGGCTCTTCAGACCAGCAGCATTGGCAACAACTGGTCCACTGAGTCTAAGAACCACCCCTGCTGAAAGGGGGAACAGCATCCCTCTCCATCTAGTCTGAGTCTTTCCTCAAACATCAAACGCTGGCTCCAACTCCACAGCACCTGCCCGCTGACACCTCCCTGCGTTCTGCAGAGGGGAGACAGCCTGGAGAGTGGCTGGAGGAGGTCATGGAGGGGACGTGACCTCCAGTTGACCTGCGAGCTGGACCCGGGCAATCAGAGGTTCCTCATCCCCTCTCCTGTCCTTAGAAGGCACGTTCTGCCCTCCATCCCCACATTTGGAAGGAGCCTTGAGAGAGCAATGGATGGCATAGATGACTGAACCCACTTAAGGCCTCTGTATCAACTTTTAAAATTCTGGCAGGCAGGTATGGAGATCTACTGGTCTCACAGCTGCCCAAGACATGCCTCATATGTAAGTTCCCTGGCATATTAATCCTGCCACCTACCGATCTGGAGTGGTCTGCCTCTTTCTTCTGTCTCTTCTTACCCCTGTATGGGGTGGGGAGGCCAGTTTCAGATTTTCACCTGGGCAACCCCTGAGGTTGCAAACCAGCTAGGGTTCTTCAAATTCCACACCCCCCGCCCTGATGACCCAACATAACATCTTTGTTGGCTTCATTAATGCGTTATGAGGATAATTTCACTTCCTTAGAAACACATGGCATCCTTCCAAGACTGAGTTTCAGTTTATAAGCAAAGGCTGTAAAATGGCTCCTTCCCGGCTGAGGGAGGAAAGGAAAGCGTTAGTTGTACGTGTATGTGTGTGGCTGAGGATCAGGTCAGGAACTAGGAGTCAAGAACAGCTTCTGCCTGCGCATCATGCTCATGAAAGAGCTTGAATTTAGGCTCTTGTTGTAATTTCTAAATTGAATTACGTGTAACCTCACAGCGGCACCCTTGAAAAATAGTCATCATTTCACTTGTGTTCCATATCTGGATTATATCAGTACTTTCTGTAGTGTATTGTGAATTATTTTATAAACAAATGCTGTACTTAACCTTATAGACAACATAATTGTGTTGCATTGGGTTTTCATGAAAGTAATTTGTCACTCTGTTAAATTCTTGGGCCCTAGTCTTGCAGTTATTCATGATAATGGCCTAAGAGCCTCAATATATCAACTTGCTCTGACCTCTCTCTCCCTTATGAGAAACTCTGAGAAGATACTCAGTATCTAGATGAGGTGTTAGGAGGGTCTAACACTAGGCCCCAAATGGATACAATGCAACCTATGCTAATAACTTCCCCTTAACATTGAACTCCGTGAAGCATTCAAAGAACTTCCTAATTTCATGTCTTACCTAATTTATATCAAAAGTCAGCAAACATTTATCAAGTGCTTACTATGTGCCAGATACTGTATTAATACTGAGGAAGCAAAGATGAAAAGAACAGCCAGTATTCTCAAAGTGCCTGCAGCCTCCCGAGGGAAAAATCTTGAAACATGGGTACAATTCATCATACAAAACACTGTAAGGGAAGTATGTACATGATACAAAAATTCATTTTAACTGGGGAGAAGAGAAAGTGTTCTGGGGAAGACACCCCCAGTAATGGTTATGAATGTGCTATACTACTTCCCAGCACAGGAACGACTGGGGCAGAGGCTAGAGTGTCTGAAATAAGAGCATGATTATAAAGAGCTAAAGCAACTCTCGGTTTTGCTGTAGGCTAAAGGCAGTTTAAGGGGAGTGTGGGCAGGTGGGCCCCATCTCCTGCCCTCAGGCGTTCTTTGAATCTCTAAATCATTTGATCTAGATCTGTTGAGAGCTTTTTGCCTAAAAAATTCAAGATTCGGAAGACAGGGACTGGTGAGCTGCTCCCTCCAGGTCTGTCTGGGCACCCAGAAGCTGGCAAAACTGCTAAACATCTAGGTTGCAGCAGGCCGCCACCAGGCTCCGAGTCCTCCTCCCTGGAAAGTGTAGAAGACTGAAAGGATTTGAAGGAAAAAAAAAAAGTTCTATGTTAGTGCAGAGAGATCCGTTTATCAGCAGAGAGTTATCAAGGTTAATGAGAAAAATTATCTCATCAGAACAATCCCCGGGTGGAGCGCGAGCAGGAGCCGTCTCCCTCTCTAATCTTCGAGCCTGGGGCCTCCCCGAGCAACGTGATCCATCAAAGTCACTTACTCTGCCTTCCCAGGGGAGCGAGCCCCCTCCTGCCACTGAGGAGGAAAACGGTGGGAGGGTCCCGCAGATGGCCAGTGGGCACAAGGGCGATGCCAGGTGTGCCTGGAAGTAGAAAAAGGAGCAGGGGACTGCACCCCAAACCTCCTTCTGGCTCTTAGGGAGCCAAGAACTGAGGATGACTAAGCAGGTGCCAAGGGAGAGAAGGAAATGTGTGCCCTACACACACACACACACACACACACACACACACACACACACACGCACCAGCATACACACCACACCCTGTACTCACGTACACACGTAGTACACACAATATGGACATATGCCATACACATGCGCACTCAGTCACATCCGCCACACACATCATGCACGAACACTCCACACATACCCACGGCGCGTGCGCGCACACACACGCACACAGGCATGCTGTGTGTCCTGCTGTCATTTGTTTTCAATCTTTCATCCTTTGTGGGAAATAACAACCGTTCAGTCAGATGCATTTTCATAAATGCTTGTCCTTATGGTTCCTTTGGCAGGAGCCTGGAATTTCTACCTGCTGCCAGTCCTGGGGGTAGAGAGTTGTTTGTTTCGTTTGTTGCAGTTATTGTGGTGGTGTTGGTTTAGTTTTGCATTGTTCCAGAGAAGGCAGGAAGCAGCAGAGAAGTAGCTAGAAAGCCACCACTTTTGCAGGTAGGCCATTCAGTATACAGTGCGGTTCGCCAGACTGTGGCTGGCTGGCTCAGGGTCCGGGACTGCGGTGACTGCCCGCTTGCAGTGCCTAGTCCCCGTCATTGCCCTACTCCCTTTATGCGAAGGGCAAGCCTTCCACCAGCAGGGGGTGCTACTCTTTGATCAGACCCCCTTCTCTTGGCCACAGCTCCCTTGTTCCTGACACTTCAAATCTTTCCTCAAGCCACATCCCCTTTGGGAGGCTTTTAGCCTTCACAGATCTTCCCTCTCCTCGGGCATTCCGTAATAAAGTTACAATAACTTTAGTAGTACTCCTCTGTAAAGCACAGTTTAGTCCATGATTTATATCAACTTGTATTCTCACTAGATTTCAAGGATGTCAGTCTCGACTTCTCCCGCCAGCTTGTAAGCGACTGCAGGGCATGATCAGTGTTTTAACACACTCTGGCACACTCCCTCGGCTCTGGACAAATGTGGGGAGCTGGGTTGCGATTCTTATCTTAAGGCACGGCCAGTAGATTTTATATTCATTACATTTCTTTCTTTGACAGAGGCTTCATTTGAGAAACAACCTATTTTTCTGGAGAGTCTCTGTTTCTCTCCATTGCTAAGAACTTTTAAAGGCTTACAGATTGTTCTGCAAGCACAGAACCGTCTTTGACGTAACTGCCAGCATTCTTCAGTGGCGAAGCCTTTGCCAGTGGGGAGACAGAGGGGATGATGTCTCAGAAGCCATGACCCCTAGCACCTGGAGCCGACCCCATTTGATGACAAACATGATCTCCTCACATTAGGTAGGCAGAGACCCAGTTTCTAGGCATCTCACTGACGTTAACTCCCTGAAGATCCTATACACATTGGCCAGTATGATCAAAATATAGTGTGATTTATCCATTCATCAGATATTTATTGATTACTTACCAGTTATGCTCTAGACTCTGGGCAAGGCACTGGAGGTATACCTCTGAACAAGCCAATTATAAGACTTGTACTCTAGAGTTACAAATGGTGGTCAGTACCGTGAAGGAACTGGAGAATTATGATGACAGAGGAGGAGCTGGAGAGGGAGAGTGGGGCAGGTGTAGTGAGAACTCATCTAGATGGAGTAAGCGGAAGGGTGAGGACATTTAGACTAAGACCCTAAGGGGGAGAAGGAGCAGATTTCAGAGCGTAGGGGAAGAGGTAGTTTGTCGAGTGGAACAGTTGGTTTGGTTCAGCTCTAACCACTCCTTATTCAGGGCAGCTGCCTTAACAATGAGAGTCCCAGGTCCCAGTGATAACAGCTAACTGGCATTTATTGTTCAGTTGCAAAATGCCATCCTTACAATATTGCTCCAGGTAAGCTTATTGCAAATGAGGAAATGGAGACTCAAAGAGGTAAAGAGAGCGGGTGGATATCCAGCCTGGTCTAACGGCCTCCAGAGTGTGTGCCTCTCCCCTCCTTTCCACCATGGTAATGGTAGGTAAGAGAGAGCGTGACCCAGAGCCACCTAACTCTAGGATCTGAAAAGCTGTTCAAAGAGTGTGTTCTATTGATGGCCTGTCTGCAAATCAAATCTGAAATAAATTACAACTGTTTTACTTGTAAAATTTTTCTTGTAAATACCATAAAATACATTTAGGAGTAGCGAAGAGTCAAAAAATTAAGCAAATAATCCAAAAAGGATAACAATGGCTGCCTTGAAGCTTCCTGATATATGTTATATGTTAACATTCACTGGCCCCTGCCTGTATAGACAATAGACAACCATTATTGACTCTAATTTTTCCTTCTTTCATTCCACAGACACTTTCTGAGCACCTGTTATATGCCAGACGCTGTGGTGGTAGCTCAGGATACAGATAAATATCATGCTCTGTCCTAGATTTACATACAATACTTTGAGAACAAAGAGAAGAAACAATTATAATACAGTGTGGGAAGTGCTGTGATTGAGGTACACAGGGGCATAGAACACAGCCTGGGAGGAGGTATTGTTAGGATTTCAGCAAATGCTCCTTGAAGGAGGTGATTTCTGAACTGAGTCCCTAAAACCTTAGTAGGAGTTAATCAGCTGAAGGCTATAATCCCAAAGTGCTAGCAGGGGAGCATTATGGGAACAGCCAAGTATGTGTTGTGGCTGGCCCTAGCATGTGGCCCATGAGAGTATAAGCACAACAGATGAGGTTGAAATCTAACCGGAGACTAGACTGTGAAGAGCTTCTACACTGTGGTAAAAAGCTAAGGCCTTACTCTGAGTTCTGTGGGACGCCGCGGTGTGTGAAAATGTAAGCAGAGGAATGACATTGTTTTTAGAGTAATCTCTCTGACAGCTGAGTGGAGAACGAATGAGAGGGAGGAGAGGCTAGAGGGCTGGCAGAGTGGATCCGAGTGGATTCCTCGGATCCCTGCTGTGTGCCAGGCGCCGTCCTAGTCCCCGGGTCTCCAGTTGTGAACGAGGCAAACGTGGAGCAATAGGCTAGTGAGAGAGACACCACGTTTCACCCATAGATCTCATTTTATATTCATGACGGGCATCCTCTTCTGGGTCCTTTGTGCTGCCCAGCAATCATGCTTTAAGTCCATTCACTCCTCCGCTTCCCTAGATGCTATTTCATCACTTCTCTTCCCTCAAACTGCTACTTCCTCCCAGAAACTCATACCTCATTGTGGACCTTGCTTCCCACTCACTGAGAAGATGCAAGCAGCCAGAAGAGAACATCCAGTAGACTCTCAACACCACATCTCCCTGCCTTTGGCGTCTGTGCATCCCGACACCTCCTGCCTGGCACCACACAAAGTCCCTGGACTCCCATCTAAAACCAGTCCCTCCCATTCCCAGATCCCATTCCCTCTGGCCTACTCAAAGCAATTCTCTTGCTCTCCAAGACCTTTTTTTTTTTTTTTTCCCCACCCATGGATCATTCCATCAGCATACAATATGCTGTAAATTTAAAATTCTTTTGCCCACTTTCCCCACCAACTACTGCCGTGTTTCTCTGCTTCTGTTCATAGCACATCTCAGAAGAGGCGTCTCTACTCACTGACCCAATTCCTCTCCTTCCAGTTTCTTTCTGTAAACTTACTATGATTGGGCTTTAAGCCCCACCACTCCACAGAAATTATTTTGCTAAATCCAGTTCTCAGTCCTCATCCCAAGTGGCACTGGTACTGATACAGTGGCATAAATCCTCTTCTTAGATCTCCTCTGTTAACCTTTCCTCCAGGGCACACATTTTTTTGGTTTCTCTTTCACCGTCATTACTTTTTGGTATCTTTTGCTGATTCCACCTCTTCTCCCCAACTGTTTATGTTAGGGTGCCCTGGAACACCACTCTTGATCCTCTTTTCTTTTTAAATAAATTTATTTATTTATTTTATTTTTGGCTGCGTTGGGTCTTCGTTGCTGCGCGTGGGCTCTCTCTAGTTCCGGCGAGCGGGGGCTACTCTTCGTTACGGTGCGCGGGCTTCTCATTGCGGTGGCTTCTCTTGTTGCGGAGCACAGGCTCTAGGCACGCAGGCTCCAGTAGTGGTGATACGTGGGCTCGGTAGTTGTGGCTTGCAGGCTCTAGAGTGCAGGCTCAGTAGTTGTGGCGCACGGGCTTAGTTGCTCCACGGCACGTGGGATCTTCCCGGACCGGGGCTCAAATCTTTGTCCCCTGTATTGGCAGGCGGATTCTTAACCACTGTACCACCAGGGAAGTCCCAATCCTCTTTTCTATTTACTTTATACCCATACCACCTATATGCTGACACCTCACTAATATGTATAAATCTCAGCTCATTCCTCCACACTTTAGCCTCACATATGCATCTGCCTTCTCAAGACCTCCACTAGGACAACTGATCGACACTCAAACTCAGCATGTCCAAAATGGAACTACTGGTTTTCCCCTACAAAGCCTGCTCCATTTCAGGGGAAAGCATCTCCATTTTTCTAGGTGTTCAGGCCAAAAATCTTGAGGATCACCTGGCTTCTGTGTCTTTCACACCCTGCATCCAATACATAAGTAAATCCTATAGCTCTGTGGTCATGATGTGGCTAGAATCTTATTGCTTCTGGCCACCTTCACTGCTACCACTTGATCAGAGTCATCATCTCCTGTTTCAGAAGCCTCCTAATGGGTCTCTCTGCTTTTACTCTTACCCTTTAAAAAGTCTGCATTCAGCACTAGAACAGTTCTCTTTAAACTTATCACTCTTTGCTCAAAACCCTGAGTAACAGCCAGGGAACCTAAAGTCCCTAAAATGTGCTACATAACTTGTCCTCCCCATCACCTCTCTAACCTCACATACTTTCTCTCCTTTGCTCACTCTCTACCAGTCATTTTGACCTCTTTCCTGATCCGTCCTTAAATTCTCCAGACGTTCTTCCTCTTAAAGAATTTTGTTTCTCTTTCTGAGAATGTTTTTCCTCTAGCTATTCCCATGGTTTGCTCTAGATACACCCTCACCTCGTTTAAGTCTTTGTCCAAATGGAACCCTTTTATAAGGCCCACCTTGAGCACCCTATTTTATTTATTTAATTTTTTAAAAGATTTTTTTTGATGTGGACCATTTTTAAAGTCTTTATTGAATTTGTCACAATATTGCTTCTGTTTTATGTTTTGTTTTTTTGACCGCGAGGTATGTGGGATCTTAGCTCCCTGACCAGGGATTGAACCCGTACCCCCTGCATTGGAAGGCGAAGTCTTAACCACTGGGCCACCAGGGAAGTCCTGAGCACCCTATTTTAAATAGCAACTCCCTACCCCTCCAGCATTCTTGATCTTCCTTACCCTGTTTTATTCTGTAGCAATCACTACCTTTTAATTTACCATATAATAATATGCTTATTTATTATCTTTTATGTTTGTGTCATACTTTGCTTGACAGAATGTAGGCTTCTCCAGAGCAGGTCTTTGTATGTTTTGTTCCGTTATGCATCACATGTACCTAGAACAGAGTCTGTCCTATAATAGGCATTTGAGGAATACTTGCTGAGTGAATGAATAGCAATGTGTTAAGAAGGAACTGAAAAATGTGGACCCCAAATGAGACAATGTCTATAGAGCAAAGAGAAGAGATACAAGAGATTAAGAAGGTAAAAGAGAGCTCTTTGATTGAATTCAGGGGTAGAAGAAAGGAGTAAAAGATGATTCCCAGATTTTAGGCTCAGGTGTCTCTGTGGAGGGTGGTACCATTCAGTGAGATAAGAAATGGGAATTCAGTTTGGTACCTGGATGTGGGACACCACAGTAGAAAGTTCTATTTGTCAAGGTTTTTTCTTTTAAATTTATTAAGATATAATGCCCATTTAATAAATTTGACCCTTTTAAAGTGTACAATTCAGTAGTTTTTAGTATATTCACAAAGTTCTGTAACCACTGCTACTACCCAATTCCAGAAGATTTTCATTGTTCCACAGAGAAATCTCACACATGTTAGCAGTCACTCCCCATTCCTCCCTACCTGGAGCCCCTGGAAAACAACTAATAGACTCCCAGTCTCTATGAATTTGGTTACTGTGGATATTTAAAATAAATATAGTCATATATTACATAGCCTTTGTGTCTGGCTTCTTTCACTTGGTGTAATGTTTTCAAGTTTCATCCATAATGCAGCATATATCAGTACTTCATTGCTTTTTATGGCTGAATAATATCCCATTGTCTGAATATACCACATTTTCTTCAGACATTACTTTTTATATTTTTAAATTTTTATTTTATATTGGAGTATAGTTGATTTACAATGTTGTGTTAGTTTCAGGTATACAGGAAAGTGATTCATTTACACATATACACATATCCATTCTTTTTCAGATTTTTTTCCCATATAAGTTATTACAAAATATTGAGTAGAGTTCCCTGTGCTATACAGTGGGTTCTTGTTGATTATCTGTTTTATATATAGTAGTGTGTATATGTTAATCCCAAATGCCTAATTTATCCCTTCCCCCACAAAGTCTGTGAGTCTGTCTCTGTTTTGTAAATAAGTTCATTTGTCTCATTTTTTTAGATTCCTCATATAACTGATATCATACGGTATTTGTCTTTCTGTTTCTGTCTTACTTTGCTTAGTATGATAATCTCTAGGTCTATCCATGTTGCTGCAAATGGCATTATTTCATTCTTTTTTATGGCTGAGTAATATTCCATTGAATATATGTACCACATCTTCTTTATCCATTCCTCTGTTGATGGATATGTAGGTTGCTTCCATGCTACAGTGAACATTGGTGTGCAAGTAACTTTTTGAATTATGGTTTTCTTCAGGTATATGTCCAGGAGTGGGATTGCTAGATCATATGGTAGTTCTATTTTTAGTTTCTTAAGGAGCCTCCATACTGTTCTCCATAGTGACTGTACCAATTTACATTCCTATCAAGACTTTAGGAGGGTTCCCTTTTCTCCACACCCTCTGCAGCAGTTATTGTTTGTAGACTTTCTGATGATGGCCATTCTGACTGGTGTGAGGTGATATCTCACTGTAGTTTTGATTTGCATTTCTTTAATAATTAGCAATGTTGAGCATCTTTTCATGTGCCTATTGGTCATCTGTATGTCTTCTTTGGAGAAATGTCTGTTTAGGTCTTCTGCCCATTTTTTGACTGGGTTTTTTTGTTTTTGATATTTAGCTGCATGAACTGTTTGTATATTTTGGAGTTTAATCCCTTGTTGGTAGCATTGTTTGCAAATATTTTCTCCCATTTCTGGGAGTTGTGTTTTCATTTTGTTTATGGTTTCCTTTACTGTGCAAAAGTTTTTGAGTTTAATTAGGTCCCATTTGTTGATTTTTGTTTCTATTTCCATTACTTAGGAGACAGATTAAAAAAGATATTGCTGCAATTTATGTCAAAGAGCATTCTGCCTATGTTTTCCTCTAAGAGTTTTATAGTATCTGGTCTTACATATAGGTCTTTAATCCATTTTGAGTTTATTTTTGTGTATGGTGTTAGGGGGTGTTCTAATTTCATTCTTTTACATGTAGGTGTCCAGTTTTCCCAGCACCACGTATTGAAGAGGCTGTCTTTTCTCCATTGTATATTCTTGCCTCCTTTGTCATAGATTAATTGACCATAGGTGCGTGGATTTATTTCTGGGGTTTCTGTCCTATTCCATTGGTCTAAATTTCTGTTTTTGTGCCAATACCATACTGTTTTGATGACTGTAGCTTTGTAGTACAGTCTGAAGTCTGGGAGCCTGATTCCTCCAGCTCTGTTTTTGTTTCTCAGGATTGCTTTTGCTATTTGGGGTCTTTTGTGTCTCCATACAAATTAAAAAATTTTTTGTTCTAGTTCTGTGAAAAATGCCACTGGTAATTTGATAGGGATTATGTTGAATCTGTAGATTACCTTTGGTAGTATAGTTATTTTGATGATATTGATTCTTACAATCCAAGAGCATGGTATATCTTTCCACTTGTTTGTGTCATCTTTGATTTTTTTCATCAGTGTCTTACAGTTTTCAGGGTATAGGTCTTTTGTCTCTGTAGGTAGGTTTGTTCCGAGGTATTTTAATCTTTTCGATGCCATGGTAAATGGGATTGTTTCCTTAATTTCTCTTTCTGATCTTTGGTTGCTAGTGTACAGAAATGCAAGAGATTTTTGTGTATTAATTTTGTATCCTACAACTTTATGATAAAGTTGCAGGATACCACATTTTGTTTATTCATTCATCAGTTGATGCACATCAAAGTGGATTGTTTCCACTCTTTGACTATTATGAAAAATGCTGCTGTAAATTTTTATGTGAAGGTATGTTTTTAATTCTCTGGGGTATATACCTGGGAGTGGCATTGTTGGGTCCTATGATATATCTCTGTGTAATTTAAGAATGTCAGTTGATTTTTAGTAGCATGACCATGTACTTTGGGTCTGCCAAGGTGAATCCCAGTCTCTGCCTGCTATCATGGTGAAGTTTTAGATAGTGCGCCTTTTCACTCTCAAAAGAGCCCAGATCAGGGCATGAAATCCTGTGATCACCTTAGTTGTCAGGGTCTAGACCTGAAGAGGGCAGCAGGACTGTGAATAGTAATTGGAAGGAATAGGCCAAGTGCTGCATGAAAGAGAGTCACCCAGTTTGTAAAATGTAAAGAGAAGGAGGTTAAAGCCAGACACCTGAGATATATGGACATTTAAAGAGTTAAGGAGGAATATGAGCCTGTGAAGGTGTAGAGAAGGATCTCCCAGGGTAGGAGGCAAGCCATGGAACAGTATTACATAAAACTCAAGGGGGAAAACATGTCAGCAAAGAGAACACAAGCAATAGTATCCATGGCCGCAAAATGTTTTTTTTTTTTTTTAAAAAGAACTGGGACCTGTTCAATGAGATAGCATTGATGACCCTGGCAAGAGCAATTTTCATGAAATTTTGAGTAAAATTCCAGACAACAGTACGTAGAACAAGCCTGAAGTCTGCAAAGGGAGGCAATGGAGATAATCAACATGGGTTTCTCTTCTAAGAAGTGTGGCTGTGAAGAAGAGAGATTTAGTTGGTTAATATTGAGGGGAGGTGTATATTTGGGGTTTTGTTGGTGGTGTCTAGTTTTCCTTAAGTAAAAGAGATTTAAATATGTTCAGGGAAGTGGTTGAAGAAAAAGAGAAATAGGAGATAACCAGGAAAGCAAGTCTGCTTAGACCTAGCTAGGCAGGCAGGTAACAGGTGCAAGGGCCGAGGTGGGGAGAGCAGTTCACATGAGACCAGGAACCTCTTCTACACTGGGGTTTGGGGTGTGGCAGGAATGGGAAGCTGTGGGGATAATTTAATGACAAGACCAGACTAGGTAAGGGGAAATTTTTAGAATATTAAGGAAACCGTTAGGAAGACACCTGTTTTCTGTGACAAAGGCAGAGTAGCATTGAAAGGTGTTCACTAAGTGTGAGGCAGAATGTTAAGCAGGTGTCTTGAGGGAAATAGTGAAAGCATGGGAAAGGCAAGAGGCCGATGAGGGAAATTCAGGTTTATATACAGCACTGGGAGCGTATCAGAGGTTGAAGATGCTGAATTTGTGTTACTTGGGGCATCCTTAAATAGCAGACTGGGAGAGATGCAGAGAAAGCAACTACTGAGCTGGTCCAGCGCTGGATTTCTGCAAGGTAGTCAGTCCAGATGTTAAGGGGAAAAGAGGTAGAAAGAGCTGTGATGGTTGAATGTGGGACATATGTGGGTTGAATAGGAAATAACTGATCCCAAACTTCCCATAGTTTTTTCTCCCTCCAGCCTTATATAAAGAGACATTAAGAGAAAGCAAAAAAGCAAAACCCAAGAAAGGCACAACAGAGAGCCTGTCTTTTTTCTTCTGCAGGTTATTCAGCTTTACCTATCTCAAAATAAATAAATAAAAAGCATTTTCAGATGTTTTCTTTATACTGAACTATGAATAGTTATAAAATGTCATAAATATCTGTTTATGTTCCAATCTGCTCACGGGGAAGAGATGAGCTTAGCTGCAATAAAATTAAATTGACCAAGTATTGAAATCTAACAGAATTTTTTGTTCATTTATGTTGCAGTGCTGAGGTTTAAGATTTGTGTTCACTTTCACAATAAATATTTTATTTTTCTTAAATTTATGATCAGTTGCATTCATCATAGCCTCACATGACTGATGAGATTGGACAGTATTGCCCATTTGCCTTTTATTGTTAAACTTTTGATTGTTAATTTTAATAACCTATACAAAGTGTGAACAATTTTTGACACTTTTTATTTAGATGGTGTGTCAATTATCTGGAACTGTTCCTGAGTTCTTCATACCATAAAACATAAGGTAGTGTAATAAAGGAAAAACATGGATTCTAAAAATGAGCTTAGCATTGATTATATCTAAAGTTTCTTAAAATGTTAATTAAAATACAAGCACTATTGGCAAAAGTTAGTTCAGCCCCACTTCCTCTCCAATGAATGGAATAACTGAAGGAATGACAGGCCTTTCATATCAGACAATCATAATATAAATCTGCTTTACACCATGATCTTATTGTTCTAGTTGATACTATGCCCTTCCCCACCTTGCTAATAAATCCTACTTATTCTAGGCAGTCAGTCAGTTTTAGTTCTGCTTCCTCTGAGTGCCTTCCAGTAGGAGGGACACAGGTTCCATGTTATTTGTGGTCTATTCTGTGCTGTTGCCTATACAGCCCAGAATGATCTGACCCGAGCATTCTTTTTCAAACTCATCTCACGCCATCTCCCCCTTGCTCATCATACTTCAGCCTCACTGGGTCTGATGGTTAATTTCATGCATCATCAACTTGACTGGGCCACAGGGTGCCCAGGCATTTGGTCAAACATTATTCTGGGTGTATCTGTGAGGGTGTTCCTGGGTGAGATTAATATCTGACTCTCCTGGGTTTCCAGCTTGCCAGCTGCACCTCTTGGGACTTCTCAGCTTCCATAAGTACGTGAGCCAATTCCTTATAAAGTATAATATATATACAGATATATGTGTGTGTATATATCCACGTGTGTATGTATGTATGTGTGTGTATCCATCCTATTGGTTTATTTCTCTGGAGAACCCATATCAATACACTGGGTTTCTCATTAAGCTTTTTCCTGCCTCAGGGCCCTCCTATATGCTGTTCCCTTTGCCAGGAACTTCCTTTCCACCGATCTTTCCATGGCTAATTTTCGTCATTCAGGTCTCTGCTTAAGTTGTTACCACCTCCTGAAAGTCTTCCCTGAATGCTTGAATAAGACCTCTGCTCCCATTACTCCAGAAACCTTGATTTTCCATCAAGACACTCTGTTTATTTTCTTCTTATGACTTTGAAGTCTGGAATGATATTTATTTGTGTATTTGGTTTCTGGTCTTCCTATTCCTTTCCTTGGTTTTGCTCAGGCTCAGCGGCCATGGCTCACGGGCCCAGCCGCTCCGCGGCATGTGGGATCTTCCCTGATCGGGGCACAAACCCCTGTCCCCTACATCGGCAGGCGGACTCTAAACCACTGCGCCACCAGGGAAGCCCTCCTTGGTTTTACATTACAAGAGAAGCAAACCTCTCATTATTGTTCACCAGTGTATCTCTGTGCCCAGGGAAAAGCCTGGCGCATATTAGCTACTCAAAAAATATACTACCTCTTATTTAATGGTGTGAGGAACTCAAGGACAGTTTCAGAAAATTGAAATATCCGATAATTACTTTAAGTATTATAAGAACACAGGCTATGATGATAAAACCTCAGCTTTGAATCTATATCTTCATCAACCCAAGAAAGCAAGTAATGCTTCCCCTTCCTTCCTACCAAATAAGAATCAAATGGGTGATGTACATGGAAGTGCCCTGAGTACACAAACTATGGTTTATACTATTATATAATAACTATATATTTTAATAGTTTCATACATAATAGTTTAACATATTAAACTATTCTGTAACTATTATGATACCTTGTTATCCCACTTTGTATTGTGTTTGATTTCCCTTTGACACTTTATGAGCACTTTTGCATGTTATCAAATATTCTTTGCAAACATGATTTAGTGACACTATATAATGCTTTGTGTGGATGTATAATAACTGTAAATCTCCTGATTGCTGGACATTGAGAGTTGTTTATTTATATTAAACTTACACTGTGATATGCCATAGTAAATCAAATATATATCTGATTATAGTTTCAGGATGGGACTTCAGACATAGAATTAATAACGGCGAAAGAAAAGAATTTTTATGGCACTGTGAGCATAATGGCAGTTTGTTTTCCATTAGAGATTGTACCAGTTTTCACACTTAACGTCTTCCAAGTATTGAATGAGAAATTTTTTTTACTCCTAGCACTCATGGGTTATCTACTGTTTAATGCATATTTATTGTATTATTGGTGAAGCTGAGCATTTTTGTATATATACTGGACATTTGTATTTATTTTTCTCAGAATTGCTGTTATTTTGACCATTTTTCTATTGAATTTAAGGATTTTTTTCATTTAATCAATTTGTATCGGCATATTATAGATTGATGGCTCCTATCATTTATCATGAATGTTTAAAATATTTTTCCCAATGTGTCCTTTGTCTTAAATTTATATATGACACAGAACTTTTCATTTTCAGGTAGTCAGATTTATTGACAGCTCTTCTGGCTATGATTTCTTTCAGCACTTTTTTTTTTTTAAGTAAATTTATTTATTTATTTTTGGCTGCGTTGGGTCTTCGTTGCTGTGCGCGGGCTTTCTCAAGTTGCGGCAAACGGGGGCTATTCATTTTGCAGTGCGCGGGCTTCACATTGCCGCGGCTTCTCGTTGCAGAGCACGGGCTCTAGGCACGTGGGCTTCAGTAGTTGTGGTACATGGGTTCAGTAGTTGTGGCTCTCAGGCTCTAGAGCACAGGCTCAGTAGTTGTGGTGCACGGACTTAATTGCTCCACGGCATGTGGGATCTTCCGACACCAGGGATCAAACCGTGTCCCCTGCAGTGGCAGGTGGATTCTTAACCACTGCACCACCCGGGAAGCCCTTTCATCACTTTTATGCTTAGAAAGTTTTTCATTAATTTTAGATCAGATAATTATTGATATATTTTTTTCCTGGTTCTGATAGAATTTCATTATCCACCTGGAATTTGGGGGTACATAAATGGGGATTTTACTTGTTCCCCATGCCCATGTGTAACCAAGCATTGTTCATTCATGTTATCAGTCCCTATAATATATGTTAGTCAGTGTTCACTTTGTTCTGTTCTGATCTATTGGTTGAATTTTGCACTGACACCATTCTATGTAAAATTTAGACTCTTTAAGTTATGAAAGCTCAAACTTACTTTGTTGAAATTATACCAAGACTACAAATTAATTTAGTAGAATTTTATTTTACATTTTTACAATTTCAGGGTTATGTCCCAGCCTTAAGACTCTTCTTTTCCATTTATTTCAAGAATTGTTTCAGGCTCTACAGTGAAGATTTCTAGTTTCTTATAGGTCTCTTAAGGTTTTCATTAAGATTATAACTAAATATTGTATATTTGATTTCAATTCTTATTTAGGTAGCTTTAATGTTATTATACTATTTCCAAGGAAGTAAATGTTGCTCATGTGTGTCCTCAGTTTGTCTCATACATTGAGAGAAGAGCTGAGGGGAAACAAGTCCAGGAAGTAAGTATTGGAAAGAGAGGACAGAGGATTCAGGTGAGCAGCCATTTCCACACAGAGACAGTTTATAAACCCTCGTGTAGTTTGTAGTTTTGACTTGGTTCCCATCATGCCTGATTTTTCACTTTTAGACAGTCATTCCTTTGATTTAAAGTATATATACAGGAGTGTATTGTAAAAATGCACACCATTATTATCCTCCAGTACCAGACCATTAAATATTTTAGTAGGTAAAGGAGCAAAAATAAGAGTTGATAATGGTTGAGCAATATCAGAGCAGAAATAATGTAGGTATGATAGAGGAAGAGGATCAAGCTGTGCTAATGAATGTAATCCCTGTGCTGACCATGCTTTACAAGTAGTGTGTGTCCAAAACCAACATGCCAGCAAAATAGTTGTCAGAAATAGAAGCTAGGGCCCCAGAGGTAGAAATGTGGTCGTTAGTTTCTGGGTGAAAGGGCTAAACAGAGGAATTCAAGCATGGAAGACTTGACTCAAGGTATTAAGGCAATTTCAAAGAATCCAAGACAGAGAAAGGGGGTGATAAGGTAGCATAAAGGTTAGGCTTCAGTCAGAAAATAAGAAAGTACTGTACTAGAAATAACAGAGTAGTCCCAGAAAAATAATAGTATTTGGTTTTTAAAATTTTTTTTATTTTATACTGGAGTACAGTTGATTTACAGTGTTGTGTTAGTTTCAGGTGTACAGCAAAGTGATTCAGTTGTACATTTATTCTTTTTCAAATTCTTTTTCCATTTAGGTTATTACAGAATACTGAGCAGAGTTCCCTGTGCTATGCAGTAGGTCCTTGTTGGTTATCTATTTTAAGTATAGTAGTGTGTATATGTCAATCCCAATCTCCCAATTTATCCCTCCCTCCCCCCACCTTTCCCCTTTGGTAACCATAAGTTTGTTTTCTAAGTCTGCAAGTCTGTTTCTGTCTTGTAAATAAGTTGATTTGTACCCTTCCTTTAGATTCTTCATATAAGCGATATCGTATGATGTTTGTCTTTCTCTGTCTGATTTACTTAGTATGATAATTTCTAGGTCCATCCATGTTGCTGCAAATGGCATTATTTAATTCTTTTTAATGGCTGAGTAATATTCCATTGTATGTATGTACCACACCTTCCCTATGCATTCATCTGTTAGTGGACATTTAGGTTGCTTCCATGTCTTGGCTACTGTAAACAGCACTGCAGTGAACATTGGGCTGCACCTATCCATTCAAACCATGTTTTTCTCCAGATGTAGGCCCAGGAGTGGGATTGCTGAATTATATGGTAGCTCTATTTTTAGTGTTTTAAAGAATCTCCATACTGTTCTCCATAGCAGCTGTACCAATTTACATTCCCATCAACAGTGCAAGAGGGTTCCCTTTTCTCCACACCCTCTCCAGCATTTATTGTCTGTAGACTTTTTGATGATGGCCATTCTGACTGGTGTGAGTTTTGATTTGTGCTTCTGTAATAATTAGCAACGTTCAGCAACTGTTCATTTGCCTCTTGGCCATGTCTTCTTTGGAGAAATGTCTATTTAGGTTTTCTGCCCATTTTTTTGATTGTTTTATATATATATAGAGAGAGAGCTGCATCATCTATTTGTAAATTTTGGAGATTAATCCCTTGTCACTTGAATCATTTGCAAGTATTCTCTCCCATTCTGTGAGTTGTCTTTTGTTTTTGTTTATGGTTTCCTTTGCTGTGCAAAAGCTTTTGAGTTTCATTAGGTCCCATTTGTTTATTTTTGTTTTTACTTCTATTACTCTGGGAGATGGATTGAAAAAGACAGTGCTGCAATTGATGTCAGAGAGTGTTCTACCTGTGTTCTCCTCTAAGAGTTTTATAATATCCAGTCTAACACTTAGGTCTTTAATCTATTTTGAGTTTATTTTTGTGTATGGTGTTAGGGAATGTTCTAATTTCATTCATTTACGTGTAGCTGTCCCGTTTTCCCAGCACCAATTATTAAAGAGACTGTCTTTTCTCCATTTATATTCTTGCCTCCTTTGTCATAGAATAAGTAACCAGAGGTGTGTGGGTTTATCTCTGGGCTTTCTATCCTGTTCCATTGATGTATATTTCTGTTTTTGTGCCAGTACCATACTGTTTTGATTATTGTGCTTTGTAGTATAGTCTGAAGTCAGGGAGCCTGATTTCTCCAGCTCCATTCTTCTTTCTCAAGATTGCTGTGGTTATTCAGGGTCTTTTGTGTCTACATACAAATTAAAAAAATTTTTTGTTCTAGTTTTGTGAAAAATGCCATTGGTAATTTGATAGGGGTTGCATTCAATCTGTAGATTGCCTCAGATGGTATAGTCATTTTGACAATATTGATTCTTCCAATCCAAGAACATGGTTTATCTTTCCATCTGTTTGTGTCATCTTCGATTTCTTTCATGAGCATCTTACAGTTTTTAGAGTACAGGTCTTTTGTCTCCTTAGGTAGGTTTATTCCTAGGTATTTTATTCTTTTTGATGTAGTCATAAATGGGATTGTTTCTTTAATTTCTCTTTCTGCTCTTTCATTTTTAATGTATACTAGGCAACAGATTTCTGTGTATTAATTTTGTATCCTGCAACTTTACCAAATTCATTGATGAACTCTAGTAGTTTTCTGGTGGCACCTTCAGGACTTTCTATGTATAGTATCATGTCATCTGCAGACAGTGACAGTTTTACTTCTTCTTTTCCAATTTGTATTCTTTTTATTTCTTTTTCTTCTCTGATTGCATGGCTAGGACTTCCAAAACTGTGTTGAATAAAAGTGGTGAGAGTGGACATCCTTGTCTTGTTCCTGATCTTAGATGAAATGGTTTCAGCTTTTCACCGTTGAGTATGATGTTAGCTGTAGGTTTGTCATATATGGCCTTTATTATTTTGAGGTATGTTCCCTTTATGCCCACTTTCTGGAGCGTTTTTATCATAAATGGGTGTTGAATTTTGTCAAGAGCTTTTTCTACATCTATTGAGATGATCATATGGTTTTTATTCTTCAATTTGTTAATGTGGTGTATCACACTGATTTGCAAATATTGAAAAATCCTTGCATCTGTGGGATAACTCCCACTTAATCATGGTGTATAATTCCTGCATTTGGTTTGCTGGTATTTTGTTGAGAATTTTTGCATGTATATTCATCAGTGATATTGACCTGTAATTTTCTTTCTTTCTTTTTTTTTTGTGGTATCTTTGTCTGGTTTTTGTATCAGGGTGATGGTGGCCTCATAGAATGAGTTTGGGAGTGTTCCTTCCTCTGCAATTTTTTGGAAGAGTTTCAGAAGGATAGGTGTTAACTTTTCTGTAAATGTTTGATAGAATTCTCCTGTGAACCCATCTGGTCCTGGACTTTTGTTTGTTGGGAGTTCTTAAATCACAGTTTCAATTTCATTACTTGTGACTGGTCTGTTCATATTTTCTATTTCTTCCTGGTTCAGTCCTGGGAGATTTTACCTTTCTAAGAATTTGTCCATTTCTACCTGGTTGTCCATTTCATTGGCAGATAGTTGCTCCTAGTAGTCTTTTATGATCCTTTGTCTTTCTGTGGTGTCCATTGTAACTTCTCCTTTTTTATTTTTAATTTCACTGATTTGAGCCCTCTCCCTTTTTTCTTGATGAGTCTGGCTAAAGGTTTATCAATCTTGTTTATCTTTTCAGAGAACCAGATTTTAGTTTCATTGATGTTTTCTGTTGTTTTCTTCGTCTCTATTTCATTTATTTCTGAGCTGATCTTTATGATTTCTTTCTTTCTACTAACTTTGTGTTTTGTTCATTCTTCTTTCTCTAGTTGCTTTAGGTGTAAGGTTATGTTGTTTATTTGGGATTTTTCTTCTTTCTTGAGGTAGGATTGTATTGCTATAATCTTCCCTCTTAGAACTGCTTTTGCTGCATCCCATAGATTTTGGATTGTCATGCTTTTGTTTTCATTTATTTCTAGGTATCTTTTGATTTCTTCAGCGATCCATTGGTTGTTTAGTAACATGCTGTTTAACCTCCACATTTTTGTGTTTTTTATCATTTTGTTTCCTTATAGTTGATTTCTAATCTCATAGCGTTGTGGTCAGAAAAGATGCTTGATATGATTTCAATTTTCTGAAATTTAACTGAGGCTTGCTTTGTGGCCCAGCATGTGATCAGTCCTGGAGAATGTTCCATGTGCACTTGAGAAGAATGTGTATTCTGCTGCTTTTGGATGGAATGCTCTATAAATGTCAGTTAAGTGCATGTGGCCCAATGTGTTATTTAAGGCCTGTGTTTCCCTTTTGATTTTCGGTCTGGATCATCTGTCCATTGACGAAAGTGGGGTGTTCAAGTCCCCCACTATTGTGTTACTGTCTGTTTTTCCTTTTATGGTTAATATTCACCTTATATATTGAGGTGCTCTTATGTTGGGTGCATATATATTTACAATTGTTGTATCCTTGGATTGATCCCTTGATATTATGTAGTGTCTTTCTTTGTCTCTTGTAACAGTCTTAATTTTAAAGTCTATTTTGTCTGATATGAGTATTGGTACCCCAGCTTTGTTTTGATTTCCATTTGCATGGAATACCTTTCTCTAGCCCCTCACTTTCAGTTTGTATGTATCCCTAGATCTGAAGTGGGTCTCTTGTAGACAGCATATATTTGGGTCTTTTCTTTGTTTCCATTCAGCTAGTTTGTGTCTTTTGGTTGGAGCATTTAATTCGTTTACATGTAAGGTAATTATGGATATGTATGTTCTTATTTCCATCTTGTTAATTGTTTTGGATTTGTTTTTGTAAGTCTTTTTTTCTTCCCTTCCTCTTTTGTTCTCTTCTCTTGTGATTTGATGACTAACTTTAGTGTTTGTTTGGATTGCTTTTTCTTTTTTGCCTGTGTATCTATTGTAGATTTTTGGTTTGTAGTTACCATGAGGTTTTGATATAGCAGTCTATATATAAAAGAGATTGTTTTAAGTTGCTGGGCTTTTAATTTCAAATGCATTCCCAATATCCTGCATTTGTACTCTCCTGTTCACACGATTGCTGGTTTTGATATTATATTTGTGTGTGGATGATCTCCTACCTTCACTGTATGTTTGCCTTTACTGGTGAGCTTTTCCTTTTGTAGTTTTCTTGGATCTAGTTTTGGCCTTTTCTTTTCCACCTAGAGAATTTCCTTTAGCATTTGTTTCAAAGCTGGTTTGGTGGTGCTGAATTCTCTTAGCTTTTGCTTATCTGTAAAGCCTTTGATTTCTCTGTCAAATCTGAATGAGAGCATTGCTGGATAGAGTATTCTTGGTTGTAGCTTCTTCCCTTTCATCACTTTAACTATATCGTGCCATTCCCTTCTGGCCTGCAGAGTTTCTGCTAAAGAATTAGCTGATAACCTTATGGGAATTCCCTTGTATGTTGTTGGTTGCTTTTTTTCTTGTTGCTTTTAATATTTTTTCTGTCTTTAATTTTGTCATTTTGATTACTATGTGTCTCGGCATGTTCCTCCTTGAGTTTATGCTGCTTGAGACTCTCTGTGCTTCCTGGACTTGGATGACTCTTTCCTTTCCCATGTTAAGGAAGTTTTCAGCTATAATCTCTTCAAATATTTTTTCAGGTCCTTTCTCTCTCTCTTCTCCTTCTGGGATGCCTATAATGTGAATGTTGGTGTGTTTAATGTTGTCCCAGTGGTCTCTTAGACTCTTCATTTCTTTTCATTCTTTTTTCTTTATTCTGTTCTGCAGAAGTGATTTCCACCATTCTGTCTTCTAGCTTACTTATGTATTCTTCTGCCTCAGTTTTTCTGCTATTGATTCCTTCTAGTGCATTTTTCATTTCAGTTATTGTATTGTTCATCTCTGTTTGTTTATTCTTTAGATCCTTTGGCTCTTTGTTAAACATTTCCTGTATCTTCTTGATCTGTGCCTCCATTTTTTTCCTGAGATCTTGGATCATGCTTACTATCATACTATGAATTCTTTTTCAGGTAGATTGCCTATCTCCACCTCACTTAGTTGTTTTTCTGGGGTTTTATCTTGTTTCTTCGTCTGGGACATAGTCCTCTGCCATCTCATTTTATCTAACTTTCTGTGGTTGTGGTTTCCATTTCGCAGGCTGCAGGATTGTAGTTCTTCTTTCTTTTGCTGTCTGCCCCCTAGTGGATGAGGCTGGTCTAAGAGGCTTGTTCAGGCTTCCTGGTGGGAGGTACTGGTTTCTGCCCACTGGTGGGTGGTGCTGGGTCTTGTCTCTCCGGTGGGCAGGGCCGTGTCAAGGGCTGTGTTTAGCAGGCAGCTGTGAGCTTACGAAGACTTCAGACAGCCTGTCTGCTGATGGGTGGGACTGTGTTCCCACCCTTTTGGTTCTTTGGCCTGAGGTATCCCAACACTGGAGACTATAAGCTGTTGGGTGGAGCCAGGTCTTGGTGAGAAAATGGTGGCCTTGAGGAGGGCTCATGCCAGTGAGCCCAGAACTACCGCCACCAGTGTTTTTGTCCCTGCAATGAGCTACAGTTGCCCCCTCCCACCACTGGAGACCCTTCAATGCCAGCTGGTAGGTCCGGACCTGGCTCTTATGAGGTCACTGCTTTTTCCCTTGGGTCCTGGTATGCACAAGACCCTGTGTGCACCCTCCAAGTGTGGATTTTCTGTTTCCCCCAGTCCTGTGCAAGTCCTGTGATCAAACCCTGCTGGCCTTCAAAGCCAGATGCTCTGGGGGCTCCTCCTCCCCTTGCCAGAATCCCAGGATGTGGAGCCTGACATGGGACTCAGAACTTTCACTCTTGTGGGAGAACCTCTGCAATATAACTATTTTCCAGTTTGTGGGTTGCCCACCCAGTGGGTATGGGATTTGATTTTATTGCAGTTGTGCCCCTCCTACCATCTTGTTGTGGCTTCTTCTTTGTCTTTGGATGTAGGATATCTTTTTTGGTAGGTTCCTGTGTTTTGTAGTTGGTAGTTTTTCAGCAGTTTGTTGAGATTTTGGTGTTTCCTCGTGAAAGGAAACATGTTACCTCCCCAAAATAATCGTATTTGGTTCCTTGAAATCCTAGTTAATCATGGTATACTTTTCTATTCAGCAAATCCTGGCTCAAAGCTTAGCCCTTGGATGCCCAAGTCACCTTCTTCCTTTCACCAACTGAAAATGCTGAAAGCAGAGCAAGATGGCTGCCATGGCTGCAGTCCTGGACAGTTGGTGAACATCATTAAGACAGTAAAAATCAATTCATAGATAGAGAGGAGAGAGTGGCCAAAAATGTAGTTGGGGAGAGTGTGCCAGTCACCGTATTCATGTAGCTTACAAGTTTGCCAGTGATGGTTGAATGAGATGAGGGATTAGAGATTCTGAAAATCTGCCCTGTCATCATATGTTGTTCTATTAATAACACTTCACATTCAAATTGTATGTTATAGTCTACAAAATGCACCCCAAACCACCAATCCATGGTCTCCTAAATTTTCCTCAGAATCCTGAGGGCTAATCTGGGAAGTTATAATTAACTCCAATTTATAATTAATAAAAATGAGGTGGTGAGAGATGTAGTGACAAAGCTAGTGAGGTGCAGAGATCCTGAATGCAGTCCCTCTGACAGGCCACCTCATTCCTTTTCCATAACCTGCTTTGTTTCTGCTGCTTCTTTAACTCAGCCACTGGTCCTCAAACTTGGTTGCATCTTGAAATCATCTGGGAAGCTTTAAAAATACTGATGCTTGAGTCTTACTCCTGGAAATTTGGATTTAATTGGTGTGACAGGCAACCTGGACTTTGGGATTTTTGAAAGCTCCAGGATGATTCTAATGGAGCAAGGTTTGAGAACCCACTAATTAATTCTCTGATGATAAATGCTTCATTCAGAAAGGTAGCTGGGGAGTTAGTGATCCCAGTATCAGCCAAAGTATCCCCTTTCAAATAAGCTGGCTGAGTTGGTAGGGGTGGGTGGGTGGTCTGACTCGGGTAACTTTCTTAATTGTAGAGCTAATAAAAGTTAACTGGAGTTGATAAATAGCTCCCTTTTCTCATCTTCATAGTATGCATTGGAGTATTTTCTCTTCACTTTTGTTACCAAGGAGTGCATATGGGCGTCAAGGAGGGTAGTTGGTGGATAATTACTGTCAGGCAGGATATATCAAAGAAAATGCCTCAGCTAGGGTAAACTAAGGTGAGTAAAAGCAGGTTCATAGCAACTGGGTGTTCTGAGTAAGAGTCAGCCAGAGAGGAAGAGCTGAGACAGCAAGGGGAGGCGAGTCAAGTGTAGAAACCAGGCTGGGCTGGAGGGAGTGGGGCGTGGTCCCACGTGGAAAATGACATCTGTGTAAAATTGCATGTGCTCTCAAAACTAGCTAGGGTGGGTGAACCAGTAGGGCGTGGACAGAACAACGAAACTGTCTATAGCAGTGGTGGTGAGATGTCATCAGACAAAGTCCAAGCTGGCATTGTCAGGTGCTCATGCAAGGAGTGAGGGGTCACTTATAACATCTCTGCAGGCAAGGAGCCTTCTGCCCTCTAACTCTCCCTAGCTCTTCTCCCTTTTCAGATGACTTAGCACCAGGAAAGTCAGGTATTTGAATGGATTCTTTCAGAAAGGTATTTCTTATATCCTAGATTGATGCTCAAAATATTTTTCCCACCATAGGAAAAAAAAATAACTGCTAGTGAAAGAAGAGTTGAAATAGCCCTATTGGAATAATATGCCAAGAACAAAGCAATTGGGAACTGAAAACCAACTGCCATATTGAACATAATCTCTATGGAGAAGGCATTATAAATTTCAAACCAACTTCCAAATAAACTTTGGTTTCCACTGCAGCAAGTTTCTTGAGAGCAGGGTCTGTGTCTTCATCATTGCATCCCTGGGGCTTAGCACAGAGCACACTAATGTTGAATTGTTCAAACATGGGCCCATTGTAAGTTGCAAACTGCCTCTACTTAATACAGGAATAAGTAATGCGTCAAACATTTTCATGCACCCTTTTCCCCTGTCTCTTATTTTGATTTGAGGTAAATTGAATACTCAGTGTTTTATTTATCAAATATAAATCCTAGTACCGGAAGGCAAGTCTAAAGACTTCTTGCCTTCCTGACATTCTAATTTGTGGATGGGAAGAGGTCTTCATCTACCTCCAGTCCAAGGCAGCCATGAACATTAACCTGAGAATCTCCCTTCTATTTAGCTTACTGCTCCATTGGTCCTTGTACTGGTTTTGTCTGAGACAGATTGCCCATCACCTGATTTCCCTCTCTCCTTTTTCCTCACCATGGTTTACCAAGATGCAGCCCTTTTTATCTGCTCATAGACATGAACTTCTAAGTGCTGGTTTGTGATCAAGAAGCAACAAAGCTGTCATCTCCCTAAATATATTTTTATATTTTTCTTGGTGTTGTCACTATAAGTAAGAGAAAGTATTGCTGGTGGGGTTTTTCATGTGTTGTGCTCTCTTTCTCTCTTCTTCTTTGTCCACGTCATCATCGCCAGGCCCCCAGAGCTGTGTCACCACCCTGAAACAAATGGGGGAAAGCAACCAATTACATTAAAACGCAATATAAATAGAGGGAATAAGCAATTTTTAACTTGGGTTTACTAAAACACTGTTCACATTCTGGTGGCTAGTCAAGGGGAGGGAACAAATAAAGAGGTTATTTGGCTGTCGTTTCATTTGAACTATTACAGGGATCTAAGTGGCCCGGGGGAGTAGTCCCACCGAGACCTCTCTCTCTTACAGACAGTTTAGTTTTTGTCTATGTCACTCATTTGGGAGAATACTGAGATAGAAGGCGTTTCTGTCAGTCTTAGAGAAATTACTCTGGGAACAGGACCTGTGAAGAGGATTGTGAGACTCGAATTCCTCATGTCTTCTAGAAATGGAAAGACAGGAAAAGATAGAAACACTCCGCCAGGTATTGTCATACGCATGCCACTCTCTCTTACAGCAGGCAATGCCACCAAGCATCAAGGTGACCTTAGATCCTGAGAATGTGGAAGGAAGAGCTAGTCACACATTTAGCAGGCTACTCTGAAGCATGTGGAGCGGGGGCGGTCAGTGTGTCACACACGTGTTGCAGTCTCCCTTGTCATGCCCACGACCGACAGTGTAAATGAATGAAGACCTTCTCTCCCCACAACCCAAATTTAGCCTCGAAATCTATTTCAACTCAGAATGTCGGCCACATTAACCATCTCCTGGTGACGGCATACCAGGAGAATCTACTTGCTATCAGTGATCTGGAGTGACCTGAAACACCTGCCTGTGAAGTCAGGTTGGAGGAAATGTGATCTGGGCCTTTGATTTCACTTAGCAAAGCACCTGGCCCTCTACCTGAGCTTTCTGCTCCTGCTCCAGGTGCAGCCACACCCCTCACCATGATTGCCCCACGACGAGCTTTTACAAATACATTTCTCCCACCGTCATATCCACTTAACTTTGCTTTCTATTCTACCCTGTTACCTCCTGCCTCCTTACTATCCAGGCAAGATCCCAGGGGACTGCTTTGTTGAGGATGTGACTGGAATGGAGTTGAAGATGATGATGAGGGAGCCGGTACAGGTTTTCTCTCCATCTCTATCTACCGTCAGATGTGCAGTGTATCTCGAGATGTTACATTCTGTTCATTGAGGTCTGCAATGAAGTCTCCAGATGCCTCCACTGGCATTCTGTTCAGCTGCTATGATGCCCCTTTCTCATTTTTAGGTTATCTGGGAAATCACTGGACTAATGATGACCATTGTAATGATATCTATAAATAATTTTCCCACAAATAAATTGCTAAGGCACTACAGAGATGACGCTTCATCACTTTTAGACAAAGCTCCCACACCTGCTTTCATATCAAATGTAGCTGTAATACTGACTTTTGCATACTTTTTATGAAGCTTTCTGGTGTACTCTACCTCCTTCAGTTCAAACAATATCACTGAAGTTTGGTAGCAGTCTCTGAAAACTCATTTCTGAGGGCCATCAAATCATACTTGTCTACAGTCATGTAGGTAAATTTCAACATTTATGATTAAAAATAATTTTAATTATAAAACCTTTCAGTCATACTTATCTTCATAATGAGTGTTGTGTTTCTGGAGCTTGAGGGGTGTTTTCTGAGATTCTCATTCTTCAGAGGCTTCTTTCTTCCAAACGTGATTTTTATTTTATTTTTAACATCCTTATTGGAGTATAATTGCTTTACAGTGGTGTGTTAGCTTCTGCTTTATAACAAAGTGAATCAGCTATACATGTACATATATATCCCCATATCTCCTCCCTCTTGCGTCTCCCTCCCACCTGCCCTATCCCACCCCTCTAGGTGGTCAAAAAGCACAGAGCTGATCTCTCTGTGCTATGCAGCCGCTTCCCACTAGCTATCTATTTTACATTTGGTAGTGCATATACGTCCATGCCACTCCCTCACTTCGTCCCAGCTTACCCTTCCCAAATTGAGGCAAATGATTCCACCTTCAGATCAGGCAGTTGCCTCAGAGTGAGTGGGGTTAGTGACTGTTTCCAGCTGTGAGGAATTCTGAAATTCTTGCCAACCTCAAATCTGCCTTTTAAATTTCCAACTTTAAGTGTACCCCGCTGAGTTAAGACAAGTCTCTTCTTCTTGCTGAGAGAAGTCACTCATGAAACAGTCATTGTTTTATTATCTTTTGATGTAAAGCAGGATGGGAGGGAATGGTCATGCCTTGGAGATCTTGAATAAGACAGAAGCATTAGGCCTTTGGGTCACATCCTCCCCTCTAGCGGGAGTGGCTTTATAGACACTTTGGGGACATCTTGAAGTCATGGGAGTCACCTTTTTCTTTGACCAGTTTTATGCTACCAGAACATTTTCACAAACTAGACTTCCAACATAGCTATGGCCTTTGTGGCAGCTCAGCTCCTTAACTCATCACCCCCCTAACATCCTTCATTTGCCACCAAGTGCTAAGCTAGACCCCACCCCTGGTCTCCGCCAGTGTCCAGTTTTCCTTGGAAGCTACTTTTACGCCATCTCTTTTTCCCGCATGGCCTTTATAGGCAGCAGGTCTCTTCCTATTTCATAGCTCGTGATCCCTGTTGGGATGCTCACTACATTCCCATTTTCTAGAAAAAGGACATCCTCTCAGCTTGCTCACAGCAGTGCTGACAAATGCAACTTGATGATATCAACATATTAAACCCCCCTCATTTTAAGTAGCCTGAGGGAAAGTATGCAGAATATTGGCTCTGGCTTGAGCTACACGGAGCAGGGCAAGAGGCTCCCAGTGGACTAACTGATTCACATACACATGTGAAAAACACTTTGATGGTTTCAGAAACACTGGTGGGGTGGGAGAAGTGCAGGACCAGAAGAAGGTATGCTGAGGTTCTGAAGTATGCAAGAGGGGCTAAAATGAACCTGGTAGTGCCTTAAAGTTCATTTGTCCTCCCTAGGATTAGGTTGCCGATACCTGGGAATATTTGATTTACCACAGCTACATGATTTCTGTGGGTGTAGAATCAATTGTTCTTAGAAAATATGAGACTCCCATGAGCCGGTGAAGTCACTTTAATTTCTTTAATTGTCCATAAGAAGATAATTTGGACAAAAGGTCTTCCAGGTTTATTTTAATAAGCCAATCAACTCAATAGTATCTGAAGACCTATCTCTGTGACTATAAATCTTGTTGATGTTTGGCTTAATAGAGGATGGCTGGATTCCCATATCTGCTTCTTCTGCATTCAGTCTGTTTTGTGTTGTTTTTGCAGAAACGTATGAAGAAATTCTGTGCTCAGACAGACATGTAGTTGGAAAAGTAAGGAGAATTCTGCCTTTCTAGATCATTGTAAAAAATAAATACTCTTTTTTGATGGTAAACCAAAACTCAACAAGGAGTAGTTTCTTAAAGGCTAGTTGTGCGTGGAAGCTGAATCCATATCAATGAACTTTTCTTATTCTCTTATATTACAATCCATTAACTCATCTTGTACTTTGATGACTGTAGCTTTGTAGTATAGTCTGAAGTCAGGGAGCCTGATTCCTACAGCTCCATTTTCCTTTCTTATCATCTTGTACTTTGAATGGATCTTTTCACTATGCATCATTCTGTAACATCAGGTATTGATAACTTGGAAAATATTGGTTCACTGAGTTATACAGATCTTTCAAATGTTCACGAATTTCATCGTACAATATCAAAAAATGACGTTTATTTGTAATACCACTAAACTCATTAGAAAAGTCTTTAAATATTGGGAAGCTGGCAAGCTCATAGAGATGGATACAGGTTTTCCAAAATTCAGATTTTCACTTGAAAGCCTGCATTTTATCACTGGCAAAAAATATCCTCACAGTGATAGACTTAATTTATTTTCATGATGTTTCCCAAATACCCAGATCTGAATAACCATAGTTTGTCTCTCTTTCATACTTTCAAGTAAAAATGGCATTCATGAATGAAATGAGTAGTTCAGCTTGCAACTCAAACAGTTGCACAAGTGCTTTGTTTCAGGATAACCACCGTCCTTCAGGACGTGGCAGAAATGCAGTTTGGTTTTTTTTTTAATAGGTATTGATTTTTTTTTTTTTTTTTAGATGTTGGGGGTAGGATACAAAAGTGACCATTTCGGTACCTGCAAAAGTAGCTTCAAATTATGTAAACTGGCTATAATGTTAAAAAGGGGCAGGTGACATTTTTATATATATATATATTTTTTAATTTATTTATTTATTTTTTGCTGTGTTGGGTCTTCGTTTCTGTGCGAGGGCTTTCTCTAGTTGTGGCAAGCGGGAGCCACTCTTCATCGCGGTGCGCGGGCCTCTCACTATCGCGGCCTCTCTTGTTGCGGAGCACAGGCTCCAGACGCGCGGGCTCAGTAGTTGTGGCTCACGGGCCCAGTCGCTCCGCGGCATGTGGGATCCTCCCAGACCAGGCTCAAACACGTATCCCCTGCAATAGCAGGCAGACTCTCAACCACTGCGCCACCAGGGAAGCCCAGAAATGCAGTTTTTTATGCATACTTCCCATGTTATTTGTGATGGTTAATTCTGTGTGTCAACTTGGAGGGTGTTTTTGGATGACTTCACTCTTCCTCATTTCTCCTGAAAAGTAAGAAAAGCAAAGAGGTTTCTATAAACTGAAAACCAAACGAACGATGTTAAAATCATTCCATAAGGCAATCCCTCCCTGCAACCCTTAGAGTATCTGCGTGGGTACAAGTGCCTCTCCAGGTTTGGTCTCTGTTGGTGTCATGGCTGGTAAGGGGTCAGCACCATCTCTCACCATACTCAGTTTGCTTCAACCCAGTGAGCCCTCTTTAAATAAGAGTTTGTATGTCTGCAGTTCCAGACCTCATTTCATGCATAATTGATAGTTCATAAGAAACTATCGTATTCCAAAATATTTTTTAAAAAATTGATGAGGTTGAGGTCGTTTATGGTTGTTGTGTATTCACATCAGGTAGAGGAACCCTTTAAGGAGAAGAATATGGTATTTTAATTTGCATAAAGGCAATAAAACTCTTTCAGCAGCAATTTCCCCATATATGAAAAGTGAGAACATAGCACCTCAGTGACACAGACATCTGTTACTTAAACAGATGCCACCTTCTAAACTCACTCAAGCAACCCTCTGCTCCAACCAGAGACCCCTCAACCAAAATTCAATGTGCGGATAGAGCTTAAAAGGAGGACTTTGAATAATGATTGATTTTACTTCCCAGCTTTTTTATGAATTGGCTTTGACTTTTGTTTTCAGTTTAGCAAAATCTCCATCATCTCTCTCAGTAATTCCTTGCTTCTGACTTAATCGCCACAGTCTACAAAATCCAGTGCTTCTGTCTTAGGTTCATTGTGATTAACATTAGCCCTCCCAAGGACCAGATAAATCATGGTGTTTGTTTGTTTGTTTTGTTTCTTCTTGCAAATGTACTTTAAAGACTTCACAGGGCAGGGCTGCTAGCATCATCTAAAAGAGAAATAAACTTGGTTTCTTTTTTCTAGATAGCACGAAGAGTCCCAGACTGATTTTTACCAGTTAAGCAAGACTTCCCCAGCCTGAGACTGATAAGCGCCTTCAGAAGTTAGGCTTACACTTCTAAATCAGCAGTTCATGAAAGGCATTACGAAAAACTATTATACTGCTATAATGGATGACAGCACAGTTGTATATGTTACACCTTGAAGTAAGCAGTAGGATTTTCAATCACCTGATAACCTTGAAACTGCTAAGGTATCAAATTGCTATCATGAATATTGTGCAGGAGCAGAAATAACTCAGGAAGGTGCCTTTGTGAATAATAGAAAACTGCAACATTTTTACCGAGAAAATGGATTTGAGGCACTGGTGTATTGACAAACTCTCCAATGGAAAACTAAGGTAGACATTACAAGTACATTTGCATTGGGCTGTGCATCAATCCATCATAAATTCCAAAAGCATTGGGTTTGTAAGATCTAGTCAGGAAAAAAAATTGTTAGCAATGAATCATGTTGTTTGTTAAAATTTCAAGGATGAAGAGCAAGGAGAGACCAGTTATTTTAGAACCGGACACAATAAACAAAAATATTTGTTTAGTATTTAAACTTTTCAATGTACTCTTAAATCTAATTCATTTCAATAGAGCATACACAAGAAGAGACTTGGAAAGTGAGGATTTGCTTAATAGGCATTTAAAACAATTACTACCTGAAGGCATGGTAAAAATTAGACAGTAAATATTTATTACCTATCTCTTTTCTCTAAAATGCATCGGTTTAATTTTTGCCAAGTCCCGGCTTTGTTCCTGAGCAGAGCACTCAGTGCTGGTCTGTGGCATTTCCAGACGCCAGAGTCTACTGAGAAGCCTCAAGAGCCATATGAAAACTCAATGTCTGGAGTGATTCATCACTGTGTCAAATTGGCCAGCACTTTGTCACAGTGACTGACAATATGGGAGAAACTTGGAAATGATACAGAGATTCTCTGCTCACTGATAGTGTCTGCACTGTGGTTAGAGAAGATAGCTTTGAGACTGTGAGGAGGATCTTCATTTTCCTCCAAAATTAATTTTGATGTTTTAACCCTTTGTAGGTCAAACCCCACCTACCATTTCCCATTGTGTCTTACTCAGAAGGAGCCATTTTCATTTAAAGTAGTTACTGGAACTTGAAATCACCACACACTCTACAGCTTATTGGGTAGGGTGAACAATTTTTCACTACTGTTAAGCTAACTGTACCTGCTTTATACAAGGCCACTGTATCCACTTGAAAAAGATAAGTGAAGACAATCTTCAGCAAAAGATGGTCTGGACTGACTGGCTGCTACTGATGGTGGTACCAATGCAACCCAAATTGACTCATGCTTAACCCTTTTCTTGGAATCTGGAATCATTCTATCTATTCAATTTGGCAAAATCCTAAAAGGTTAAGTATATTAATTGCTGATGTCAGGTAAACTGTTGCTGGATAAAGTATTGGAGAGCATGGGCACTATTTGTAGAGGTCCTGAGACGCACATGTAAATGACTTGATGCACATCCATCCCTTCTCCCTTCTTTAGGAAATAAATGAAATAGAATCTTCCACTGATAGTAGATCAATAATGTCACCTTCTTATTAAAAAGAAAAAAAAGTTTAAAATGTATCCTATCCAAATAGTGTGATTCCAAGAGGAGTAAATTATCATGGGGTAAACGATCAATCGATACTAGCATTTATTGACTTAAAAGCCAGAAATGATATTTATTCATAGGAACTCTATGAGACACGGATTATCATCATCATTTTATAGATTAGAAAATGGAGACTTAGGGAAGGGTAAATACCTTCTGCAAGATTATGCAATTCAGAAATGGGGGAATTTGAATTTAAGTTTAATTATGCCAAATATTTTAAGTTCCAAGGATATTAAGCATCCCGCCAGAGTATACAGAAGGATTTGAAGTGAGATCCATGAAAGATAAAATCAAGGAATAAAAATTAAAAAAAGAAATGCAGTCAAATATCTATAAGAGGGATAGTCTCAGCTGCATGCAAATCAATGAAGTTAGAACACACTCTCTCACCATACACAAACATAAACTCAAAATGGCTTAAAGACTTAAATATAAGACATGATACCATAAAACTCCTAGAAGAGATCATAGGTAAAACATTCTCTGACATAAATCCTACCAATGTTTTCTTAGGTCAGTCTCCCAAGGCAATAGAAATAAAAGCAAAAATAAACAGATGGGACCTAATCAAACTTATAAGCTTTTGCCCAGCAAAGGAAACCATAAACAAAATGAAAAGACAACCTACAGACTATGAGAAAATATTTGTGAATGATGTGACCGACAAGGGCTTAATTTCCAAAATATACGAATAGCTCATACAACTCAATAACAAAAGAACAACCCAATCGAAAAATGGGCAGAACACCTAAATAGACATTTCTCCAAAGAAGACATCCAGATGGCCAATAAGCACATGAAAAGATGCTCATCATCACTAATTATTAGAGAAATGCAAATCAAAACTACAGTGAGGTACTGCTTCACATTGGTCAGAATGGCCATCATTAAAAAGTCTACAAATAACAAATGCTGGAGAGGGCGTGGAGAAAAGGGAACACTTCTACACTGTTGGTGAGAATGTAAGTTGGTGCAGCCACTATGGAAAACAGTATGGAGCTTCCTTAAAAAATTAAAAATAGAGTAGCCATATGATCCAGCAATCCCACTCCTGGGCATATATCCAGACAAAACTATAATTCAAAAAGATACATGTGCCCCATTGTTCATAGCAGCACTATTTACAATAGCCAAGACATGGAAGCAGCCTAAATGTCCACTGACAGATGAATGGATAAGGAAGGTGTGGTATATACACACAATGAAATACTACTCAACCATAAAAACGAATGAAATAATACCATTTGCAGCAACATGGATGGAACTAGAGATTATCATAGTAAGTGAAGTATGTCAGAAAGAGAATGACAAATACCATATGATATCACTTATATGTGGAATCTAAAATATGACAAAAATGAACATATCTATGACTCACAGATATAGAGAACAGACTTGTGGTTGCCAAGGGGGAGGTCAGTGGGGGAGGGAAGGACTGGGAGTTTGGGATTAGCAGAGGTAAACTATTATATATAGAATGGATAAACAAGGTCCTACTGTATAGCACAGGGAACTGTACCCAATATCTTGTGGTAAACCATAATGGAAGAGAGTATGAAAAAGAATGTATATATGTATAACTGAATCACTTTGCCGTACAGCAGAAGTTAACACAACATTGTAAATCAACTATACTTCAATAAAATTTTTTTAAAAAAGAGGGAAGGTCTCAAAATGCAAATCTGATCATACCTCATTCCTCCCTCTCTCATCTGACCTAAAACTTCACTGCTCTTAAGATTAAAGCCACAGCTTACCCAGCTGTGACGAAGTGAGAGAGTGGCATGGACTTATATAGATAGCTAGTGGGAAGCAGCCACATGGCACAGGGAGATCAGCTCGGTGCTTTGTGACCACCTAGAGAGGTGGGATAGGGAGGGTGGGAGGGAGGGAGATGCAAGAGGGAGGAGATATGGGAACATATGTATATGTGTAACTGATTCACTTTGTTGTAAAGCAGAAACTAACACACCATTGTAAAGCAATTATACTCCAATAAAGATGTAAAAAAAAAAAAAAGATTAAAGCCAAACTCATTATCATGATCAACAAAGCAATGTGTGATCTGGTGCATCCCTGCCTTCCAAGCCTCCTTCCACTACCTCATCCTTCTATCCATTGCAGCCACGCTGGCGGTCCTGTATATCTGTCGTGCTCTCTCCTGAGTTAAGCTGTTTTTAGTCACTGAGATTCTCTTGCTTATCCTCTTTACCTGGTTAAATTCTTTTCATTCTATGTAGTTCAGTTAAGTGACACCATAAGGAGGTTAGATTCCCCCATATCGTATAAACCGTGTATGTCTTTATTGCCTTTGTCAGAATTGTAACTTATATTTGTCAGAATGATTATTTCTGGATTAATAGTTCTTATCTGTACTTTTTATAGTTTGTATTTAGAGCTTCATTTGGTTTTTTATTGCAACTCAAGGACTAAATAAGCTAGGTATCAGTTTCCATTTTACTGAAGAAGAAATTGATGCCCAGGGCAGTTTAATGCTCGTCTAAATTTACACTGATAATGGCAGAGTCTGCTAAAACCCAAGCCTTCTGAATCCCAGTTTACTGTTGATTACACCAAAGCCTTATTGTGTCATCAGTGGAAATAAAAATTCCTGCTGTCTATCCATAACAAAAGCCAGAAAATGGGGAAAAAACACACAGAATGTGGTCCTCAGGAACCAAAGAGAAAGCATGAATTTGGGAAGGAATCCTGCAGATAACAGCACTGCTTTCCAAGGTGGGGCTGCCAGAGCCAGCTCAGGGTGCTGGGCAAGCTCACAGACTCTCATAGAGACCCTGGAGGACGAATCCAAAAACTCGAGTGAGGGGTGATCTCTCTAGTCAAGGAGCTGATTGTGAACTCTGAGTGAGTGGGGGAAAGTGCCCAAAGTTCAGCAACATAGGAGGACACACCTCTGGCCAAGCCTCTGTTTACAGGAAGGCAGCAGGTTCCACTGAGTATTGTGGACATGCGTCCAGCTTTGGACCAGAGCAGCTCTTTGCAGGGGAAGGTTGGGGTGGGAGCCCTTGGGACCAGGCAGATCCAAGGCCCATTGATGCATTTATTCCCCAAAGACACACAGGCCAGCCCCAATCAACTAAAAAACAAACTAACCAAAACCCCCGAACAAACCAACCAACCAATACACAGAAACATGCATTAACTTGCAGACTCCAGCCCAACCGATTTTTGAGCCAGTTTTGACTAGCATAAACAGATGAGTCTGGGCTGAGCTGTGCAATCAGACCAGCTGACTGCTATTCCCGGGACAAGCATGTGACAAAGTGTAGAAGTTGCTCTCACATCAGCTGCATTGCTCAGCCTGAATAACTGTTCTTCAGTTTAATTTTCCCGACTAGTGTGACTTCTCTGAAGAAGAGAACATTGCTAGTGACTGTAATCCAATTGGCTGGTTTCCTGCCCAGGACTTCCTGTGTCCTTTGCCCCAGAAGTTGTCCTTTTCCAGCCCTCCCAGATATTGGTTAGGATCTACTTAAATAGAATAGACCTCTTCACCACATAAAACCATGAAAACCATTACTTTGATTCTCCTGATACCTTGACCTAAGAGAAGACCTGGGTCAGTTCTGGCTCCTGAGCTCCATTGGATAATATCTAGTGGTCTTATGATCCTCCTCTCAGGAGCTGAATCTAACCCCTAGCTCTAGCTTGGTCTTTCACAAAAGGTCAACCTAGGAAAACTCCGGTCAGATTGGCTATCATCAAAAACTCTAGAAATAATAAATGCTGGAGAGGGTGTGGAGAAAAGGGGACCCTCTTGCACTGCTGGTGGGAATGTAAATTGATACAGCCACTATGGAGAACAGTATGGAGGTTCCTTAAAAAACTACAAATAGAACTACCATATGACCCAGCCATCCCACTACTGGGCATCTACCCTAAGGAAACCATAATTCAAAAAGAGTCATGTACCAAAATGTTCACTGCAGGTCTACTTACTATAGCCAGGACATGGAAGCAACCTAAGTGTCCATCAACAGATGAATGGATAAAGAAGATGTGGCACGTATATACAATGGAATATTACTCAGCCATAAAGAGAAATGAAACTGAGTTATTTGTAGTGAGGTGGATGGACCTGGAGTCTGTCATACAGAGTGAAGTAAGTCAGAAGGAGAAAAACAAATACCGTATGCTAACACATATATATGGAATCTAAGAAAAAAAAATGTCATGAAGAGACTAGGGGTAGGACAGGAATAAAACACAGACCTACTAGAGCATGGACTTGAGGATGTGGGGAGGGGGAAGGGTAAGCTGTGACAAAGCGAGAGAGTGGCATGGACATATATACACTACCAAACGTAGGGTGGATAGCTGGTGGGAAGCAGCCACGTAGCACGGGGAGATCAGCTAGGTGGTTTGTGACCACCTAGGGAGGTGGGATATGGAGGGTGGGGGGAGGGAGACGCAAAAGGGAGGGGATATGGGGATATGTGTATATGTGTAGCTGATTCACTTTGTTATAAAGCAGAGACTAACACACCACTGTAAAGCAGTTATACTCCAATAAAGATGTTAAAAAAAAAAAGAATTACTGCATAGTTCTAACAGCCAACTGGAGGACAAAATCAAATGACATGTTGATTTTGATTTTCTTGGCAATCCTGTGAGGTAGGCAAGACAGTTATTATTTTTACCTCAGTTTTATTAGTGAGACTCAGAATGGAGGAGTGGTTTGCCCAGGGTCACATAGCTACTGAATTCAAGGCAGAACCAAGATTGAAGCTTGGATCGTTTCACTCCAAATTTATATCTTCCTTCACTTCACCACTCTGTCACAAAGGACTGAGAATTCTCTCAAAATACAGAGGTCAGTTTAGGTTGTAATGCCCTGTTTTGCAGCTCTGGGAGGATTGCTCTCATTAAGTTATTGGGAAGGCAGTTTGTTTCCTCATCAGCTGGATCAGTGGTCCTTAAGGGAAATGGTACCACTTCTTTGGATGCATTCGGAAATCTATAGGAAGTGGGTTTTGGTTGTCACAATGATGAGGAGTCCCTACTGGCATTTAGTGGGTGGGGTCCAAAGAGTCTGTAAAAGTCTCATATTACATTCTCACACAGTAAAGAATTCTAGCATTACAAGTGATGCTGAGAGCCCAGTGGATATCATGTGGGTAAAAAACTTTTGTATAATTACCCAAGTTAAGAAAACTCAATTTTGCATATAAACACAAAGTAAGTTACATGGTTTTAATTGTTACTGAATTTTCAGAAACGTGACTCCCAAATAAGTCCAGGGAAAAAATTGTTTATGGTTTTGTCAGAACTTTACAAAGATTGCTCACCATTTTTAGAAAATCACAATGCATGTGATTTTACCTTAACTTTACTTACTGACTTTATAGTCTTGCCCCAGAGTAGGGGTGGAGGTGGGGGACTTTCACTCTATAGTTGCCAGAAACGGACTTGCGCTTTTCTTTAACTTGCTAATTGTTGATGCTCGACAAACCAAGGCCATAAATTGTAACATATTGAACTTCATTCTGGGAAAAGCAACTGATTTAATAACCTCATGCTCCACTAATATAAAGCCTGGATTTTGGCTGAAACAGTGGGTGAACCAGCTCTTGTCACTGGATCATCCAGAAGCTTACGTGACAAATTTGAATTTGAAATGGAAATGCCTGAATTTGAAAACATTCCACAGAACAGTTTGTTCTGTCTTTTCTAGGAGAAAGGAAGTTGAGTCTGGATAAGGCATTCTGTCACAGATTCATTTCAGCCTCATGTCATAGCCTGTGTATTATTTAGAGGTAATTTAAGATTCCTGTATATGGTAACAAATACTGAAACTTTCATTTCACCTACTGACTCTCTCCCTGCACTTTCTAATTCCAGTCTTTGTTTTGGTATGAAACTATTAAGCTGCAGTATGAAGTTAAACACACTCAACAGGGAAAGGTGTGTGAGTCAGCAGTTTGTAGATGCCAAGAAAGGAAGGAGAGGGCTTTCAAACAGGTGTTATTAATGTGAATTATTTTGAAGGCTGTATGGTTGGCTGTTTCACCAAACTTCGGCAGGGATCAGCAATTTGCTGATGATGAAAATAAAGTAACAAACAACATCACATTCTCCAAGAAGGTTGCAAAGCTGATCACTTGGTAATCAAACAGTTAAAGAGAGAAAGCTGTAGGTGATCGTTTCAGAGTGACCCGTGGAGAAGTCCCCTGACCTCAGCTCATTATCTCGAATGGTCACATCTCGGGTTCACCGTGAATGACAAATCTGCCCCAAATCACATCTGGGCTGTAACATCTTAGAGCCTTCAGCTCTATAGTGACAACTGCTTTGGAATCACTTCTAAATGTTATGTTCACAGTAATTGTCAGAAGACCCAAAGCCCCATTCTGGAAAATCTGATCCAGGTCAACTGCATCAAAATCTTCTGGGGAAAGTAAACAAAACAAAACTAAATAAAAACACAATTCCCAAACACAACCCCCAGCCGCCTGATTTGGTAGTGCTGGTGTGACACCTGGGAATCTGTGTATCAAAAGAATTTCCTGGTAGTTTCCAATGTGCCAACAGGTGTGTTACATACTGCTTTTGACCACTTACCTATTTAAAAACAGAGTAAATAAGGACAACGTAGAAGATCTGTGGGTTCGTTTGAATAACTTAGAGTAAATTCTAATTCTCTTCAGCAATTTTACATATTTGATCTGGATATAAAACATTTAATGGTGAAAATGTTAAAAATAAAAGAAGCCCACTTACTGAGGACAAGGCCAGAAAGAAATAGATAGAAAGAATGTTATAGCCCATCTCTTCTTCTGGCCCAGTGTGGAATAATGATGTATGAGCTGCTGGGAACATTTTCTCTATGCATAGCTGTAGCTGGTGGCTTGATGCTAATGGTTACTCCTGGACTGTGGCTTAGCTTTTTGGGGGCACAGTATTTCAGAGGAACGCTGGTGAAGGAAGATTTGGTTTCAGAACATCTAAGGACATGGACACAACACTTCTCCTCAGACAGTTTCCAGACTCCAATGGCAGACAGAATCCCCATTCCTTTTGCCTATAACACTAGAAAGGACCATTTTTCCCCCAGTGGTTCTTCATTCCTTCTTAAAAAGCAAAGGTTTATAGTTTAATGAGTTTTGACTAAAATATTATATTATCCCAAGGGAGGCAAGGCTAATAGTTTAGCATTGCTTCTGACTTTGTCTGATGCCTAGTACAATAATATTTGTTGATCATACATTTTGAGCCAATGCACGTTCTCACAACACTGGCCTTGGCCTCTGCTTTTCCAAAGGGAGAAAAACTCTGCAGCAGTCAATTCTGAAACCCAGGGTGAAAACTGTTTTACCTATTTTATCCCAAACACCAAGTTTTGAGGATCACAAACAATTAGGATGCATCCTCTATAATCAGAGAATCATAAAAGATTATGTTGAGGAGAGATCTTAGATATGACCTGGTCCACCCCCAACTTGGAGTCATCCCTGACCCCTCTCTTTCTATTACACATTCCATATCCACTAGACAATCCATGGGCAAACTTTTTAGCCTCTATTTTAAATATATCCAGAATAAGACCACTTCTCACCACATCCTCTGGAGTGACCTTGGGCAGATCCATTAGGTCTCGCTGGGATTACCAAAATCCCTTGCTACCTGCTATCTCCACTTCCTTCCTGGCCCCCTATGGACTTCCCATCACAGCAGAGAGATACTTTGTTTTTTGTTGTGGTTTTTAATTTGTATTGGAGTATAGTTGGTTTACAATGTTGTGTTAGTTTCAGGTGTACAGCAAAGTGAATCAGTTATACATGTACATATATCCATTCTTTTTAAGATTCTTTTCCCATATAGGTCATTATAGAGTACTGAGTAGAGTTCTCTGTGTTACACAGTAGGTCCTTATTAGTTATCTGTTTTATATATAGTAGTGTGTATATGTCAATCCCAGTCTCCCAATTTATCCCTCCCACCTCCTTTCTTCCCTGGTAACCATAGTTTGTTTTCTACATCTGTGACTCTATTTCTGTTTGTAAATACGTTCATTTGTATCATTTTTTTAGATTCCACATATTAGCGATATCATATGATATTTGTCTTTCTGGGTCCGACTTACTTCACTTAGTATGATAATCTCCAGGTCCATCCAGGGTGCTGCAAATGACATTATTTCATTCTTTTTTATGGCTGAGTAATATTCCATCATATATATGTACCACATCTTCTTTTTCCGTTCCTCTGTTGATGGACATTTAGGTTGCTTCCATGTCTTGGCTCTTGTAAATAGTGCTACGGTGAACATTGGGGTGCATGTATCTTTTCTAATTAGAGTTTTCTTCAGATATATGCCCAGGAGTGGTATTGCTGGATCATATGGTAACTCTATTTTTAGTTTTTTAAGGAACCTCCGTACTGTTCTCCATAATGGTTGTCAGAGAGATACTTTCAAAATGGAGATCACATCATGTCATGCCTCTGGGCGAAAAGCCAGTCTTAACAATGACTTGCAGGATTGGTTTGTTTCCCAGTACTTCTCTAATCTCATCTCCTATAATTTCCTACTCTTTCATTCTGCTGCAGACACCCTGGCCTCCTGCCTACTCACTGAACATTTCAAGTATGTATTCCCTTTGTGACTAATGTGCTGATGGTTCTTCCGTCCAGAATTCTCTTTCCACATGTATCCCCATGGCCAATTTCTTTAACTCCTTTACATCTTTGCTCAAAGGCCACTTTCTCAAAGAGGCCTGCCCTGATGAGCCAAATTGAAATTCCCACTCATCCCCCTCCCTGCACTCTATCCTAGAACTCCATGACTACATTTCCTATTGTTTGTTGAGCCATCTCACACATACCATCACAAGTGGAATTCTTTTTTATTCCCTAAACTTGCTGCTTTTACTCAGTGGCATCCGCTCTATAAAGAAATTCCCGAGCTAAACTTTATTAGGCAAGCTCCATGCCAGAAGCTTTATATGCATTATATCATTTAATATTTTCTCTTGTCCTGTGAAATCAATATACTTACCCTAATTCAAGGCAAGAACATCAAGGGCACATAGTGAATGGCAGAGCTGGAATTCAGCATCAGGTCCCAATGATAGCAGAAACAATATCTGTATTCTGTAGCAGGGGTCAGCAAATATGGCTCATAGACCAAATCTAGCCTACTACTTGTTTTTGCATATAAAGTTTTGCTGTAACACAGCTATGTCCATTTGCTTATATATCAATATTGTCTATGGTTGCTTTCATGCTGCAACAGCAGAGTTGAGTAGTTACCAACAGAAAATGTATGACCTACAAATTCTAAAATATTTACTTTTTGGCCCTTTCGAGAAAGTTTGCCAACTCCTGATCTCTACTCTGCTGCCCTTCATACAAAGTAGAGGTTAATTTGTCCAGAAATCCCCTGATATATAAATGTATAAGGAAAATTATATAAAGAGAAGAGAGTTTAAGAAGAAAAAAAATTGTTTTAAGAATAATTTTAAATTTGTTAAAGTTGTAAATCTCCAAATCAGCTTTTCTTTAGCTTTTAAGTTCAACTTACTAAACTTAATATTCCTTCTGCAGACAGAGCAATTATTTATCATCACTGTTGAGGGTGCCTTTGATTATTTTTTGGTCCCAATTATAATATAGTTTCACTTCTTCAAACATTTTAAACCACATTTATAAGTTTAATATTTTTAGTTTCTCCTTTGAGTACTTCAACTCTCTGACATATGCTTATGTAATTTTTAATATAGCAAGTCAATGAAACACGTAGTTATACTTAGATTCCCTAATATATCTCAATATTGTTTATAGATTGAGGAATATTTAAACTTAAAATTCTAAGTCTAAATCTGTTATTCAAATATATATTTTATATTGAAATTACAAGTTTCACTTGTTATTCAGTAGGCCAAATTCTCTTAAACATTATACATATATAAAATTCCAAATGTGTTCTGATTATTTAGCTTAAAAATGCCATAAGTTGGATTCTTTGAATATCCCTTGCTTGATTCTAAATGTTTTTGTAAGAAAATATGTGTATCATGCCAATCAGTTTTGGGGAATAGTTTCTCAACCAATTGAGACTGGAAAATAACAGGGCTTTTGTTCCTAAATTTAACACAGTATGTGTTAATTACATATAACATATAGGTTGAACATATAATTAGTATATTCTTACTGTAGACCTTATCGAGACATCCTGGGCATTATTTGTAGTTTTTAATGGCAGATTCAGTACTTAAAGAAAGTTAGGCTTTTAGTATGTGTCTCTGTCTACTTAATGTTTGCAACTCTACTAAACAAGTATACTTAAGTGGATTTTTGCATTTCTTTGCATTCTTTGGCTTTAAAATGTGTTCTTCAATTTAAAGTCAAAGACTTTGAATAAATAATTTTGGTGTTTTTTTCATATATAGTCTTACTTAGAAGTTATGGGAAGACTTAAAATAACAATAATTTAGTAGCAGGTAAATGAATAATCCATGTTTCATCCTGCTACCAAAGTTTTGATTTGGGGAGTATCTCTCACCTGTCTGATGCTGGATGCGGTAAAGGAGGTTTTCCAGTTAGGCTTCTTCAATGCAGTAGATCACTTCCTAATTTCACTACAACTCCCCAGGGTGGTTCTGCTCCCCATTCTTCGATACCCATGCTGTCCAATATGGTACGTCTAGTCACACGTAGCTACTGAACTTTGAAATGCAGCTAGTGTGACCGAGTGACTGTACTTTTAAGTATACTCAATTTTAGTTAATTGAAATAAAACTTTAAAGACTCAGTTATGGGAAAAATTTTAAGAATATTTGGAGGGCTTCCCTGGTGACGCAGTGGTTGAGAGTCCGCCTGCTGATGCAGGGGACACGGGTTCGTGCCCCGGTCCGGGAAGATCGCACATGCCGCGGAGCGGCTGGGCCCGTGAGCCATGGCTGCTAAGCCTGCGCGTCCGGAGCCTGTGCTCCGCAACGGGAGAGCCCACAACAGTGAGAGGCCCGCGTACTGCAAAAAAAAAAAAAAAAAAAAAAAAAAAAAGAATATTTGGAACAAGTTAGGAATGTGAAACTACTTTTTCTACTGTAAATTTTATGAAATCTAAAAAAAGATCAAAATGTAGATTTAAAGGCTGAAAAACTGTAATTGAGATGTGTCGTAAGTATAAAGGACACACTGACTTTTGAGGCTTAGCATGAAAAAGAATGCAAAATATTTCACTAATCACTTTTTAAGTTGTTTGCATGTTAAAATCATAGTATTTTGGATATGTGGGATTACATAAAATATAGTCTTGAAGTCAATTTCACCTTAATTTTACTATTTTTCAGTGTAGCTACTAGAAAGTTTTGAATTACATCTGTGGCTTGCATTATATGTGTGTTAGACCATGAGTTTCCCAGCTGTACCTGCATCCATCCAGCATACATTTAGCCCTCATCTCCCTGCATATTTCTGAACATTTACTGTTTTACAAAGGGGAGAGGGGATTATTTTCTTTCCCTGGAGGCCCCTGGGATTCCCACTCTTTCCTTACCAGGTATTTCCAATTTTACAACATTCTTCATCAACCAAATGTCTGTATCCATTCTTTATGGCATCTTCTTCAACTATGAGCTTTCCATTTACAATTTAGTATTGCGTTACAGCTTTATCAAATCTTTTTCTGGAAACAGATCATGAAGGGAAAACTGAGTGAGAGGATCCAGGCACCTCTATTGGGGAGGTTTTATGAGAGTGACAAGGTATTGTCTAACCTTGGCATTCTCAGAACATCTCTGAGCATCAGATTCATATTCTACACCCTGGAAATAATGATACCTGCTTCATAGATTAGATATGAGAATGAAAAGGTATATAAACTAGGAAAGCACCCAGCACAGTACTTATTTTGGGATTGTTTTTGTTTATTCTGTTTCTAAATTGGTACTTTTATTCAAGTAAAACAATCATCCAGAAAGATGCATGCATCATAAAGACACAGTTGATGAGCTAGCATAAAGTGAGGGTACCTGTTACCACTACTCAGGTGAAGAAATAGATAACCAGCACCCCAGAAGCTCTCTTCAGGCTCCCTTCAATGACAACCCACCAGATTTGTTTGGTCTGTTTTCAAACATTATATCCATATAGTCATGTCGTATGCATTCTTTTGTGTTTTGCTTTTCATTTCACATTATATTTCTGAGATATGTCAGTGTTATTGGCATGTAACAATACTTTGTGTTTTGGTCTTACTGCTGTGTAGTTCCCACTTTATACCATGATCAATCTGTTCTTCTCTTGATTGATATATGAATTGTTTTCACCATGAGGATAGTATGAATCATGTTGCTATAAGCATTTTTGTACATCGCTTCTGGTACTCATAAGTATTTATTTTTGTTAGGTCTGTGACCTGCAGTATTAATAGCTGAGTCATAGGGTGTGTATATGTTAACTTTAGCTGGTACTGCCAATTCCTTTTCAAAGGTGGTTATACCAAATTGATCTTCATACCAGCTATTTATGGAAACTCCAGTTAACTCCATATCTTTGATAGCACTTGGTATCTCCTTGTGATTTTAATTTGCCTGTCTCTAATCACTAAAGAAATTAAGCTTTTTTTTTAAACATCTTTATTGGCGTATAATTGCTTTACAGTAGTGTGTTAGTTTCTGCTTTAAAACAAAGTGAATCAGTTACACATATACATACACCCTCTCTATCCCACCCCTCTAGGTGGTCACACAGCACCGAGCTGATCTCCCTGTGCTATGCGGCTGCTTCCCACTAGCTATTTTACTTTTGGTAGTGTATATATGTCCATTCCACTCTCTCACTTTGTCACAGCTTACTCTTCCCCCTCCCTGTGTCCTCAAGTCCATTCGCTAGTAGGTCTGCGTCTTTTTTCCCGTCTTGCCCCTAGGTTCCTCATGACCTTTTTTTGATTCCATATATATGTGTTGGCATACAGTATTAGTTTTTCTCTTTCTGATTGACTTCACTCTATATGACAGACTCTAGGTCCATCCACCTCACTACAAATAACTCAATTTTGTTTCTTTTTATGGCTGAGTAATATTCCATTGTATATATGTGCCACATCTTGTTTATCCATTCGTCTGTCAGTGGGCACTAGGTTGCTTCCATGTCCTGGCTATTGTAAAAAGAGCTGCAATGAACGCAGTGGTACATTACTCTTTTTGAATTACGGTTTTCTCAGGGTATATGCCCAGGAGTGGGATTGCTGGTAGTTCTATTTGTAGTTTTTTAAGGAACCTCCATACTGTTCTCCATAGTGGCTGTATCAATTTACATTCCCACCAACAGTGCAAGACTGTTCTGTTTTCTCCACACCTTCTCCAGCACCTGTCCAGTTTTCCCAGCACCACTTATTGAAGAGACTGTCTTTTCTCCATTGTATATTCTTGCCTCCTTTGTTGTAGATTAACACGTTATTGATCGGGGGATTTTTGCAGAAACTAACGCCTGTGGCTGTAATACGCCTCCGGTCAAAAATGTGTTAATTAACCATAGGTGCGTGGGTTTATCTCTGGGCTTTCTATCCTGTTCCATTGATCTATATTTCTGTTTTAGTGCCAGTACCATACTGTCTTGATTACTGTAGCTTTGTAGTATAGTCTGAAGTCAGGGAGCCTGATTCCTCCAGCTCTGTTTTTCTTTCTCAGGATCGCTTTGGCTCTTCATGGTCTTTTGTGTTTCCATACAGATTGTGAAATTTTTAGTTCTAGTTCTGTGAAAAATGCCATTGGTAGTTTGATAAGGATTGCATT